>NW_028232045.1:0-386162 GCF_054491065.1 Syngnathus leptorhynchus
GAAGCTTAACACGGCGTGATATTGTCCAAAAAGCCGCTGCTGAGCTCCAGCTGGAAGTGTAAAAAGAACCGGGCTGGTTAAAAAAAAGAACCGGGTGGGCCGGTAGAATTGCTTAGCCGAGGTCCTGGAAGCCTAACCCGGCGTGATCTTGCGCAAAAAGCCGCTGCTGAGCTCCAGCTGGAAGTGTAAAAAGAACCGGGCTGGTTCAAAAAAAGAACCGGGCGGCCCGGTAAAATTGCTTAGCCGGGGTCCTGGAAGCCTAACCCAGCGTGATCTTGCCCGAAAGTCGGCCTCTATACTTCCATATTAGGTACCAGGCGCTCACAGCCAACTTGGCGAACATTTTCTAAGTGCCCACGGCTCTGCGGGGATTGGGCGTCCGACCCGCGCCGGTTCTCAAGCCGGCCTGAAATAACGCAAAACCAGCCTCTCCCCCTGGAGCTCACAGCCAAAGGCGAAACTTTTCTAGGTGCCTACGGATCTGCGGGCTTTTGAGTCCGCCCCGCGCCGGTTCGTCGGTCGGCCTCAAAAAGCGAAAAATCAGCCTCTCTCCCTGGAGCTCGACTCGAGTTGATCATTATACATGAAGAAATAACCAATTTCATCGTTTGGTTTATGTTTTACACGCGTTTTAAATTTTATTGCCGAAATCGCTTTTTCTCGCCGAGATAAGCACGTTTTCTGAAATGCCGCTCTCCCGTCACTCTGGTTAAAGTGTTATGAAAAAAAAGGCTGTTGGGGGCTAGGGAGTATCGAGTTGATCATTATACATGAAGAAATAACCAATTTCATCGTTTGGTTTATGTTTTACACGCGTTTTAAATTTTATTGCCGAAATCGCATTTTCTCGCCGAGATAAGCACGTTTTCTGAAATGCCGCTCTCCCGTCACTCTGGTTAAAGTGTTATGAAAAAAAAGGCTGTTGGGGGCTAGGGAGTATCGAGTTGATCATTATACATGAAGAAATAACCAATTGCATCGTTTGGTTTATGTTTTACACGCGTTTTAAATTTTATTGCCGAAATCGCTTTTTCTCGCCGAGATAAGCACGTTTTCTGAAATGCCGCTCTCCCGTCACTCTGGTTAAAGTGTTATGAAAAAAAAGGCTGTTGGGGGCTAGGGAGTATCGAGTTGATCATTATACATGAAGAAATAACCAATTTCATCGTTTGGTTTGTGTTTTACACGCGTTTTAAATTTTATTGCCGAAATCGCTTTTTCTCGCCGAGATAAGCACGTTTTCTGAAATGCCGCTCTCCCGTCACTCTGGTTAAAGTGTTATGAAAAAAAAGGCTATTGGGGGCTAGGGAGTATCGAGTTGATCATTATACATGAAGAAATAACCAATTTCATCGTTTGGTTTATGTTTTACACGCGTTTTAAATTTTATTGCCGAAATCGCTTTTTCTCGCCGAGATAAGCACGTTTTCTGAAATGCCGCTCTCCCGTCACTCTGGTTAAAGTGTTATGAAAAAAAAGGCTGTTGGGGGCTAGGGAGTATCGAGTTGATCATTATACATGAAGAAATAACCAATTTCATCGTTTGAATTATGTTTTACACGCGTTTTAAATTTTATTGCCGAAATCGCTTTTTCTCGCCGAGATAAGCACGTTTTCTGAAATGCCGCTCTCCCGTCACTCTGGTTAAAGTGTTATGAAAAAAAAGGCTGTTGGGGGCTAGGGAGTATCGAGTTGATCATTATACATGAAGAAATAACCAATTGCATCGTTTGGTTTATGTTTTACACGCTTTTTAAATTTTATTGCCGAAATCGCTTTTTCTCGCCGAGATAAGCACGTTTTCTGAAATGCCGCTCTCCCGTCACTCTGGTTAAAGTGTTATGAAAAAAAAGGCTGTTGTGGGCTAGGGAGTATCGAGTTGATCATTATACATGAAGAAATAACCAATTTCATCGTTTGGTGTATGTTTTACACGCGTTTTAAATTTTATTGCCGAAATCGCTTTTTCTCGCCGAGATAAGCACGTTTTCTGAAATGCCGCTCTCCCGTCACTCTGTTTAAAGTGTTATGAAAAAAAAGGCTGTTGGGGGCTAGGGAGTATCGAGTTGATCATTATACATGAAGAAATAACCAATTTCATCGTTTGGTTTATGTTTTACACGCGT
This sequence comes from Syngnathus leptorhynchus, assembly GCF_054491065.1. Classification (NCBI taxonomy): domain Eukaryota; kingdom Metazoa; phylum Chordata; class Actinopteri; order Syngnathiformes; family Syngnathidae; genus Syngnathus; species Syngnathus leptorhynchus. Next base: position 2,127 of record NW_028232045.1, read on the forward strand.
TTTAAATTTTATTGCCGAAATCGCTTTTTCTTGCCGAGATAAGCACGTTTTCTGAAATGCCGCTCTCCCGTCACTCTGGTTAAAGTGTTATGAAAAAAAAGGCTGTTGGGGGCTAGGGAGTATCGAGTTGATCATTATACATGAAGAAATAACCAATTGCATCGTTTCGTTTATGTTTTACACGCTTTTTAAATTTTATTGCCGAAATTGCTTTTTCTCGCCGAGATAAGCACTTTTTCTGAAATGCCGCTCTCCCGTCACTCTGGTTAAAGTGTTATGAAAAAAAAGGCTGTTGGGGGCTAGGGAGTATCGAGTTGATCATTATACATGAAGAAATAACCAATTTCATTGTTTGGTTTATGTTTTACACGCGTTTTAAATTTTATTGCCGAAATCGCTTTTTCTCGCCGAGATAAGCACGTTTTCTGAAATGCCGCTCTCCCGTCACTCTGGTTAAAGTGTAATGGAAAAAAAAGGCTGTTGGGGGCTAGGGAGTATCGAGTTGATCATTATACATGAAGAAATAACCAATTTCATCGTTTGGTTTATGTTTTACACGCGTTTTGAATTTTATTGCCGAAATCGCTTTTTCTCGCCGAGATAAGCACGTTTTCTGAAATGCCGCTCTCCCGTCACTCTGGTTAAAGTGTTATGAAAAAAAAGGCTGTTGGGGGCTAGGGAGTATCGAGTTGATCATTATACATGAAGAAATAACCAATTTCATTGTTTGGGTTATGTTTTACACGCGTTTTAAATTTTATTGCCGAAATCGCTTTTTCTCGCCGAGATAAGCACGTTTTCTGAAATGCCGCTCTCCCGTCACTCTGGTTAAAGTGTTATGAAAAAAAAGGCTGTTGGGGGCTAGGGAGTATCGAGTTGATCATTATACATGAAGAAATAACCAATTGCATCGTTTGGTTTATGTTTTACACGCGTTTTAAATTTTATTGCCGAAATCGCTTTTTCTCGCCGAAATAAGCACGTTTTCTGAAATGCCGCTCTCCCGTCACTCTGGTTAAAGTGTTATAAAAAAAAAGTCTGTTGGGGGCTAGGGAGTATCGAGTTGATCATTATACATGAAGAAATAACCAATTTCATCGTTTGGTTTGTGTTTTACACGCGTTTTAAATTTTATTGCCGAAATCGCTTTTTCTCGCCGAGATAAGCACGTTTTCTGAAATGCCGCTCTCCCGTCACTCTGGTTAAAGTGTTATGAAAAAAAAGGCTGTTGGGGGCTAGGGAGTATCGAGTTGATCATTATACATGAAGAAATAACTAATTTCATCGTTTGGTTTATGTTTTACACGCGTTTTAAATTTTATTGCCGAAATCGCTTTTTCTCGCCGAGATAAGCACGTTTTCTGAAATGCCGCTCTCCCGTCACTCTGGTTAAAGTGTTATGAAAAAAAGGCTGTTGGGGGCTAGGGAGTATCGAGTTGATCATTATACATGAAGAAATAACCAATTTCATCGTTTGGTTTATGTTTTACACGCGTTTTAAATTTTATTGCCGAAATCGCTTTTTCTCGCCGAGATAAGCACGTTTTCTGAAATGCCGCTCTCCCGTCACTCTGGTTAAAGTGTTATGGAAAAAAAAGGCTGTTGGGGGCTAGGGAGTATCGAGTTGATCATTATACATGAATAAATAACCAATTTCATCGTTTGGTGTATGTTTTACACGCGTTTTAAATTTTATTGCCGAAATCGCTTTTTCTCGCCGAGATAAGCACGTTTTCTGAAATGCCGCTCTCCCGTCACTCTGTTTAAAGTGTTATGAAAAAAAAGGCTGTTGGGGGCTAGGGAGTATCGAGTTGATCATTATACATGAAGAAATAACCAATTTCATCGTTTGGTCTATGTTTTACACGCGTTTTAAATTTTATTGCCGAAATCGCTTTTTCTCGCCGAGATAAGCACGTTTTCTGAAATGCCGCTCTCCCGTCACTCTGGTTAAAGTGTTATGAAAAAAAAGGCTGTTGGGGGCTAGGGAGTATCGAGTTGATCATTATACATGAAGAAATAACCAATTGCATCGTTTGGTTTATGTTTTACACGCTTTTTAAATTTTATTGCCGAAATTGCTTTTTCTCGCCGAGATAAGCACGTTTTCTGAAATGCCGCTCTCCCGTCACTCTGGTTAAAGTGTTGTGAAAAAAAAGGCTGTTGGGGGCTAGGGAGTATCGAGTTGATCATTATACATGAAGAAATAACCAATTTCATCGTTTGGTTTATGTTTTACACGCGTTTTAAATTTTATTGCCGAAATCGCTTTTTCTCGCCGAGATAAGCACGTTTTCTGAAATGCTGCTCTCCCGTCACTCTGGTTAAAGTGTTATGGAAAAAAAAGGCTGTTGGGGGCTAGGGAGTATCGAGTTGATCATTATACATGAAGAAATAACCAATTTCATCGTTTGGTTTATGTTTTACACGCGTTTTGAATTTTATTGCCGAAATCGCTTTTTCTCGCCGAGATAAGCACGTTTTCTGAAATGCCGCTCTCCCGTCACTCTGGTTAAAGTGTTATGAAAAAAAAGTCTGTTGGGGGCTAGGGAGTATCGAGTTGATCATTATACATGAAGAAATAACCAATTTCATCGTTTGGTTTGTGTTTTACACGCGTTTTAAATTTTATTGCCGAAATCGCTTTTTCTCGCCGAGATAAGCACGTTTTCTGAAATGCCGCTCTCCCGTCACTCTGGTTAAAGTGTTATGAAAAAAAAGGCTGTTGGGGGCTAGGGAGTATCGAGTTGATCATTATACATGAAGAAATAACCAATTTCATCGTTTGGTTTATGTTTTACACGCGTTTTAAATTTTATTGCCGAAATCGCTTTTTCTCGCCGAGATAAGCACGTTTTCTGAAATGCCGCTCTCCCGTCACTCTGATTAAAGTGTTATGAAAAAAAGGCTGTTGGGGGCTAGGGAGTATCGAGTTGATCATTATACATGAAGAAATAACCAATTTCATCGTTTGGTTTATGTTTTACACGCGTTTTAAATTTTATTGCCGAAATCGCTTTTTCTCGCCGAGATAAGCACGTTTTCTGAAATACCGCTCTCCCGTCACTCTGGTTAAAGTGTTATGAAAAAAAAAGGCTGTTGGGGGCTAGGGAGTATCGAGTTGATCATTATACATGAAGAAATAACCAATTTCATCGTTTGGTTTATGTTTTACACGCGTTTTAAATTTTATTGCCGAAATCGCTTTTTCTCGCCGAGATAAGCACGTTTTCTGAAATGCCGCTCTCCCGTCACTCTGGTTAAAGTGTTATGAAAAAAAAGGCTGTTGGGGGCTAGGGAGTATCGCGTTGATCATTATACATGAAGAAATAACCAATTTCATCGTTTGGTTTATGTTTTACACGCGTTTTAAATTTTATTGCCGAAATCGCTTTTTCTCGCCGAGATAAGCACGTTTTCTGAAATGCCGCTCTCCCGTCACTCTGGTTAAAGTGTTATGAAAAAAAAGGCTGTTGGGGGCTAGGGAGTATCGAGTTGATCATTATACATGAAGAAATAACCAATTTCATCGTTTGGTTTGTGTTTTACACGCGTTTTAAATTTTATTGCCGAAATCGCTTTTTCTCGCCGAGATAAGCACGTTTTCTGAAATGCCGCTCTCCCGTCACTCTGGTTAAAGTGTTATGAGAAAAAAGGCTATTGGGGGCTAGGGAGTATCGAGTTGATCATTATACATGAAGAAATAACCAATTTCATCGTTTGGTTTATGTTTTACACGCGTTTTAAATTTTATTGCCGAAATCGCTTTTTCTCGCCGAGATAAGAACGTTTTCTGAAATGCCGCTCTCCCGTCACTCTGGTTAAAGTGTTATGAAAAAAAAGGCTGTTGGGGGCTAGGGAGTATCGAGTTGATCATTATACATGAAGAAATAACCAATTTCATCGTTTGGTTTATGTTTTACACGCGTTTTAAATTTTATTGCCGAAATCGCTTTTTCTCGCCGAGATAAGCACGTTTTCTGAAATGCCGCTCTCCCGTCACTCTGGTTAAAGTGTTATGAAAAAAAAGGCTGTTGGGGGCTAGGGAGTATCGAGTTGATCATTATACATGAAGAAATAACCAATTGCATCGTTTGGTTTATGTTTTACACGCTTTTTAAATTTTATTGCCGAAATCGCTTTTTCTCGCCGAGATAAGCACGTTTTCTGAAATGCCGCTCTCCCGTCACTCTGGTTAAAGTGTTATGAAAAAAAAGGCTGTTGGGGGCTAGGGAGTATCGAGTTGATCATTATACATGAAGAAATAACCAATTTCATCGTTTGGTTTGTGTTTTACACGCGTTTTAAATTTTATTGCCGAAATCGCTTTTTCTCGCCGAGATAAGCACGTTTTCTGAAATGCCGCTCTCCCGTCACTCTGGTTAAAGTGTTATGAAAAAAAAGGCTGTTGGGGGCTAGGGAGTATCGAGTTGATCATTATACATGAAGAAATAACCAATTTCATCGTTTGGTTTATGTTTTACACGCGTTTTAAATTTTATTGCCGAAATCGCTTTTTCTCGCCGAGATAAGCACGTTTTCTGAAATGCCGCTCTCCCGTCACTCTGGTTAAAGTGTTATGAAAAAAAAGGCTGTTGGGGGCTAGGGAGTATCGAGTTGATCATTATACATGAAGAAATAACCAATTTCATCGTTTGGTTTATGTTTTACACGCGTTTTAAATTTTATTGCCGAAATCGCTTTTTCTCGCCGAGATAAGCACGTTTTCTGAAATGCCGCTCTCCCGTCACTCTGGTTAAAGTGTTATGAAAAAAAAGGCTGTTGGGGGCTAGGGAGTATCGAGTTGATCATTATACATGAAGAAATAACCAATTTCATCGTTTGGTTTATGTTTTACACGCGTTTTAAATTTTATTGCCGAAATCGCTTTTTCTCGCCGAGATAAGCACGTTTTCTGAAATGCCGCACTCCCGTCACTCTAGTTAATTTTTTATAAAAAAAAAAAAAAAAAAAGGGCTGTTGGGGGCTAGGGAGTATCAAGTTGACCTGCTTAGCCGGGGTCCTGGAAGCCTAACCCGGCGTGATCTTGTGCAAAAAGCCACTCCCGAGCTCCAGCTGGAAGTGTAAAAAGAACCGGGGCTGGATAAAAAAAAAGAACCGGGCGGCCCGGTGGAATTGCTTAGCCGGGGTCCTGGAAGCCTAACCCGGCGTGATCTTGCCCAAAAAGCCGCTGCTGAGCTCCAGCTGGAAGTGTAAAAAGAACCGGGCCGGTTAAAAAAAGAACCGGGCGGGCCGGTAAAATTGCTTAGCCGGGGCTCTGGAAGCCTAACACGGCGTGATCTTGTCCAAAAAGCCGCTCGTGAGCTCCAGCTGAAAGTGTTAAAAGAACCGGGCTGGTTAAAAAAAGAACCGGGCTGGTTCAAAAAAGAACCGGGCGGGCCGGTAAAATTGCTTAGCCGGGGCTCTGGAAGCCAAACACGGCGTGATCTTGTCCAAAAAGCCGCTCGTGAGCTCCAGCTGGAAGTGTAAAAAGAACCGGGCTGGTTAAAAAAAGAACCGGGCTGGTTCAAAAAAGAACCGGGCGGGCCGGTAAAATTGCTTAGCCGGGGCTCTGGAAGCCTAACACGGCGTGATCTTGACCAAAAAGCCGCTGATGAGCTCCAGCTGGAAGTGTAAAAAGAACCGGGCTGGTTAAAAAAAAGAACCGGGCGGCCCGTTAAAATTGCTTAGCCGGGGCTCTGGAAGCCTAACCCGGCGTGATCTTGTCCAAAAAGCCGCTCGTGAGCTCCAGCTGGAAGTGTAAAAAGAACCGGGCTGGCTAAAAAAAAGAACCGGGCGGCCCGGTAAAATTGCTTAGCCGGGGTCCTGGAAGCCTAACCCGGCGTGATATTGTCCAAAAAGCCGCTGATGAGCTCCAGCTGGAAGTGTAAAAAGAACCGGGCTGGTTAATAAAAAGATCCGGGCGGGCCGGTAAAATTGCTTAGCCGGGGCTCTGGAAGCCTAACACGGCGTGATCTTGTCCAAAAAGCCGCTCGTGAGCTCCAGCTGGAAGTGTAAAAAGAACCGGGCTGGTTCAAAAAAAGAACCGGGCTGGTTCAAAAAAAGAACCAGGCGGCCCGGTAGAATTGCTTAGCCGATGTCCTGGAAGCCTAACCCGGCGTGATCTTGCGCAAAAAGCCGCTGCTGAGCTCCAGCTGGAAGTGTAAAAAGAACCGGGCTGGTTCAAAAAAAGAATCGGGCGGCCCGGTAAAATTGCTTAGCCGGGGTCCTGGAAGCCTAACCCGGCGTGATCTTGCCCGAAAGTCGGCCTCTATACTTCCATATTAGGTACCAGGCGCTCACAGCCAACTTGGCGAAAATTTTCTAAGTGCCCACGGCTCTGCGGGGATTGTGCGTCCGACCCGCGCCGGTTTTCCAGCCGGCCTGAAATAATGCAAAAGCAGCCTCTCCCCCTGGAGCTCAGAGCAAAAGGCGAAACTTTTCTAAGTGCCTACGGATCTGCGGGCTTTTGAGTCCGCCCCGCGCCGGTTCGTCGGTCGGCCTCAAAAAGCGAAAAATCAGCCTCTCTCCCTGAAGCTCAACTCGAGTTGATCATTATACATGAAGAAATAACCAATTTCATCGTTTGGTTTATGTTTTACACGCGTTTTAAATTTTATTGCCGAAATCGCTTTTTCTCGCCGAGATAAGCACGTTTTCTGAAATGCCGCTCTCCCGTCACTCTGGTTAAAGTGTTATGAAAAAAAAGGCTGTTGGGGGCTAGGGAGTATCGAGTTGATCATTATACATGAAGAAATAACCAATTTCATCGTTTGGTTTGTGTTTTACACGCGTTTTAAATTTTATTGCCGTAATCGCTTTTTCTCGCCGAGATAAGCACGTTTTCTGAAATGCCGCTCTCCCGTCACTCTGGTTAAAGTGTTATGAAAAAAAAGGCTGTTGGGGGCTAGGGAGTATCGAGTTGATCATTATACATGAGGAAACAACCAATTTCATCGTTTGGTTTGTGTTTTACACGCGTTTTAAATTTTATTGCCGAAATCGCTTTTTCTCGCCGAGATAAGCACGTTTTCTGAAATGCCGCTCTCCCGTCACTCTGGTTAAAGTGTTATGAAAAAAAAGGCTGTTGGGGGCTAGGGAGTATCGAGTTGAACATTATACATGAAGAAATAACCAATTTCATCGTTTGGTTTATGTTTTACACGCGTTTTAAATTTTATTGCCGAAATCGCTTTTTCTCGCCGAGATAAGCACGTTTTCTGAAATGCCGCTCTCCCGTCACTCTGGTTAAAGTGTTATGAAAAAAAAGGCTGTTGGGGGCTAGGGAGTATCGAGTTGATCATTATACATGAGGAAATAACCAATTTCATCGTTTGGTTTGTGTTTTACACGCTTTAAATTTTATTGCCGAAATCGCTTTTTCTCGCCGAGATAAGCACGTTTTCTGAAATGCCGCTCTCCCGTCACTCTGGTTAAAGTGTTATGAAAAAAAAGGCTGTTGGGGGCTAGGGAGTATCGAGTTGATCATTATACATGAAGAAATAACCAATTTCATCGTTTGGTTTATGTTTTACACGCGTTCTAAATTTTATTGCCGAAATCGCTTTTTCTCGCCGAGATAAGCACGTTTTCTGAAATGCCGCTCTCCCGTCACTCTGGTTAAAGTGTTATGAAAAAAAACGCTGTTGGGGGCTAGGGAGTATCGAGTTGATCATTATACATGAAGAAATAACCAATTTCATCGTTTGGTTTATGTTTTACACGCGTTTTAAATTTTATTGCCGAAATCGCTTTTTCTCGCCGAGATAAGCACGTTTTCTGAAATGCCGCTCTCCCGTCACTCTGGTTAAAGTGTTATGAAAAAAAAGGCTGTTGGGGGCTAGGGAGTATCGAGTTGATCATTATACATGAAGAAATAACCAATTTCATCGTTTGGTTTATGTTTTACACGCGTTTTAAATTTTATTGCCGAAATCGCTTTTTCTCGCCCAGATAAGCACGTTTTCTGAAATGCCGCTCTCCCGTCACTCTGGTTAAAGTGTTATGAAAAAAAAGGCTGTTGGGGGCTAGGGAGTATCGAGTTGATCATTATACATGAAGAAATAACCAATTGCATCGTTTGGTTTATGTTTTACACGCTTTTTAAATTTTATTGCCGAAATCGCTTTTTCTCGCCGAGATAAGCACGTTTTCTGAAATGCCGCTCTCCCGTCACTCTGGTTAAAGTGTTATGAAAAAAACGGCTGTTGGGGGCTAGGGAGTATCGAGTTGATCATTATACATGAAGAAATAACCAATTTCATCGTTTGGTTTGTGTTTTACACGCGTTTTAAATTTTATTGCCGTAATCGCTTTTTCTCGCCGAGATAAGCACGTTTTCTGAAATGCCGCTCTCCCGTCACTCTGGTTAAAGTGTTATGAAAAAAAAGGCTGTTGGGGGCTAGGGAGTATCGAGTTGATCATTATACATGAGGAAACAACCAATTTCATCGTTTGGTTTGTGTTTTACACGCGTTTTAAATTTTATTGCCGAAATCGCTTTTTCTCGCCGAGATAAGCACGTTTTCTGAAATGCCGCTCTCCCGTCACTCTGGTTAAAGTGTTATGAAAAAAAAGGCTGTTGGGGGCTAGGGAGTATCGAGTTGAACATTATACATGAAGAAATAACCAATTTCATCGTTTGGTTTATGTTTTACACGCGTTTTAAATTTTATTGCCGAAATCGCTTTTTCTCGCCGAGATAAGCACGTTTTCTGAAATGCCGCTCTCCCGTCACTCTGGTTAAAGTGTTATGAAAAAAAAGGCTGTTGGGGGCTAGGGAGTATCGAGTTGATCATTATACATGAGGAAATAACCAATTTCATCGTTTGGTTTGTGTTTTACACGCTTTAAATTTTATTGCCGAAATCGCTTTTTCTCGCCGAGATAAGCACGTTTTCTGAAATGCCGCTCTCCCGTCACTCTGGTTAAAGTGTTATGAAAAAAAAGGCTGTTGGGGGCTAGGGAGTATCGAGTTGATCATTATACATGAAGAAATAACCAATTTCATCGTTTGGTTTATGTTTTACACGCGTTCTAAATTTTATTGCCGAAATCGCTTTTTCTCGCCGAGATAAGCACGTTTTCTGAAATGCCGCTTTCCCGTCACTCTGGTTAAAGTGTTATGAAAAAAAACGCTGTTGGGGGCTAGGGAGTATCGAGTTGATCATTATACATGAAGAAATAACCAATTTCATCGTTTGGTTTATGTTTTACACGCGTTTTAAATTTTATTGCCGAAATCGCTTTTTCTCGCCGAGATAAGCACGTTTTCTGAAATGCCGCTCTCCCGTCACTCTGGTTAAAGTGTTATGAAAAAAAAGGCTGTTGGGGGCTAGGGAGTATCGAGTTGATCATTATACATGAAGAAATAACCAATTTCATCGTTTGGTTTATGTTTTACATGCGTTTTAAATTTTATTGCCGAAATCGCTTTTTCTCGCCCAGATAAGCACGTTTTCTGAAATGCCGCTCTCCCGTCACTCTGGTTAAAGTGTTATGAAAAAAAAGGCTGTTGGGGGCTAGGGAGTATCGAGTTGATCATTATACATGAAGAAATAACCAATTTCATCGTTTGGTTTATGTTTTACACGCGTTTTAAATTTTATTGCCGAAATCGCTTTTTCTCGCCGAGATAAGCACGTTTTCTGAAATGCCGCTCTCCCGTCACTCTGGTTAAAGTGTTATGAGAAAAAAGGCTGTTGGGGGCTAGGGAGTATCGAGTTGATCATTATACATGAAGAAATAACCAATTTCATCGTTTGGTTTATGTTTTACACGTGTTTTAAATTTTATTGCCGAAATCGCTTTTTCTCGCCGAGATAAGCACGTTTTCTGAAATGCCGCTCTCCCGTCACTCTGGTTAAAGTGTTATGAAAAAAAAGGCTGTTGGGGGCTAGGGAGTATCGAGTTGATCATTATACATGAAGAAATAACCAATTTCATCGTTTGGTTTATGTTTTACACGCGTTTTAAATTTTATTGCCGAAATCGCTTTTTCTCGCCGAGATAAGCACGTTTTCTGAAATGCCGCTCTCCCGTCACTCTGGTTAAAGTGTTATGAAAAAAAAGGCTTTTGGGGGCTAGGGAGTATCGAGTTGATCATTATACATGAAGAAATAACCAATTTCATCGTTTGGTTTATGTTTTACACGCGTTTTAAATTTTATTGCCGAAATCGCTTTTTCTCGCCGAGATAAGCACGTTTTCTGAAATGCCGCTCTCCCGTCACTCTGGTTAAAGTGTTGTGAAAAAAAAGGCTGTTGGGGGCTAGGGAGTATCGAGTTGATCATTATACATGAAGAAATAACCAATTTCATCGTTTGGTTTATGTTTTACACGCGTTTTAAATTTTATTGCCGAAATCGCTTTTTCTCGCCGAGATAAGCACGTTTTCTGAAATGCCGCTCTCCCGTCACTCTGGTTAAAGTGTTATGAAAAAAAAGGCTGTTGGGGGCTAGGGAGTATCGAGTTGATCATTATACATGAAGAAATAACCAATTTCATCGTTTGGTTTATGTTTTACACGCGTTTTAAATTTTATTGCCGAAATCGCTTTTTCTCGCCGAGATAAGCATGTTTTCTGAAATGCCGCTCTCCCGTCACTCTGGTTAAAGTGTTATGAAAAAAAAGGCTGTTGGGGGCTAGGGAGTATCGAGTTGATCATTATACATGAAGAAATAACCAATTTCATCGTTTGGTTTATGTTTTACACGTGTTTTAAATTTTATTGCCGAAATCGCTTTTTCTCGCCGAGATAAGCACGTTTTCTGAAATGCCGCTCTCCCGTCACTCTGGTTAAAGTGTTATGAAAAAAAAGGCTGTTGGGGGCTAGGGAGTATCGAGTTGATCATTATACATGAAGAAATAACCAATTTCATTGTTAGGTTTATGTTTTACACGCGTTTTAAATTTTATTGCCGAAATCGCTTTTTCTCGCCGAGATAAGCACGTTTTCTGAAATGCCGCTCTCCCGTCACTCTGGTTAAAGTGTTATGAAGAAAAGGGCTGTTGGGGGCTAGGGAGTATCGAGTTGATCATTATACATGAAGAAATAACCAATTTCATCGTTTGGTTTATGTTTTACACGCGTTTTAAATTTTATTGCCGAAATCGCTTTTTCTCGCCGAGATAAGCACGTTTTCTGAAATGCCGCTCTCCCGTCACTCTGGTTAAAGTGTTATGAAAAAAAAGGCTGTTGGGGGCTAGGGAGTATCGAGTTGATCATTATACATGAGGAAATAACCAATTTCATCGTTTGGTTTGTGTTTTACACGCGTTTTAAATTTTATTGCCGAAATCGCTTTTTCTCGCCGAGATAAGCACGTTTTCTGAAATGCCGCTCTCCCGTCACTCTGGTTAAAGTGTTATGAAAAAAAAGGCTGTTGGGGGCTAGGGAGTATCGAGTTGATCATTATACATGAAGAAATAACCAATTTCATCGTTTGGTTTATGTTTTACACGCGTTTTAAATTTTATTGCCGAAATCGCTTTTTCTCGCCGAGATAAGCACGTTTTCTGAAATGCCGCTCTCCCGTCACTCTGGTTAAAGTGTTGTGAAAAAAAAGGCTGTTGGGGGCTAGGGAGTATCGAGTTGATCATTATACATGAAGAAATAACCAATTTCATAATTTGGTTTATGTTTTACACGCGTTTTAAATTTTATTGCCGAAATCGCTTTTTCTCGCCGAGATAAGCACGTTTTCTGAAATGCCGCTCTCCCGTCACTCTGGTTAAAGTGTTATGAAAAAAAAGGCTGTTGGGGGCTAGGGAGTATCGAGTTGATCATTATACATGAAGAAATAACCAATTTCATCGTTTGGTTTATGTTTTACACGCGTTTTAAATTTTATTGCCGAAATCGCTTTTTCTCGCCGAGATAAGCACGTTTTCTGAAATGCCGCTCTCCCGTCACTCTGGTTAAAGTGTTATGAAAAAAAAGGCTGTTGGGGGCTAGGGAGTATCGAGTTGATCATTATACATGAGGAAATAACCAATTTCATCGTTTGGTTTGTGTTTTACACGCTTTAAATTTTATTGCCGAAATCGCTTTTTCTCGCCGAGATAAGCACGTTTTCTGAAATGCCGCTCTCCCGTCACTCTGGTTAAAGTGTTATGAAAAAAAAGGCTGTTGGGGGCTAGGGAGTATCGAGTTGATCATTATACATGAAGAAATAACCAATTTCATCGTTTGGTTTATGTTTTACACGCGTTTTAAATTTTATTGCCGAAATCGCTTTTTCTCGCCGAGATAAGCACGTTTTCTGAAATGCCGCTCTCCCGTCACTCTGGTTAAAGTGTTGTGAAAAAAAAGGCTGTTGGGGGCTAGGGAGTATCGAGTTGATCATTATACATGAAGAAATAACCAATTTCATAATTTGGTTTATGTTTTACACGCGTTTTAAATTTTATTGCCGAAATCGCTTTTTCTCGCCGAGATAAGCACGTTTTCTGAAATGCCGCTCTCCCGTCACTCTGGTTAAAGTGTTATGAAAAAAAAGGCTGTTGGGGGCTAGGGAGTATCGAGTTGATCATTATACATGAAGAAATAACCAATTTCATCGTTTGGTTTATGTTTTACACGCGTTTTAAATTTTATTGCCGAAATCGCTTTTTCTCGCCGAGATAAGCACGTTTTCTGAAATGCCGCTCTCCCGTCACTCTGGTTAAAGTGTTATGAAAAAAAAGGCTGTTGGGGGCTAGGGAGTATCGAGTTGATCATTATACATGAGGAAATAACCAATTTCATCGTTTGGTTTGTGTTTTACACGCTTTAAATTTTATTGCCGAAATCGCTTTTTCTCGCCGAGATAAGCACGTTTTCTGAAATGCCGCTCTCCCGTCACTCTGGTTAAAGTGTTATGAAAAAAAAGGCTGTTGGGGGCTAGGGAGTATCGAGTTGATCATTATACATGAAGAAATAACCAATTTCATCGTTTGGTTTATGTTTTACACGCGTTTTAAATTTTATTGCCGAAATCGCTTTTTCTCGCCGAGATAAGCACGTTTTCTGAAATGCCGCTCTCCCGTCACTCTGGTTAAAGTGTTATGAAAAAAAAGGCTGTTGGGGGCTAGGGAGTATCGAGTTGATCATTATACATGAAGAAATAACCAATTTCATCGTTTGGTTTATGTTTTACACGCGTTTTAAATTTTATTGCCGAAATCGCTTTTTCTCGCCGAGATAAGCACGTTTTCTGAAATGCCGCTCTCCCGTCACTCTGGTTAAAGTGTTATGAAAAAAAAGGCTGTTGGGGGCTAGGGAGTATCGAGTTGATCATTATACATGAAGAAATAACCAATTGCATCGTTTGGTTTATGTTTTACACGCTTTTTAAATTTTATTGCCGAAATCGCTTTTTCTCGCCGAGATAAGCACGTTTTCTGAAATGCCGCTCTCCCGTCACTCTGGTTAAAGTGTTATGAAAAAAAAAGGCTGTTGGGGGCTAGGGAGTATCGAGTTGATCATTATACATGAAGAAATAACCAATTTCATCGTTTGGTTTATGTTTTACACGCGTTTTAAATTTTATTGCCGAAATCGCTTTTTCTCGCCGAGATAAGCACGTTTTCTGAAATGCCGCTCTCCCGTCACTCTGGTTAAAGTGTTATGAAAAAAAAGGCTGTTGGGGGCTAGGGAGTATCGAGTTGATCATTATACATGAAGAAATAACCAATTTCATCGTTTGGTTTATGTTTTACACGCGTTTTAAATTTTATTGCCGAAATCGCTTTTTCTCGCCGAGATAAGCACGTTTTCTGAAATGCCGCTCTCCCGTCACTCTGGTTAAAGTGTTATGAAAAAAAAGGCTGTTGGGGGCTAGGGAGTATCGAGTTGATCATTATACATGAAGAAATAACCAATTTCATCGTTTGGTTTATGTTTTACACGCGTTTTAAATTTTATTGCCGAAATCGCTTTTTCTCGCCGAGATAAGCACGTTTTCTGAAATGCCGCTCTCCCGTCACTCTGGTTAAAGTGTTATGAAAAAAAAAGGCTGTTGGGGGCTAGGGAGTATCGAGTTGATCATTATACATGAAGAAATAACCAATTTCATCGTTTGGTTTATGTTTTACACGCGTTTTAAATTTTATTGCCGAAATCGCTTTTTCTCGCCGAGATAAGCACGTTTTCTGAAATGCCGCTCTCCCGTCACTCTGGTTAAAGTGTTATGAAGAAAAGGGCTGTTGGGGGCTAGGGAGTATCGAGTTGATCATTATACATGAAGAAATAACCAATTTCATCGTTTGGTTTATGTTTTACACGCGTTTTAAATTTTATTGCCGAAATCGCTTTTTCTCGCCGAGATAAGCACGTTTTCTGAAATGCCGCTCTCCCGTCACTCTGGTTAAAGTGTTATGAAAAAAAAGGCTGTTGGGGGCTAGGGAGTATCGAGTTGATCATTATACATGAGGAAATAACCAATTTCATCGTTTGGTTTGTGTTTTACACGCGTTTTAAATTTTATTGCCGAAATCGCTTTTTCTCGCCGAGATAAGCACGTTTTCTGAAATGCCGCTCTCCCGTCACTCTGGTTAAAGTGTTATGAAAAAAAAGGCTGTTGGGGGCTAGGGAGTATCGAGTTGATCATTATACATGAAGAAATAACCAATTTCATCGTTTGGTTTATGTTTTACACGCGTTTTAAATTTTATTGCCGAAATCGCTTTTTCTCGCCGAGATAAGCACGTTTTCTGAAATGCCGCTCTCCCGTCACTCTGGTTAAAGTGTTGTGAAAAAAAAGGCTGTTGGGGGCTAGGGAGTATCGAGTTGATCATTATACATGAAGAAATAACCAATTTCATAATTTGGTTTATGTTTTACACGCGTTTTAAATTTTATTGCCGAAATCGCTTTTTCTCGCCGAGATAAGCACGTTTTCTGAAATGCCGCTCTCCCGTCACTCTGGTTAAAGTGTTATGAAAAAAAAGGCTGTTGGGGGCTAGGGAGTATCGAGTTGATCATTATACATGAAGAAATAACCAATTTCATCGTTTGGTTTATGTTTTACACGCGTTTTAAATTTTATTGCCGAAATCGCTTTTTCTCGCCGAGATAAGCACGTTTTCTGAAATGCCGCTCTCCCGTCACTCTGGTTAAAGTGTTATGAAAAAAAAGGCTGTTGGGGGCTAGGGAGTATCGAGTTGATCATTATACATGAAGAAATAACCAATTTCATCGTTTGGTTTATGTTTTACACGCGTTTTAAATTTTATTGCCGAAATCGCTTTTTCTCGCCGAGATAAGCACGTTTTCTGAAATGCCGCTCTCCCGTCACTCTGGTTAAAGTGTTATGAAAAAAAAGGCTGTTGGGGTCTAGGGAGTATCGAGTTGATCATTATACATGAAGAAATAACCAATTTCATCGTTTGGTTTATGTTTTACACGCGTTTTAAATTTTATTGCCGAAATCGCTTTTTCTCGCCGAGATAAGCACGTTTTCTGAAATGCCGCTCTCCCGTCACTCTGGTTAAAGTGTTATGAAAAAAAAGGCTGTTGGGGGCTAGGGAGTATCGAGTTGATCATTATACATGAAGAAATAACCAATTTCAGCGTTTGGTTTATGTTTTACACGCGTTTTAAATTTTATTGCCGAAATCGCTTTTTCTCGCCGAGATAAGCACGTTTTCTGAAATGCCGCTCTCCCGTCACTCTGGTTAAAGTGTTATGAAAAAAAAGGCTGTTGGGGGCTAGGGAGTATCGAGTTGATCATTATACATAAAGAAATTACCAATTTCATCGTTTGGTTTATGTTTTACACGCGTTTTAAATTTTATTGCCGAAATCGCTTTTTCTCGCCGAGATAAGCACGTTTTCTGAAATGCCGCTCTCCCGTCACTCTGGTTAAAGTGTTATGAAAAAAAAGGCTGTTGGGGGCTAGGGAGTATCGAGTTGATCATTATACATGAAGAAATAACCAATTTCATCGTTTGGTTTATGTTTTACACGCGTTTTAAATTTTATTGCCGAAATCGCTTTTTCTCGCCGAGATAAGCACGTTTTCTGAAATGCCGCTCTCCCGTCACTCTGGTTAAAGTGTTATGAAAAAAAAGGCTGTTGGGGGCTAGGGAGTATCGAGTTGATCATTATACATGAAGAAATAACCAATTTCATCGTTTGGTTTACTTTTTACACGCGTTTTAAATTTTATTGCCGAAATCGCTTTTTCTCGCCGAGATAAGCACGTTTTCTGAAATGCCGCTCTCCCGTCACTCTGGTTAAAGTGTTATGAAAAAAAAGGCTGTTGGGGGCTAGGGAGTATCGAGTTGATCGTTATACATGAAGAAATAACCAATTTCATCGTTTGGTTTATGTTTTACACGCGTTTTAAATTTTATTGCCGAAATCGCTTTTTCTCGCCGAGATAAGCACGTTTTCTGAAATGCCGCTCTCCCGTCACTCTGGTTAAAGTGTTATGAAAAAAAAGGCTGTTGGGGGCTAGGGAGTATCGAGTTGATCATTATACATGAAGAAATAACCAATTTCATCGTTTGGTTTATGTTTTACACGCGTTTTAAATTTTATTGCCGAAATCGCTTTTTCTCGCCGAGATAAGCACGTTTTCTGAAATGCCGCTCTCCCGTCACTCTGGTGAAAGTGTTATGAAAAAAAAGGCTGTTGGGGGCTAGGGAGTATCGAGTTGATCATTATACATGAAGAAATAACCAATTTCATCGTTTGGTTTATGTTTTACACGCGTTTTAAATTTTATTGCCGAAATCGCTTTTTATCGCCGAGATAAGCACGTTTTCTGAAATGCCGCTCTCCCGTCACTCTGGTTAAAGTGTTATGAAAAAAAAGGCTGTTGGGGGCTAGGGAGTATCGAGTTGATCATTATACATGAAGAAATAACCAATTTCATCGTTTGGTTTATGTTTTACACGCGTTTTAAATGTCATTGCCGAAATCGCTTTTTCTCGCCGAGATAAGCACGTTTTCTGAAATGCCGCTCTCCCGTCACTCTGGTTAAAGTGTTATGAAAAAAAAGGCTGTTGGGGGCTAGGGAGTATCGAGTTGATCATTATACATGAAGAAATAACCAATTTCATCGTTTGGTTTATGTTTTACACGCGTTTTAAATTTTATTGCCGAAATCGCTTTTTCTCGCCGAGATAAGCACGTTTTCTGAAATGCCGCTCTCCCGTCACTCTGGTTAAAGTGTTATGAAAAAAAAGGCTGTTGGGGGCTAGGGAGTATCGAGTTGATCATTATACATGAAGAAATAACCAATTTCATCGTTTGGTTTATGTTTTACACGCGTTTTAAATTTTATTGCCGAAATCGCTTTTTCTCGCCGAGATAAGCACGTTTTCTGAAATGCCGCTCTCCCGTCACTCTGGTTAAAGTGTTATGAGAAAAAAGGCTGTTGGGGGCTAGGGAGTATCGAGTTGATCATTATACATTAAGAAATAACCAATTTCATCGTTTGGTTTATGTTTTACACGCGTTTTAAATTTTATTGCCGAAATCGCTTTTTCTCGCCGAGATAAGCACGTTTTCTGAAATGCCGCTCTCCCGTCACTCTGGTTAAAGTGTTATGAAAAAAATAGGCTGTTGGGGGCTAGGGAGTATCGAGTTGATCATTATACATGAAGAAATAACCAATTTCATCGTTTGGTTTATGTTTTACACGCGTTTTAAATTTTATTGCCGAAATCGCTTTTTCTCGCCGAGATAAGCAAGTTTTCTGAAATGCCGCTCTCCCGTCACTTTGGTTAAAGTGTTAAGAAAAAAAAGGCTGTTGGGGGCTAGGGAGTATCGAGTTGATCATTATACATGAAGAAATAACCAATTTCATCGTTTGGTTTATGTTTTATACGCGTTTTAAATTTTATTGCCGAAATCGCTTTTTCTCGCCGAGATAAGCACGTTTTCTGAAATGCCGCTCTCCCGTCACTCTGGTTAAAGTGTTATGAAAAAAAAGGCTGTTGGGGGCTAGGGAGTATCGAGTTGATCATTATACATGAAGAAATAACCAATTTCATCGTTTGGTTTATGTTTTACACGCGTTTTAAATTTTATTGCCGAAATCGCTTTTTCTCGCCGAGATAAGCACGTTTTCTGAAATGCCGCTCTCCCGTCACTCTGGTTAAAGTGTTATGAAAAAAAAGGCTGTTGGGGGCTAGGGAGTATCGAGTTGATCATTATACACGAAGAAATAACCAATTTCATCGTTTGGTTTATGTTTTACACGCGTTTTAAATTTTATTGCCGAAATCGCTTTTTCTCGCCGAGATAAGCACGTTTTCTGAAATGCCGCTCTCCCGTCACTCTGGTTAAAGTGTTATGAAAAAAAAGGCTGTTGGGGGCTAGGGAGTATCGAGTTGATCATTATACATGAAGAAATAACCAATTTCATCGTTTGGTTTATGTTTTACACGCGTTTTAAATGTTATTGCCGAAATCGCTTTTTCTCGCCGAGATAAGCACGTTTTCTGAAATGCCGCTCTCCCGTCACTTTGGTTAAAGTGTTAAGAAAAAAAAGGCTGTTGGGGGCTAGGGAGTATCGAGTTGATCATTATACATGAAGAAATAACCAATTTCATCGTTTGGTTTATGTTTTACACGCGTTTTAAATTTTATTGCCGAAATCGCTTTTTCTCGCCGAGATAAGCACGTTTTCTGAAATGCCGCTCTCCCGTCACTCTGGTTAAAGTGTTATGAAAAAAAAGGCTGTTGGGGGTTAGGGAGTATCGAGTTGATCATTATACATGAAGAAATAACCAATTTCATCGTTTGGTTTATGTTTTACACGCGTTTTAAATTTTATTGCCGAAATCGCTTTTTCTCGCCGAGATAAGCACGTTTTCTGAAATGCCGCTCTCCCGTCACTCTGGTTAAAGTGTTATGAAAAAAAAGGCTGTTGGGGGCTAGGGAGTATCGAGTTGATCATTATACATGAAGAAATAACCAATTTCATCGTTTGGTTTATGTTTTACACGCGTTTTAAATTTTATTGCCGAAATCACTTTTTCTCGCCGAGATAAGCACGTTTTCTGAAATGCCGCTCTCCCGTCACTCTGGTTAAAGTGTTATGGAAAAAAAAAGGCTGTTGGGGGCTAGGGAGTATCGAGTTGATCATTATACATGAAGAAATAACCAATTTCATCGTTTGGTTTATGTTTTACACGCGTTTTAAATGTTATTGCCGAAATCGCTTTTTCTCGCCGAGATAAGCACGTTTTCTGAAATGCCGCTCTCCCGTCACTTTGGTTAAAGTGTTAAGAAAAAAAAGGCTGTTGGGGGCTAGGGAGTATCGAGTTGATCATTATACATGAAGAAATAACCAATTTCATCGTTTGGTTTATGTTTTACACGCGTTTTAAATTTTATTGCCGAAATCGCTTTTTCTCGCCGAGATAAGCACGTTTTCTGAAATGCCGCTCTCCCGTCACTCTGGTTAAAGTGTTATGAAAAAAAAGGCTGTTGGGGGCTAGGGAGTATCGAGTTGATCATTATACATGAAGAAATAACCAATTTCATCGTTTGGTTTATGTTTTACACGCGTTTTAAATTTTATTGCCGAAATCGCTTTTTCTCGCCGAGATAAGCACGTTTTCTGAAATGCCCCTCTCCCGTCACTCTGGTTAAAGTGTTATGAAAAAAAAGGCTGTTGGGGGCTAGGGAGTATCGAGTTGATCATTATACATGAAGAAATAACCAATTTCATCGTTTGGTTTATGTTTTACACGCGTTTTAAATTTTATTGCCGAAATCGCTTTTTCTCGCCGAGATAAGCACGTTTTCTGAAATGCCGCTCTCCCGTCACTCTGGTTAAAGTGTTATGAGAAAAAAGGCTGTTGGGGGCTAGGGAGTATCGAGTTGATCATTATACATTAAGAAATAACCAATTTCATCGTTTGGTTTATGTTTTACACGCGTTTTAAATTTTATTGCCGAAATCGCTTTTTCTCGCCGAGATAAGCACGTTTTCTGAAATGCCGCTCTCCCGTCACTCTGGTTAAAGTGTTATGAAAAAAATAGGCTGTTGGGGGCTAGGGAGTATCGAGTTGATCATTATACATGAAGAAATAACCAATTTCATCGTTTGGTTTATGTTTTACACGCGTTTTAAATTTTATTGCCGAAATCGCTTTTTCTCGCCGAGATAAGCAAGTTTTCTGAAATGCCGCTCTCCCGTCACTTTGGTTAAAGTGTTAAGAAAAAAAAGGCTGTTGGGGGCTAGGGAGTATCGAGTTGATCATTATACATGAAGAAATAACCAATTTCATCGTTTGGTTTATGTTTTACACGCGTTTTAAATTTTATTGCCGAAATCGCTTTTTCTCGCCGAGATAAGCACGTTTTCTGAAATGCCGCTCTCCCGTCACTCTGGTTAAAGTGTTATGAAAAAAAAGGCTGTTGGGGGCTAGGGAGTATCGAGTTGATCATTATACATGAAGAAATAACCAATTTCATCGTTTGGTTTATGTTTTACACGCGTTTTAAATTTTATTGCCGAAATCGCTTTTTCTCGCCGAGATAAGCACGTTTTCTGAAATGCCGCTCTCCCGTCACTCTGGTTAAAGTGTTATGAAAAAAAAGGCTGTTGGGGGCTAGGGAGTATCGAGTTGATCATTATACACGAAGAAATAACCAATTTCATCGTTTGGTTTATGTTTTACACGCGTTTTAAATTTTATTGCCGAAATCGCTTTTTCTCGCCGAGATAAGCACGTTTTCTGAAATGCCGCTCTCCCGTCACTCTGGTTAAAGTGTTATGAAAAAAAAGGCTGTTGGGGGCTAGGGAGTATCGAGTTGATCATTATACATGAAGAAATAACCAATTTCATCGTTTGGTTTATGTTTTACACGCGTTTTAAATGTTATTGCCGAAATCGCTTTTTCTCGCCGAGATAAGCACGTTTTCTGAAATGCCGCTCTCCCGTCACTTTGGTTAAAGTGTTAAGAAAAAAAAGGCTGTTGGGGGCTAGGGAGTATCGAGTTGATCATTATACATGAAGAAATAACCAATTTCATCGTTTGGTTTATGTTTTACACGCGTTTTAAATTTTATTGCCGAAATCGCTTTTTCTCGCCGAGATAAGCACGTTTTCTGAAATGCCGCTCTCCCGTCACTCTGGTTAAAGTGTTATGAAAAAAAAGGCTGTTGGGGGTTAGGGAGTATCGAGTTGATCATTATACATGAAGAAATAACCAATTTCATCGTTTGGTTTATGTTTTACACGCGTTTTAAATTTTATTGCCGAAATCGCTTTTTCTCGCCGAGATAAGCACGTTTTCTGAAATGCCGCTCTCCCGTCACTCTGGTTAAAGTGTTATGAAAAAAAAGGCTGTTGGGGGCTAGGGAGTATCGAGTTGATCATTATACATGAAGAAATAACCAATTTCATCGTTTGGTTTATGTTTTACACGCGTTTTAAATTTTATTGCCGAAATCACTTTTTCTCGCCGAGATAAGCACGTTTTCTGAAATGCCGCTCTCCCGTCACTCTGGTTAAAGTGTTATGGAAAAAAAAAGGCTGTTGGGGGCTAGGGAGTATCGAGTTGATCATTATACATGAAGAAATAACCAATTTCATCGTTTGGTTTATGTTTTACACGCGTTTTAAATGTTATTGCCGAAATCGCTTTTTCTCGCCGAGATAAGCACGTTTTCTGAAATGCCGCTCTCCCGTCACTTTGGTTAAAGTGTTAAGAAAAAAAAGGCTGTTGGGGGCTAGGGAGTATCGAGTTGATCATTATACATGAAGAAATAACCAATTTCATCGTTTGGTTTATGTTTTACACGCGTTTTAAATTTTATTGCCGAAATCGCTTTTTCTCGCCGAGATAAGCACGTTTTCTGAAATGCCGCTCTCCCGTCACTCTGGTTAAAGTGTTATGAAAAAAAAGGCTGTTGGGGGCTAGGGAGTATCGAGTTGATCATTATACATGAAGAAATAACCAATTTCATCGTTTGGTTTATGTTTTACACGCGTTTTAAATTTTATTGCCGAAATCGCTTTTTCTCGCCGAGATAAGCACGTTTTCTGAAATGCCGCTCTCCCGTCACTCTGGTTAAAGTGTTATGAAAAAAAAGGCTGTTGGGGGCTAGGGAGTATCGAGTTGATCATTATACATGAAGAAATAACCAATTTCATCGTTTGGTTTATGTTTTACACGCGTTTTAAATGTTATTGCCGAAATCGCTTTTTCTCGCCGAGATAAGCACGTTTTCTGAAATGCCGCTCTCCCGTCACTTTGGTTAAAGTGTTAAGAAAAAAAAGGCTGTTGGGGGCTAGGGAGTATCGAGTTGATCATTATACATGAAGAAATAACCAATTTCATCGTTTGGTTTATGTTTTACACGCGTTTTAAATTTTATTGCCGAAATCGCTTTTTCTCGCCGAGATAAGCACGTTTTCTGAAATGCCGCTCTCCCGTCACTCTGGTTAAAGTGTTATGAAAAAAAAGGCTGTTGGGGGTTAGGGAGTATCGAGTTGATCATTATACATGAAGAAATTACCAATTTCATCGTTTGGTTTATGTTTTACACGCGTTTTAAATTTTATTGCCGAAATCGCTTTTTCTCGCCGAGATAAGCACGTTTTCTGAAATGCCGCTCTCCCGTTACTCTGGTTAAAGTGTTATGAAAAAAAAGGCTGTTGGGGGCTAGGGAGTATCGAGTTGATCATTATACATGAAGAAATAACCAATTTCATCGTTTGGTTTATGTTTTACACGCGTTTTAAATTTTATTGCCGAAATCGCTTTTTCTCGCCGAGATAAGCACGTTTTCTGAAATGCCGCTCTCCCGTCACTCTGGTGAAAGTGTTATGAAAAAAAAGGCTGTTGGGGGCTAGGGAGTATCGAGTTGATCATTATACATGAAGAAATAACCAATTTCATCGTTTGGTTTATGTTTTACACGCGTTTTAAATTGTATTGCCGAAATCGCTTTTTCTCGCCGAGATAAGCACGTTTTCTGAAATGCCGCTCTCCCGTCACTTTGGTTAAAGTGTTAAGAAAAAAAAGGCTGTTGGGGGTTAGGGAGTATCGAGTTGATCATTATACATGAAGAAATAACCAATTTCATCGTTTGGTTTATGTTTTACACGCGTTTTAAATTTTATTGCCGAAATCGCTTTTTCTCGCCGAGATAAGCACGTTTTCTGAAATGCCGCTCTCCCGTCACTCTGGTTAAAGTGTTATGGAAAAAAAGGCTGTTGGGGGTTAGGGAGTATCGAGTTGATCATTATACATGAAGAAATAACCAATTTCATCGTTTGGTTTATGTTTTACACGCGTTTTAAATTTTATTGCCGAAATCGGTTTTTCTCGCCGAGATAAGCACGTTTTCTGAAATGCCGCTCTCCCGTCACTCTGGTTAAAGTGTTATGAAAAAAAAGGCTGTTGGGGGCTAGGGAGTATCGAGTTGATCATTATACATGAAGAAATAACCAATTTCATCGTTTGGTTTATGTTTTACACGCGTTTTAAATGTTATTGCCGAAATCGCTTTTTCTCGCCGAGATAAGCACGTTTTCTGAAATGCCGCTCTCCCGTCACTCTGGTTAAAGTGTTATGAAAAAAAAGGCTGTTGGGGGCTAGGGAGTATCGAGTTGATCATTATACATGAAGAAATAACCAATTTCATCGTTTGGTTTATGTTTTACACGCGTTTTAAATTGTATTGCCGAAATCGCTTTTTCTCGCCGAGATAAGCACGTTTTCTGAAATGCCGCTCTCCCGTCACTCTGGTTAAAGTGTTATGAAAAAAAAGGCTGTTGGGGGTTAGGGAGTATCGAGTTGATCATTATACATGAAGAAATAACCAATTTCATCGTTTGGTTTATGTTTTACACGCGTTTTAAATTTTATTGCCGAAATCGCTTTTTCTCGCCGAGATAAGCACGTTTT
The DNA here is from genome assembly GCF_054491065.1 of Syngnathus leptorhynchus. Classification (NCBI taxonomy): domain Eukaryota; kingdom Metazoa; phylum Chordata; class Actinopteri; order Syngnathiformes; family Syngnathidae; genus Syngnathus; species Syngnathus leptorhynchus. The sequence goes on from NW_028232045.1 coordinate 25,990, forward strand.
CTGAAATGCCGCTCTCCCGTCACTCTGGTTAAAGTGTTATGAAAAAAAAGGCTGTTGGGGGCTAGGGAGTATCGAGTTGATCGTTATACATGAAGAAATAACCAATTTCATCGTTTGGTTTATGTTTTACACGCGTTTTAAATTTTATTGCCGAAATCGCTTTTTCTCGCCGAGATAAGCACGTTTTCTGAAATGCCGCTCTCCCGTCACTCTGGTTAAAGTGGTATGAAAAAAAAGGCTGTTGGGGGCTAGGGAGTATCGAGTTGATCATTATACATGAAGAAATAACCAATTTCATCGTTTGGTTTATGTTTTACACGCAGTTTAAATTTTATTGCCGAAATCGCTTTTTCACGCCGAGATAAGCACGTTTTCTGAAATGCCGCTCTCCCGTCACTCTGGTTAAAGTGTTATGAAAAAAAAGGCTGTTGGGGGCTAGGGAGTATCGAGTTGATCATTATACATGAAGAAATAACCAATTTCATCGTTTGGTTTATGTTTTACACGCGTTTTAAATTTTATTGCCGAAATCGCTTTTTCTCGCCGAGATAAGCACGTTTTCTGAAATGCCGCTCTCCCGTCACTCTGGTTAAAGTGTTATGAAAAAAAAGGCTGTTGGGGGCTAGGGAGTATCGAGTTGATCATTATACATGAAGAAATAACCAATTTCATCGTTTGGTTTATGTTTTACACGCGTTTTAAATTTTATTGCCGAAATCGCTTTTTCTCGCCGAGATAAGCACGTTTTCTGAAATGCCACTCTCCCGTCACTCTGGTTAAAGTGTTATGAGAAAAAAGGCTGTTGGGGGCTAGGGAGTATCGAGTTGATCATTATACATGAAGAAATAACCAATTTCATCGTTTGGTTTATGTTTTACACGCGTTTTAAATTTTATTGCCGAAATCGCTTTTTCTCGCCGAGATAAGCACGTTTTCTGAAATGCCGCTCTCCCGTCACTCTGGTTAAAGTGTTATGAAAAAAAAGGCTGTTCGGGGCTAGGGAGTATCGAGTTGATCATTATACATGAAGAAATAACCAATTTCATCGTTTGGTTTATGTTTTACACGCGTTTTAAATTTTATTGCCGAAATCGCTTTTTCTCGCCGAGATAAGCACGTTTTCTGAAATGCCGCTCTCCCGTCACTCTGGTTAAAGTGTTATGAAAAAAAAGGCTGTTGGGGGCTCGGGAGTATCGAGTTGATCATTATACATGAAGAAATAACCAATTTCATCGTTTGGTTTATGTTTTACACGCGTTTTAAATTTTATTGCCGAAATCGCTTTTTCTCGCCGAGATAAGCACGTTTTCTGAAATGCCGCTCTCCCGTCACTCTGGTTAAAGTGTTATGAAAAAAAAGGCTGTTGGGGGCTAGGGAGTATCGAGTTGATCATTATACATGAAGAAATAACCAATTTCATCGTTTGGTTTATGTTTTACACGCGTTTTAAATTTTATTGCCGAAATCGCTTTTTCTCGCCGAGATAAGCACGTTTTCTGAAATGCCGCTCTCCCGTCACTCTGGTTAAAGTGTTATGAAAAAAAAGGCTGTTGGGGGCTAGGGAGTATCGAGTTGATCATTATACATGAAGAAATAACCAATTTCATCGTTTGGTTTATGTTTTACACGCGTTTTAAATTTTATTGCCGAAATCGCTTTTTCTCGCCGAGATAAGCACGTTTTCTGAAATGCCGCTCTCCCGTCACTCTGGTTAAAGTGTTATGAAAAAAAAGGCTGTTGGGGTCTAGGGAGTATCGAGTTGATCATTATACATGAAGAAATAACCAATTTCATCGTTTGGTTTATGTTTTACACGCGTTTTAAATTTTATTGCCGAAATCGCTTTTTCTCGCCGAGATAAGCACGTTTTCTGAAATGCCGCTCTCCCGTCACTCTGGTTAAAGTGTTAAGAAAAAAAAGGCTGTTGGGGGCTAGGGAGTATCGAGTTGATCATTATACATGAAGAAATAACCAATTTCATCGTTTGGTTTATGTTTTACACGTGTTTTAAATTTTATTGCCGAAATCGCTTTTTCTCGCCGAGATAAGCACGTTTTCTGAAATGCCGCTCTCCCGTCACTCTGGTTAAAGTGTTATGAAAAAAAAGGCTGTTGGGGGCTAGGGAGTATCGAGTTGATCATTATACATGAAGAAATAACCAATTTCATCGTTTGGTTTATGTTTTACACGCGTTTTAAATTTTATTGCCGAAATCGCTTTTTCTCGCCGAGATAAGCACGTTTTCTGAAATGCCGCTCTCCCGTCACTCTGGTTAAAGTGTTATGAAAAAAAAGGCTTTTGGGGGCTAGGGAGTATCGAGTTGATCATTATACATGAAGAAATAACCAATTTCATCGTTTGGTTTATGTTTTACACGCGTTTAAAATTTTATTGCCGAAATCGCTTTTTCTCGCCGAGATAAGCACGTTTTCTGAAATGCCGCTCTCCCGTCACTCTGGTTAAAGTGTTGTGAAAAAAAAGGCTGTTGGGGGCTAGGGAGTATCGAGTTGATCATTATACATGAAGAAATAACCAATTTCATCGTTTGGTTTATGTTTTACACGCGTTTTAAATTTTATTGCCGAAATCGCTTTTTCTCGCCGAGATAAGCACGTTTTCTGAAATGCCGCTCTCCCGTCACTCTGGTTAAAGTGTTATGAAAAAAAAGGCTGTTGGGGGCTAGGGAGTATCGAGTTGATCATTATACATGAAGAAATAACCAATTTCATCGTTTGGTTTATGTTTTACACGCGTTTTAAATTTTATTGCCGAAATCGCTTTTTCTCGCCGAGATAAGCACGTTTTCTGAAATGCCGCTCTCCCGTCACTCTGGTTAAAGTGTTATGAAAAAAAAAGGCTGTTGGGGGCTAGGGAGTATCGAGTTGATCATTATACATGAAGAAATAACCAATTTCATCGTTTGGTTTATGTTTTACACGTGTTTTAAATTTTATTGCCGAAATCGCTTTTTCTCGCCGAGATAAGCACGTTTTCTGAAATGCCGCTCTCCCGTCACTCTGGTTAAAGTGTTATGAAAAAAAAGGCTGTTGGGGGCTAGGGAGTATCGAGTTGATCATTATACATGAAGAAATAACCAATTTCATCGTTAGGTTTATGTTTTACACGCGTTTTAAATTTTATTGCCGAAATCGCTTTATCTCGCCGAGATAAGCACGTTTTCTGAAATGCCGCTCTCCCGTCACTCTGGTTAAAGTGTTATGAAAAAAAAGGCTGTTGGGGGCTAGGGAGTATCGAGTTGATCATTATACATGAGGAAATAACCAATTTCATCGTTTGGTTTGTGTTTTACACGCGTTTTAAATTTTATTGCCGAAATCGCTTTTTCTCGCCGAGATAAGCACGTTTTCTGAAATGCCGCTCTCCCGTCACTCTGGTTAAAGTGTTATGAAAAAAAAGGCTGTTGGGGGCTAGGGAGTATCGAGTTGATCATTATACATGAAGAAATAACCAATTTCATCGTTTGGTTTATGTTTTACACGCGTTTTAAATTTTATTGCCGAAATCGCTTTTTCTCGCCGAGATAAGCACGTTTTCTGAAATGCCGCTCTCCCGTCACTCTGGTTAAAGTGTTGTGAAAAAAAAGGCTGTTGGGGGCTAGGGAGTATCGAGTTGATCATTATACATGAAGAAATAACCAATTTCATCGTTTGGTTTATGTTTTACACGCGTTTTAAATTTTATTGCCGAAATCGCTTTTTCTCGCCGAGATAAGCACGTTTTCTGAAATCCCGCTCTCCCGTCACTCTGGTTAAAGTGTTATGAAAAAAAAGGCTGTTGGGGGCTAGGGAGTATCGAGTTGATCATTATACATGAAGAAATAACCAATTTCATCGTTTGGTTTATGTTTTACACGCGTTTTAAATTTTATTGCCGAAATCGCTTTTTCTCGCCGAGATAAGCACGTTTTCTGAAATGCCGCTCTCCCGTCACTCTGGTTAAAGTGTTATGAAAAAAAAGGCTGCTGGGGGCTAGGGAGTATCGAGTTGATCATTATACATGAAGAAATAACCAATTTCATCGTTTGGTTTATGTTTTACACGCGTTTTAAATTTTATTGCCGAAATTGCTTTTTCTCGCCGAGATAAGCACGTTTTCTGAAATGCCGCTCTCCCGTCACTCTGGTTAAAGTGTTATGAAAAAAAAGGCTGTTGGGGGCTAGGGAGTATCGAGTTGATCATTATACATGAAGAAATAACCAATTTCATCGTTTGGTTTATGTTTTACACGCGTTTTAAATTTTATTGCCGAAATCGCTTTTTCTCGCCGAGATAAGCACGTTTTCTGAAATGCCGCTCTCCCGTCACTCTGGTTAAAGTGTTATGAAAAAAAAGGCTGTTGGGGGCTAGGGAGTATCGAGTTGATCATTATACATGAAGAAATAACCAATTGCATCGTTTGGTTTATGTTTTACACGCGTTTTAAATTTTATTGCCGAAATCGCTTTTTCTCGCCGAGATAAGCACGTTTTCTGAAATGCCGCTCTCCCGTCACTCTGGTTAAAGTGTTATGAAAAAAAAGGCTGTTGGGGGCTAGGGAGTATCGAGTTGATCATTATACATGAAGAAATAACCAATTTCATCATTTGGTTTATGTTTTACACGCATTTTAAATTTTATTGCCGAAATCGCTTTTTCTCGCCGAGATAAGCACGTTTTCTGAAATGCCGCTCTCCCGTCACTCTGGTTAAAGTGTTATGAAAAAAAAGGCTGTTGGGGGCTAGGGAGTATCGAGTTGATCATTATACATGAAGAAATAACCAATTGCATCGTTTGGTTTATGTTTTACACGCGTTTTAAATTTTATTGCCGAAATCGCTTTTTCTCGCCGAGATAAGCACGTTTTCTGAAATGCCGCTCTCCCGTCACTCTGGTTAAAGTGTTATGAAAAAAAAGGCTGTTGGGGGCTAGGGAGTATCGAGTTGATCATTATACATGAAGAAATAACCAATTTCATCGTTTGGTTTATGTTTTACACGCGTTTTAAATTTTATTGCCGAAATCGCTTTTTCTCGCCGAGATAAGCACGTTTTCTGAAATGCCGCTCTCCCGTCACTCTGGTTAAAGTGTTATGAAAAAAAAGGCTGTTGGGGGCTAGGGAGTATCGAGTTGATCATTATACATGAAGAAATAACCAATTTCATCGTTTGGTTTATGTTTTACACGCGTTTTAAATTTTATTGCCGAAATCGCTTTTTCTCGCCGAGATAAGCACGTTTTCTGAAATGCCGCTCTCCCGTCACTCTGGTTAAAGTGTTATGAAAAAAAAGGCTTTTGGGGGCTAGGGAGTATCGAGTTGATCATTATACATGAAGAAATAACCAATTTCTTCGTTTGGTTTATGTTTTACACGCGTTTTAAATTTTATTGCCGAAATCGCTTTTTCTCGCCGGGATAAGCACGTTTTCTGAAATGCCGCTCTCCCGTCACTCTGGTTAAAGTGTTATGAAAAAAAAGGCTTTTGGGGGCTAGGGAGTATCGAGTTGATCATTATACATGAAGAAATAACCAAATTCATCGTTTGGTTTATGTTTTACACGCGTTTTAAATTTTATTGCCGAAATCGCTTTTTCTCGCCGAGATAAGCACGTTTTCTGAAATGCCGCTCTCCCGTCACTCTGGTTAAAGTGTTATGAAAAAAAAGGCTGTTGGGGGCTAGGGAGTATCGAGTTGATCATTATACATGAAGAAATAACCAATTTCATCGTTTGGTTTATGTTTTACACGCGTTTTAAATTTTATTGCCGAAATCGCTTTTTCTCGCCGAGATAAGCACGTTTTCTGAAATGCTGCTCTCCCGTCACTCTGGTTAAAGTGTTATGAAAAAAAAGGCTGTTGGGGGCTAGGGAGTATCGAGTTGATCATTATACATGAAGAAATAACCAATTTCATCGTTTGGTTTGTGTTTTACACGCGTTTTAAATTTTATTGCCGTAATCGCTTTTTCTCGCCGAGATAAGCACGTTTTCTGAAATGCCGCTCTCCCGTCACTCTGGTTAAAGTGTTATGAAAAAAAAGGCTGTTGGGGGCTAGGGAGTATCGAGTTGATCATTATACATGAGGAAATAACCAATTTCATCGTTTGGTTTGTGTTTTACACGCGTTTTAAATTTTATTGCCGAAATCGCTTTTTCTCGCCGAGATAAGCACGTTTTCTGAAATGCCGCTCTCCCGTCACTCTGGTTAAAGTGTTATGAAAAAAAAGGCTGTTGGGGGCTAGGGAGTATCGAGTTGATCATTATACATGAAGAAATAACCAATTTCATCGTTTGGTTTATGTTTTACACGCGTTTTAAATTTTATTGCCGAAATCGCTTTTTCTCGCCGAGATAAGCACGTTTTCTGAAATGCCGCTCTCCCGTCACTCTGGTTAAAGTGTTATGAAAAAAAAGGCTGTTGGGGGCTAGGGAGTATCGAGTTGATCATTATACATGAGGAAATAACCAATTTCATCGTTTGGTTTGTGTTTTACACGCTTTAAATTTTATTGCCGAAATCGCTTTTTCTCGCCGAGATAAGCACGTTTTCTGAAATGCCGCTCTCCCGTCACTCTGGTTAAAGTGTTATGAAAAAAAAGGCTGTTGGGGGCTAGGGAGTATCGAGTTGATCATTATACATGAAGAAATAACCAATTTCATCGTTTGGTTTATGTTTTACACGCGTTTTAAATTTTATTGCCGAAATCGCTTTTTCTCGCCGAGATAAGCACGTTTTCTGAAATGCCGCTCTCCCGTCACTCTGGTTAAAGTGTTATGAAAAAAAAGGCTGTTGGGGGCTAGGGAGTATCGAGTTGATCATTATACATGAAGAAATAACCAATTGCATCGTTTGGTTTATGTTTTACACGCTTTTTAAATTTTATTGCCGAAATCGCTTTTTCTCGCCGAGATAAGCACGTTTTCTGAAATGCCGCTCTCCCGTCACTCTGGTTAAAGTGTTATGAAAAAAAAAGGCTGTTGGGGGCTAGGGAGTATCGAGTTGATCATTATACATGAAGAAATAACCAATTTCATCGTTTGGTTTATGTTTTACACGCGTTTTAAATTTTATTGCCGAAATCGCTTTTTCTCGCCGAGATAAGCACGTTTTCTGAAATGCCGCTCTCCCGTCACTCTGGTTAAAGTGTTATGAAAAAAAAAGGCTGTTGGGGGCTAGGGAGTATCGAGTTGATCATTATACATGAAGAAATAACCAATTTCATCGTTTGGTTTATGTTTTACACGCGTTTTAAATTTTATTGCCGAAATCGCTTTTTCTCGCCGAGATAAGCACGTTTTCTGAAATGCCGCTCTCCCGTCACTCTGGTTAAAGTGTTATGAAAAAAAAGGCTGTTGGGGGCTAGGGAGTATCGAGTTGATCATTATACATGAAGAAATAACCAAATTCATCGTTTGGTTTATGTTTTACACGCGTTTTAAATTTTATTGCCGAAATCGCTTTTTCTCGCCGAGATAAGCACGTTTTCTGAAATGCCGCTCTCCCGTCACTCTGGTTAAAGTGTTATGAAAAAAAAGGCTGTTGGGGGCTAGGGAGTATCGAGTTGATCATTATACATGAAGAAATAACCAATTTCATCGTTTGGTTTATGTTTTACACGCGTTTTAAATTTTATTGCCGAAATCGCTTTTTCTCGCCGAGATAAGCACGTTTTCTGAAATGCCGCTCTCCCGTCACTCTGGTTAAAGTGTTATGAAAAAAAAGGCTGTTGGGGGCTAGGGAGTATCGAGTTGATCATTATACATGAAGAAATAACCAATTTCATCGTTTGGTTTATGTTTTACACGCGTTTTAAATTTTATTGCCGAAATCGCTTTTTCTCGCCGAGATAAGCACGTTTTCTGAAATGCCGCTCTCCCGTCACTCTGGTTAAAATGTTGTGAAAAAAAAGGCTGTTGGGGGCTAGGGAGTATCGAGTTGATCATTATACATGAAGAAATAACCAATTTCATCGTTTGGTTTGTGTTTTACACGCGTTTTAAATTTTATTGCCGAAATCGCTTTTTCTCGCCGAGATAAGCACGTTTTCTGAAATGCCGCTCTCCCGTCACTCTGGTTAAAGTGTTATGAAAAAAAAGGCTGTTGGGGGCTAGGGAGTATCGAGTTGATCATTATACATGAAGAAATAACCAATTTCATCGTTTGGTTTATGTTTTACACGCGTTTTAAATTTTATTGCCGAAATCGCTTTTTCTCGCCGAGATAAGCACGTTTTCTGAAATGCCGCTCTCCCGTCACTCTGGTTAAAGTGTTATGAAAAAAAAGGCTGTTGGGGGCTAGGGAGTATCGAGTTGATCATTATACATGAGGAAATAACCAATTTCATCGTTTGGTTTGTGTTTTACACGCTTTAAATTTTATTGCCGAAATCGCTTTTTCTCGCCGAGATAAGCACGTTTTCTGAAATGCCGCTCTCCCGTCACTCTGGTTAAAGTGTTATGAAAAAAAAGGCTGTTGGGGGCTAGGGAGTATCGAGTTGATCATTATACATGAAGAAATAACCAATTTCATCGTTTGGTTTATGTTTTACACGCGTTTTAAATTTTATTGCCGAAATCGCTTTTTCTCGCCGAGATAAGCACGTTTTCTGAAATGCCGCTCTCCCGTCACTCTGGTTAAAGTGTTATGAAAAAAAAGGCTGTTGGGGGCTAGGGAGTATCGAGTTGATCATTATACATGAAGAAATAACCAATTGCATCGTTTGGTTTATGTTTTACACGCTTTTTAAATTTTATTGCCGAAATCGCTTTTTCTCGCCGAGATAAGCACGTTATCTGAAATGCCGCTCTCCCGTCACTCTGGTTAAAGTGTTATGAAAAAAAAAGGCTGTTGGGGGCTAGGGAGTATCGAGTTGATCATTATACATGAAGAAATAACCAATTTCATCGTTTGGTTTATGTTTTACACGCGTTTTAAATTTTATTGCCGAAATCGCTTTTTCTCGCCGAGATAAGCACGTTTTCTGAAATGCCGCTCTCCCGTCACTCTGGTTAAAGTGTTATGAAAAAAAAAGGCTGTTGGGGGCTAGGGAGTATCGAGTTGATCATTATACATGAAGAAATAACCAATTTCATCGTTTGGTTTATGTTTTACACGCGTTTTAAATTTTATTGCCGAAATCGCTTTTTCTCGCCGAGATAAGCACGTTTTCTGAAATGCCGCTCTCCCGTCACTCTGGTTAAAGTGTTATGAAAAAAAAGGCTGTTGGGGGCTAGGGAGTATCGAGTTGATCATTATACATGAAGAAATAACCAATTTCATCGTTTGGTTTATGTTTTACACGCGTTTTAAATTTTATTGCCGAAATCGCTTTTTCTCGCCGAGATAAGCACGTTTTCTGAAATGCCGCTCTCCCGTCACTCTGGTTAAAGTGTTATGAAAAAAAAGGCTGTTGGGGGCTAGGGAGTATCGAGTTGATCATTATACATGAAGAAATAACCAATTTCATCGTTTGGTTTATGTTTTACACGCGTTTTAAATTTTATTGCCGAAATCGCTTTTTCTCGCCGAGATAAGCACGTTTTCTGAAATGCCGCTCTCCCGTCACTCTGGTTAAAGTGTTATGAAAAAAAAGGCTGTTGGGGGCTAGGGAGTATCGAGTTGATCATTATACATGAAGAAATAACCAATTTCATCGTTTGGTTTATGTTTTACACGCGTTTTAAATTTTATTGCCGAAATCGCTTTTTCTCGCCGAGATAAGCACGTTTTCTGAAATGCCGCTCTCCCGTCACTCTGGTTAAAGTGTTATGAAAAAAAAGGCTGTTGGGGGCTAGGGAGTATCGAGTTGATCATTATACATGAAGAAATAACCAATTTCATCTTTTGGTTTATGTTTTACACGCGTTTTAAATTTTATTGCCGAAATCGCTTTTTCTCGCCGAGATAAGCACGTTTTCTGAAATGCCGCTCTCCCGTCACTCTGGTTAAAGTGTTATGAAAAAAAAGGCTGTTGGGGGCTAGGGAGTATCGAGTTGATCATTATACATGAAGAAATAACCAATTTCATCGTTTGGTTTACTTTTTACACGCGTTTTAAATTTCATTGCCGAAATCGCTTTTTCTCGCCGAGATAAGCACGTTTTCTGAAATGCCGCTCTCCCGTCACTCTGGTTAAAGTGTTATGAAAAAAAAGGCTGTTGGGGGCTAGGGAGTATCGAGTTGATCGTTATACATGAAGAAATAACCAATTTCATCGTTTGGTTTATGTTTTACACGCGTTTTAAATTTTATTGCCGAAATCGCTTTTTCTCGCCGAGATAAGCACGTTTTCTGAAATGCCGCTCTCCCGTCACTCTGGTTAATGTGTTATGAAAAAAAAGGCTGTTGGGGGCTAGGGAGTATCGAGTTGATCATTATACATGAAGAAATAACCAATTTCATCGTTTGGTTTATGTTTTACACGCGTTTTAAATTTTATTGCCGAAATCGCTTTTTCTCGCCGAGATAAGCACGTTTTCTGAAATGCCGCTCTCCCGTCACTCTGGTTAAAGTGTTATGAAAAAAAAGGCTGTTGGGGTCTAGGGAGTATCGAGTTGATCATTATACATGAAGAAATAACCAATTTCATCGTTTGGTTTATGTTTTACACGCGTTTTAAATTTTATTGCCGAAATCGCTTTTTCTCGCCGAGATAAGCACGTTTTCTGAAATGCCGCTCTCCCGTCACTCTGGTTAAAGTGTTATGAAAAAAAAGGCTGTTGGGGGCTAGGGAGTATCGAGTTGATCATTATACATGAAGAAATAACCAATTTCATCGTTTGGTTTATGTTTTACACGCGTTTTAAATTTTATTGCCGAAATCGCTTTTTCTCGCCGAGATAAGCACGTTTTCTGAAATGCCGCTCTCCCGTCACTCTGGTTAAAGTGTTATGAAAAAAAAGGCTGTTGGGGGCTAGGGAGTATCGAGTTGATCATTATACATGAAGAAATTACCAATTTCATCGTTTGGTTTATGTTTTACACGCGTTTTAAATTTTATTGCCGAAATCGCTTTTTCTCGCCGAGATAAGCACGTTTTCTGAAATGCCGCTCTCCCGTCACTCTGGTTAAAGTGTTATGAAAAAAAAGGCTGTTGGGGGCTAAGGAGTATCGAGTTGATCATTATACATGAAGAAATAACCAATTTCATCGTTTGGTTTATGTTTTACACGCGTTTTAAATTTTATTGCCGAAATCGCTTTTTCTCGCCGAGATAAGCACGTTTTCTGAAATGCCGCTCTCCCGTCACTCTGGTTAAAGTGTTATGAAAAAAAAGGATGTTGGGGGCTAGGGAGTATCGAGTTGATCATTATACATGAAGAAATAACCAATTTCATCGTTTGGTTTATGTTTTACACGCGTTTTAAATTTTATTGCCGAAATCGCTTTTTCTCGCCGAGATAAGCACGTTTTCTGAAATGCCGCTCTCCCGTCACTCTGGTTAAAGTGTTATGAAAAAAAAGGCTGTTGGGGGTTAGGGAGTATCGAGTTGATCATTATACATGAAGAAATTACCAATTTCATCGTTTGGTTTATGTTTTACACGCGTTTTAAATTTTATTGCCGAAATCGCTTTTTCTCGCCGAGATAAGCACGTTTTCTGAAATGCCGCTCTCCCGTCACTCTGGTTAAAGTGTTAGGAAAAAAAAGGCTGTTGGGGGCTAGGGAGTATCGAGTTGATCATTATACATGAAGAAATAACCAATTTCATCGTTTGGTTTATGTTTTACACGCGTTTTAAATTTTATTGCCGAAATCGCTTTTTCTCGCCGAGATAAGCACGTTTTCTGAAATGCCGCTCTCCCGTCACTCTGGTTAAAGTGTTATGAAAAAAAAGGCTGTTGGGGGCTAGGGAGTATCGAGTTGATCATTATACATGAAGAAATAACCAATTTCATCGTTTGGTTTATGTTTTACACGCGTTTTAAATTTTATTGCCGAAATCGCTTTTTCTCGCCGAGATAAGCACGTTTTCTGAAATGCCGCTCTCCCGTCACTCTGGTTAAAGTATTATGAAAAAAAAGGCTGTTGGGGGCTAGGGAGTATCGAGTTGATCATTATACATGAAGAAATAACCAATTTCATCGTTTGGTTTATGTTTTACACGCGTTTTAAATTTTATTGCCGAAATCGCTTTTTCTCGCCGAGATAAGCACGTTTTCTGAAATGCCGCTCTCCCGTCACTCTGGTTAAAGTGTTATGAAAAAAAAGGCTGTTGGGGGCTAGGGAGTATCGAGTTGATCATTATACATGAAGAAATAACCAATTTCATCGTTTGGTTTATGTTTTACACGCGTTTTAAATTCTATTGCCGAAATCGCTTTTTCTCGCCGAGATAAGCACGTTTTCTGAAATGCCGCTCTCCCGTCACTCTGGTTAAAGTGTTATGAAAAAAAAGGCTGTTGGGGGCTAGGGAGTATCGAGTTGATCATTATACATGAAGAAATAACCAATTTCATCGTTTGGTTTATGTTTTACACGCGTTTTAAATTTTATTGCCGAAATCGCTTTTTCTCGCCGAGATAAGCACGTTTTCTGAAATGCCGCTCTCCCGTCACTCTGGTTAAAGTGTTATGAAAAAAAAGGCTGTTGGGGGTTAGGGAGTATCGAGTTGATCATTATACATGAAGAAATAACCAATTTCATCGTTTGGTTTATGTTTTACACGCGTTTTAAATTTTATTGCCGAAATCGCTTTTTCTCGCCGAGATAAGCACGTTTTCTGAAATGCCGCTCTCCCGTCACTCTGGTTAAAGTGTTATGAAAAAAAAGGCTGTTGGGGGCTAGGGAGTATCGAGTTGATCATTATACATGAAGAAATAACCAATTTCATCGTTTGGTTTATGTTTTACACACGTTTTAAATTTTATTGCCGAAATCGCTTTTTCTCGCCGAGATAAGCACGTTTTCTGAAATGCCGCTCTCCCGTCACTCTGGTTAAAGTGTTATGAAAAAAAAGGCTGTTGGGGGCTAGGGAGTATCGAGTTGATCATTATACATGAAGAAATAACCAATTTCATCGTTTGGTTTATGTTTTACACGCGTTTTAAATGTTATTGCCGAAATCGCTTTTTCTCGCCGAGATAAGCACGTTTTCTGAAATGCCGCTCTCCCGTCACTTTGGTTAAAGTGTAAAGAAAAAAAAGGCTGTTGGGGGCTAGGGAGTATCGAGTTGATCATTATACATGAAGAAATAACCAATTTCATCGTTTGGTTTATGTTTTACACGCGTTTTAAATTTTATTGCCGAAATCGCTTTTTCTCGCCGAGATAAGCACGTTTTCTGAAATGCCGCTCTCCCGTCACTCTGGTTAAAGTGTTATGAAAAAAAAGGCTGTTGGGGGTTAGGGAGTATCGAGTTGATCATTATACATGAAGAAATTACCAATTTCATCGTTTGGTTTATGTTTTACACGCATTTTAAATTTTATTGCCGAAATCGCTTTTTCTCGCCGAGATAAGCACGTTTTCTGAAATGCCGCTCTCCCGTCACTCTGGTTAAAGTGTTAGGAAAAAAAAGGCTGTTGGGGGCTAGGGAGTATCGAGTTGATCATTATACATGAAGAAATAACCAATTTCATCGTTTGGTTTATGTTTTACACGCGTTTTAAATTTTATTGCCGAAATCGCTTTTTCTCGCCGAGATAAGCACGTTTTCTGAAATGCCGCTCTCCCGTCACTCTGGTTAAAGTGTTATGAAAAAAAAGGCTGTTGGGGGCTAGGGAGTATCGAGTTGATCATTATACATGAAGAAATAACCAATTTCATCGTTTGGTTTATGTTTTACACGCGTTTTAAATTTTATTGCCGAAATCGCTTTTTCTCGCCGAGATAAGCACGTTTTCTGAAATGCCGCTCTCCCGTCACTCTGGTGAAAGTGTTATGAAAAAAAAGGCTGTTGGGGGCTAGGGAGTATCGAGTTGATCATTATACATGAAGAAATAACCAATTTCATCGTTTGGTTTATGTTTTACACGCGTTTTAAATTTTATTGCCGAAATCGCTTTTTCTCGCCGAGATAAGCACGTTTTCTGAAATGCCGCTCTCCCGTCACTCTGGTTAAAGTGTTATGAAAAAAAAGGCTGTTGGGGGCTAGGGAGTATCGAGTTGATCATTATACATGAAGAAATAACCAATTTCATCGTTTGGTTTATGTTTTACACGCGTTTTAAATTTTATTGACAAAATCGCTTTTTCTCGCCGAGATAAGCACGTTTTCTGAAATGCCGCTCTCCCGTCACTCTGGTTAAAGTGTTATGAAAAAAAAGGCTGTTGGGGGCTAGGGAGTATCGAGTTGATCATTATACATGAAGAAATAACCAATTTCATCGTTTGGTTTATGTTTTACACGCGTTTTAAATTTTATTGCCGAAATCGCTTTTTCTCGCCGAGATAAGCACGTTTTCTGAAATGCCGCTCTCCCGTCACTCTGGTTAAAGTGTTATGAAAAAAAAGGCTGTTGGGGGCTAGGGAGTATCGAGTTGATCATTATACATGAAGAAATAACCAATTTCATCGTTTGGTTTATGTTTTACACGCGTTTTAAATTTTATTGCCGAAATCGCTTTTTCTCGCCGAGATAAGCACGTTTTCTGAAATGCCGCTCTCCCGTCACTCTGGTTAAAGTGTTATGAAAAAAAAGGCTTTTGGGGGCTAGGGAGTATCGAGTTGATCATTATACATGAAGAAATAACCAATTTCATCGTTTGGTTTATGTTTTACACGCGTTTTAAATTTTATTGCCGAAATCGCTTTTTCTCGCCGAGATAAGCACGTTTTCTGAAATGCCGCTCTCCCGTCACTCTGGTTAAAGTGTTATGAAAAAAAAGGCTGTTGGGGGCTAGGGAGTATCGAGTTGATCATTATACATGAAGAAATAACCAATTTCATCGTTTGGTTTACTTTTTACACGCGTTTTAAATTTCATTGCCGAAATCGCTTTTTCTCGCCGAGATAAGCACGTTTTCTGAAATGCCGCTCTCCCGTCACTCTGGTTAAAGTGTTATGAAAAAAAAGGCTGTTGGGGGCTAGGGAGTATCGAGTTGATCGTTATACATGAAGAAATAACCAATTTCATCGTTTGGTTTATGTTTTACACGCGTTTTAAATTTTATTGCCGAAATCGCTTTTTCTCGCCGAGATAAGCACGTTTTCTGAAATGCCGCTCTCCCGTCACTCTGGTTAATGTGTTATGAAAAAAAAGGCTGTTGGGGGCTAGGGAGTATCGAGTTGATCATTATACATGAAGAAATAACCAATTTCATCGTTTGGTTTATGTTTTACACGCGTTTTAAATTTTATTGCCGAAATCGCTTTTTCTCGCCGAGATAAGCACGTTTTCTGAAATGCCGCTCTCCCGTCACTCTGGTTAAAGTGTTATGAAAAAAAAGGCTGTTGGGGTCTAGGGAGTATCGAGTTGATCATTATACATGAAGAAATAACCAATTTCATCGTTTGGTTTATGTTTTACACGCGTTTTAAATTTTATTGCCGAAATCGCTTTTTCTCGCCGAGATAAGCACGTTTTCTGAAATGCCGCTCTCCCGTCACTCTGGTTAAAGTGTTATGAAAAAAAAGGCTGTTGGGGGCTAGGGAGTATCGAGTTGATCATTATACATGAAGAAATAACCAATTTCATCGTTTGGTTTATGTTTTACACGCGTTTTAAATTTTATTGCCGAAATCGCTTTTTCTCGCCGAGATAAGCACGTTTTCTGAAATGCCGCTCTCCCGTCACTCTGGTTAAAGTGTTATGAAAAAAAAGGCTGTTGGGGGCTAGGGAGTATCGAGTTGATCATTATACATGAAGAAATTACCAATTTCATCGTTTGGTTTATGTTTTACACGCGTTTTAAATTTTATTGCCGAAATCGCTTTTTCTCGCCGAGATAAGCACGTTTTCTGAAATGCCGCTCTCCCGTCACTCTGGTTAAAGTGTTATGAAAAAAAAGGCTGTTGGGGGCTAAGGAGTATCGAGTTGATCATTATACATGAAGAAATAACCAATTTCATCGTTTGGTTTATGTTTTACACGCGTTTTAAATTTTATTGCCGAAATCGCTTTTTCTCGCCGAGATAAGCACGTTTTCTGAAATGCCGCTCTCCCGTCGCTCTGGTTAAAGTGTTATGAAAAAAAAGGATGTTGGGGGCTAGGGAGTATCGAGTTGATCATTATACATGAAGAAATAACCAATTTCATCGTTTGGTTTATGTTTTACACGCGTTTTAAATTTTATTGCCGAAATCGCTTTTTCTCGCCGAGATAAGCACGTTTTCTGAAATGCCGCTCTCCCGTCACTCTGGTTAAAGTGTTATGAAAAAAAAGGCTGTTGGGGGTTAGGGAGTATCGAGTTGATCATTATACATGAAGAAATTACCAATTTCATCGTTTGGTTTATGTTTTACACGCGTTTTAAATTTTATTGCCGAAATCGCTTTTTCTCGCCGAGATAAGCACGTTTTCTGAAATGCCGCTCTCCCGTCACTCTGGTTAAAGTGTTAGGAAAAAAAAGGCTGTTGGGGGCTAGGGAGTATCGAGTTGATCATTATACATGAAGAAATAACCAATTTCATCGTTTGGTTTATGTTTTACACGCGTTTTAAATTTTATTGCCGAAATCGCTTTTTCTCGCCGAGATAAGCACGTTTTCTGAAATGCCGCTCTCCCGTCACTCTGGTTAAAGTGTTATGAAAAAAAAGGCTGTTGGGGGCTAGGGAGTATCGAGTTGATCATTATACATGAAGAAATAACCAATTTCATCGTTTGGTTTATGTTTTACACGCGTTTTAAATTTTATTGCCGAAATCGCTTTTTCTCGCCGAGATAAGCACGTTTTCTGAAATGCCGCTCTCCCGTCACTCTGGTTAAAGTATTATGAAAAAAAAGGCTGTTGGGGGCTAGGGAGTATCGAGTTGATCATTATACATGAAGAAATAACCAATTTCATCGTTTGGTTTATGTTTTACACGCGTTTTAAATTTTATTGCCGAAATCGCTTTTTCTCGTTGAGATAAGCACGTTTTCTGAAATGCCGCTCTCCCGTCACTCTGGTTAAAGTGTTATGAAAAAAAAGGCTGTTGGGGGCTAGGGAGTATCGAGTTGATCATTATACATGAAGAAATAACCAATTTCATCGTTTGGTTTATGTTTTACACGCGTTTTAAATTCTATTGCCGAAATCGCTTTTTCTCGCCGAGATAAGCACGTTTTCTGAAATGCCGCTCTCCCGTCACTCTGGTTAAAGTGTTATGAAAAAAAAGGCTGTTGGGGGCTAGGGAGTATCGAGTTGATCATTATACATGAAGAAATAACCAATTTCATCGTTTGGTTTATGTTTTACACGCGTTTTAAATTTTATTGCCGAAATCGCTTTTTCTCGCCGAGATAAGCACGTTTTCTGAAATGCCGCTCTCCCGTCACTCTGGTTAAAGTGTTATGAAAAAAAAGGCTGTTGGGGGTTAGGGAGTATCGAGTTGATCATTATACATGAAGAAATAACCAATTTCATCGTTTGGTTTATGTTTTACACGCGTTTTAAATTTTATTGCCGAAATCGCTTTTTCTCGCCGAGATAAGCACGTTTTCTGAAATGCCGCTCTCCCGTCACTCTGGTTAAAGTGTTATGAAAAAAAAGGCTGTTGGGGGCTAGGGAGTATCGAGTTGATCATTATACATGAAGAAATAACCAATTTCATCGTTTGGTTTATGTTTTACACACGTTTTAAATTTTATTGCCGAAATCGCTTTTTCTCGCCGAGATAAGCACGTTTTCTGAAATGCCGCTCTCCCGTCACTCTGGTTAAAGTGTTATGAAAAAAAAGGCTGTTGGGGGCTAGGGAGTATCGAGTTGATCATTATACATGAAGAAATAACCAATTTCATCGTTTGGTTTATGTTTTACACGCGTTTTAAATTTTATTGCCGAAATCGCTTTTTCTCGTTGAGATAAGCACGTTTTCTGAAATGCCGCTCTCCCGTCACTCTGGTTAAAGTGTTATGAAAAAAAAGGCTGTTGGGGGCTAGGGAGTATCGAGTTGATCATTATACATGAAGAAATAACCAATTTCATCGTTTGGTTTATGTTTTACACGCGTTTTAAATTCTATTGCCGAAATCGCTTTTTCTCGCCGAGATAAGCACGTTTTCTGAAATGCCGCTCTCCCGTCACTCTGGTTAAAGTGTTATGAAAAAAAAGGCTGTTGGGGGCTAGGGAGTATCGAGTTGATCATTATACATGAAGAAATAACCAATTTCATCGTTTGGTTTATGTTTTACACGCGTTTTAAATTTTATTGCCGAAATCGCTTTTTCTCGCCGAGATAAGCACGTTTTCTGAAATGCCGCTCTCCCGTCACTCTGGTTAAAGTGTTATGAAAAAAAAGGCTGTTGGGGGTTAGGGAGTATCGAGTTGATCATTATACATGAAGAAATTACCAATTTCATCGTTTGGTTTATGTTTTACACGCATTTTAAATTTTATTGCCGAAATCGCTTTTTCTCGCCGAGATAAGCACGTTTTCTGAAATGCCGCTCTCCCGTCACTCTGGTTAAAGTGTTAGGAAAAAAAAGGCTGTTGGGGGCTAGGGAGTATCGAGTTGATCATTATACATGAAGAAATAACCAATTTCATCGTTTGGTTTATGTTTTACACGCGTTTTAAATTTTATTGCCGAAATCGCTTTTTCTCGCCGAGATAAGCACGTTTTCTGAAATGCCGCTCTCCCGTCACTCTGGTTAAAGTGTTATGAAAAAAATGGCTGTTGGGGGCTAGGGAGTATCGAGTTGATCATTATACATGAAGAAATAACCAATTTCATCGTTTGGTTTATGTTTTACACGCGTTTTAAATTTTATTGCCGAAATCGCTTTTTCTCGCCGAGATAAGCACGTTTTCTGAAATGCCGCTCTCCCGTCACTCTGGTGAAAGTGTTATGAAAAAAAAGGCTGTTGGGGGCTAGGGAGTATCGAGTTGATCATTATACATGAAGAAATAACCAATTTCATCGTTTGGTTTATGTTTTACACGCGTTTTAAATTTTATTGCCGAAATCGCTTTTTCTCGCCGAGATAAGCACGTTTTCTGAAATGCCGCTCTCCCGTCACTCTGGTTAAAGTGTTATGAAAAAAAAGGCTGTTGGGGGCTAGGGAGTATCGAGTTGATCATTATACATGAAGAAATAACCAATTTCATCGTTTGGTTTATGTTTTACACGCGTTTTAAATTTTATTGACAAAATCGCTTTTTCTCGCCGAGATAAGCACGTTTTCTGAAATGCCGCTCTCCCGTCACTCTGGTTAAAGTGTTATGAAAAAAATGGCTGTTGGGGGCTAGGGAGTATCGAGTTGATCATTATACATGAAGAAATAACCAATTTCATCGTTTGGTTTATGTTTTACACGCGTTTTAAATTTTATTGCCGAAATCGCTTTTTCTCGCCGAGATAAGCACGTTTTCTGAAATGCCGCTCTCCCGTCACTCTGGTTAAAGTGTTATGAAAAAAAAGGCTGTTGGGGGCTAGGGAGTATCGAGTTGATCATTATACATGAAGAAATAACCAATTTCATCGTTTGGTTTATGTTTTACACGCGTTTTAAATTTTATTGCCGAAATCGCTTTTTCTCGCCGAGATAAGCACGTTTTCTGAAATGCCGCTCTCCCGTCACTCTGGTTAAAGTGTTATGAAAAAAAAGGCTTTTGGGGGCTAGGGAGTATCGAGTTGATCATTATACATGAAGAAATAACCAATTTCATCGTTTGGTTTATGTTTTACACGCGTTTTAAATTTTATTGCCGAAATCGCTTTTTCTCGCCGAGATAAGCACGTTTTCTGAAATGCCGCTCTCCCGTCACTCTGGTTAAAGTGTTATGAAAAAAAAGGCTGTTGGGGGCTAGGGAGTATCGAGTTGATCATTATACATGAAGAAATAACCAATTTCATCGTTTGGTTTATGTTTTACACGCGTTTTAAATTTTATTGCCGAAATCGCTTTTTCTCGCCGAGATAAGCACGTTTTCTGAAATGCCGCTCTCCCGTCACTCTGGTTAAAGTGTTATGAAAAAAAAGGCTGTTGGGGGCTAGGGAGTATCGAGTTGATCATTATACATGAAGAAATAACCAATTTCATCGTTTGGTTTATGTTTTACACGCGTTTTAAATTTTATTGCCGAAATCGCTTTTTCTCGCCGAGATAAGCACGTTTTCTGAAATGCCGCTCTCCCGTCACTCTGGTTAAAGTGTTATGAAAAAAAAGGCTGTTGGGGGCTAGGGAGTATCGAGTTGATCATTATACATGAAGAAATAACCAATTTCATCGTTTGGTTTATGTTTTACACGCGTTTTAAATTTTATTGCCGAAATCGCTTTTTCTCGCCGAGATAAGCACGTTTTCTGAAATGCCGCTCTCCCGTCACTCTGGTTAAAGTGTTATGAAAAAAAAGGCTTTTGGGGGCTAGGGAGTATCGAGTTGATCATTATACACGAAGAAATAACCAATTTCATCGTTTGGTTTATGTTTTACACGCGTTTTAAATTTTATTGCCGAAATCGCTTTTTCTCGCCGGGATAAGCACGTTTTCTGAAATGCCGCTCTCCCGTCACTCTGGTTAAAGTGTTATGAAAAAAAAGGCTTTTGGGGGCTAGGGAGTATCGAGTTGATCATTATACATGAAGAAATAACCAATTTCATCGTTTGGTTTATGTTTTACACGCGTTTTAAATTTTATTGCCGAAATCGCTTTTTCTCGCCGAGATAAGCACGTTTTCTGAAATGCCGCTCTCCCGTCACTCTGGTTAAAGTGTTATGAAAAAAAAGGCTGTTGGGGGCTAGGGAGTATCGAGTTGATCATTATACATGAAGAAATAACCAATTTCATCGTTTGGTTTATGTTTTACACGCGTTTTAAATTTTATTGCCGAAATCGCTTTTTCTCGCCGAGATAAGCACGTTTTCTGAAATGCCGCTCTCCCGTCACTCTGGTTAAAGTGTTATGAAAAAAAAGGCTGTTGGGGGCTAGGGAGTATCGAGTTGATCATTATACATGAAGAAATAACCAATTTCATCGTTTGGTTTATGTTTTACACGCGTTTTAAATTTTATTGCCGAAATCGCTTTTTCTCGCCGAGATAAGCACGTTTTCTGAAATGCCGCTCTCCCGTCACTCTGGTTAAAGTGTTATGAGAAAAAAGGCTGTTGGGGGCTAGGGAGTATCGAGTTGATCATTATACATGAAGAAATAACCAATTTCATCGTTTGGTTTATGTTTTACACGCGTTTTAAATTTTATTGCCGAAATCGCTTTTTCTCGCCGAGATAAGCACGTTTTCTGAAATGCCGCTCTCCCGTCATTCTGGTTAAAGTGTTATGAAAAAAAAGGCTGTTGGGGGCTAGGGAGTATCGAGTTGATCATTATACATGAAGAAATAACCAATTTCATCGTTTGGTTTATGTTTTACACGCGTTTTAAATTTTATTGCCGAAATCGCTTTTTCTCGCCGAGATAAGCACGTTTTCTGAAATGCCGCTCTCCCGTCACTCTTGTTAAAGTGTTATGAAAAAAAAGGCTGTTGGGGGCTAGGGAGTATCGAGTTGATCATTATACATGAAGAAATAACCAATTTCATCGTTTGGTTTATGTTTTACACGCGTTTTAAATTTTATTGCCGAAATCGCTTTTTCTCGCCGAGATAAGCACGTTTTCTGAAATGCCGCTCTCCCGTCACTCTGGTTAAAGTGTTATGAAAAAAAAGGCTGTTGGGGGCTAGGGAGTATCGAGTTGATCATTATACATGAAGAAATAACCAATTTCATCGTTTGGTTTATGTTTTACACGCGTTTTAAATTTTATTGCCGTAATCGCTTTTTCTCGCCGAGATAAGCACGTTTTCTGAAATGCCGCTCTCCCGTCACTCTGGTTAAAGTGTTATGAAAAAAAAGGCTGTTGGGGGCTAGGGAGTATCGAGTTGATCATTATACATGAGGAAATAACCAATTTCATCGTTTGGTTTGTGTTTTACACGCGTTTTAAATTTTATTGCCGAAATCGCTTTTTCTCGCCGAGATAAGCACGTTTTCTGAAATGCCGCTCTCCCGTCACTCTGGTTAAAGTGTTATGAAAAAAAAGGCTGTTGGGGGCTAGGGAGTATCGAGTTGATCATTATACATGAAGAAATAACCAATTTCATCGTTTGGTTTATGTTTTAAACGCGTTTTAAATTTTATTGCCGAAATCGCTTTTTCTCGCCGAGATAAGCACGTTTTCTGAAATGCCGCTCTCCCGTCACTCTGGTTAAAGTGTTATGAAAAAAAAGGCTGTTGGGGGCTATGGAGTATCGAGTTGATCATTATACATGAAGAAATAACCAATTTCATCGTTTGGTTTATGTTTTACACGCGTTTTAAATTTTATTGCCGAAATCGCTTTTTCTCGCCGAGATAAGCACGTTTTCTGAAATGCCGCTCTCCCGTCACTCTGGTTAAAGTGTTATGAAAAAAAAGGCTGTTGGGGGCTAGGGAGTATCGAGTTGATTATTATATATGAAGAAATAACCAATTTCATCGTTTGGTTTATGTTTTACACGCGTTTTAAATTTTATTGCCGAAATCGCTTTTTCTCGCCAAGATAAGCACGTTTTCTGAAATGCCGCTCTCCCGTCACTCTGGTTAAAGTGTTATGAAAAAAAAGGCTGTTGGGGACTAGGGAGTATCGATTTGATCATTATACATGAAGAAATAACCAATTTCATCGTTTGGTTTATGTTTTACACGCGTTTTAAATTTTATTGCCGAAATCGCTTTTTCTCGCCGAGATAAGCACGTTTTCTGAAATGCCGCTCTCCCGTCACTCTGGTTAAAGTGTTATGAAAAAAAAGGCTGT
The DNA here is from genome assembly GCF_054491065.1 of Syngnathus leptorhynchus. Taxonomy (NCBI): domain Eukaryota; kingdom Metazoa; phylum Chordata; class Actinopteri; order Syngnathiformes; family Syngnathidae; genus Syngnathus; species Syngnathus leptorhynchus. The sequence continues at coordinate 48,860 of NW_028232045.1, forward strand.
TGGGGGCTAGGGAGTATCGAGTTGATCATTATACATGAAGAAATAACCAATTTCATCGTTTGGTTTATGTTTTACACGCGTTTTAAATTTTATTGCCGAAATCGCTTTTTCTCGCCGAGATAAGCACGTTTTCTGAAATGCCGCTCTCCCGTCACTCTGGTTAAAGTGTTATGAAAAAAAAGGCTGTTGGGGGCTAGGGAGTATCGAGTTGATCATTATACATGAAGAAATAACCAATTTCATCGTTTGGTTTATGTTTTACACGCGTTTTAAATTTTATTGCCGAAATCGCTTTTTCTCGCCGAGATAAGCACGTTTTCTGAAATGCCGCTCTCCCGTCACTCTGGTTAAAGTGTTATGAAAAAAAAGGCTGTTGGGGGCTAGGGAGTATCGAGTTGATCATTATACATGAAGAAATAACCAATTTCATCGTTTGGTTTATGTTTTACACGCGTTTTAAATTTTATTGCCGAAATCGCTTTTTCTCGCCGAGATAAGCACGTTTTCTGAAATGCCGCTCTCCCGTCACTCTGGTTAAAGTGTTATGAAAAAAAAGGCTTTTGGGGGCTAGGGAGTATCGAGTTGATCATTATACATGAAGAAATAACCAATTTCATCGTTTGGTTTATGTTTTACACGCGTTTTAAATTTTATTGCCGAAATCGCTTTTTCTCGCCGGGATAAGCACGTTTTCTGAAATGCCGCTCTCCCGTCACTCTGGTTAAAGTGTTATGAAAAAAAAGGCTTTTGGGGGCTAGTGAGTATCGAGTTGATCATTATACATGAAGAAATAACCAATTTCATCGTTTGGTTTATGTTTTACACGCGTTTTAAATTTTATTGCCGAAATCGCTTTTTCTCGCCGAGATAAGCACGTTTTCTGAAATGCCGCTCTCCCGTCACTCTGGTTAAAGTGTTATGAAAAAAAAGGCTGTTGGGGGCTAGGGAGTATCGAGTTGATCATTATACATGAAGAAATAACCAATTTCATCGTTTGGTTTATGTTTTACACGCGTTTTAAATTTTATTGCCGAAATCGCTTTTTCTCGCCGAGATAAGCACGTTTTCTGAAATGCTGCTCTCCCGTCACTCTGGTTAAAGTGTTATGAAAAAAAAGGCTGTTGGGGGCTAGGGAGTATCGAGTTGATCATTATACATGAAGAAATAACCAATTTCATCGTTTGGTTTGTGTTTTACACGCGTTTTAAATTTTATTGCCGTAATCGCTTTTTCTCGCCGAGATAAGCACGTTTTCTGAAATGCCGCTCTCCCGTCACTCTGGTTAAAGTGTTATGAAAAAAAAGGCTGTTGGGGGCTAGGGAGTATCGAGTTGATCATTATACATGAGGAAATAACCAATTTCATCGTTTGGTTTGTGTTTTACACGCGTTTTAAATTTTATTGCCGAAATCGCTTTTTCTCGCCGAGATAAGCACGTTTTCTGAAATGCCGCTCTCCCGTCACTCTGGTTAAAGTGTTATGAAAAAAAAGGCTGTTGGGGGCTAGGGAGTATCGAGTTGATCATTATACATGAAGAAATAACCAATTTCATCGTTTGGTTTATGTTTTACACGCGTTTTAAATTTTATTGCCGAAATCGCTTTTTCTCGCCGAGATAAGCACGTTTTCTGAAATGCCGCTCTCCCGTCACTCTGGTTAAAGTGTTATGAAAAAAAAGGCTGTTGGGGGCTATGGAGTATCGAGTTGATCATTATACATGAAGAAATAACCAATTTCATCGTTTGGTTTATGTTTTACACGCGTTTTAAATTTTATTGCCGAAATCGCTTTTTCTCGCCGAGATAAGCACGTTTTCTGAAATGCCGCTCTCCCGTCACTCTGGTTAAAGTGTTATGAAAAAAAAGGCTGTTGGGGGCTAGGGAGTATCGAGTTGATTATTATATATGAAGAAATAACCAATTTCATCGTTTGGTTTATGTTTTACACGCGTTTTAAATTTTATTGCCGAAATCGCTTTTTCTCGCCGAGATAAGCACGTTTTCTGAAATGCCGCTCTCCCGTCACTCTGGTTAAAGTGTTATGAAAAAAAAGGCTGTTGGGGACTAGGGAGTATCGAGTTGATCATTATACATGAAGAAATAACCAATTTCATCGTTTGGTTTATGTTTTACACGCGTTTTAAATTTTATTGCCGAAATCGCTTTTTCTCGCCGAGATAAGCACGTTTTCTGAAATGCCGCTCTCCCGTCACTCTGGTTAAAGTGTTATGAAAAAAAAGGCTGTTGGGGGCTAGGGAGTATCGAGTTGATCATTATACATGAAGAAATAACCAATTTCATCGTTTGGTTTATGTTTTACACGCGTTTTAAATTTTATTGCCGAAATCGCTTTTTCTCGCCGAGATAAGCACGTTTTCTGAAATGCCGCTCTCCCGTCACTCTGGTTAAAGTGTTATGAAAAAAAAGGCTGTTGGGGGCTAGGGAGTATCGAGTTGATCATTATACATGAAGAAATAACCAATTTCATCGTTTGGTTTATGTTTTACACGCGTTTTAAATTTTATTGCCGAAATCGCTTTTTCTCGCCGAGATAAGCACGTTTTCTGAAATGCCGCTCTCCCGTCACTCTGGTTAAAGTGTTATGAAAAAAAAGGCTGTTGGGGGCTAGGGAGTATCGAGTTGATCATTATACATGAAGAAATAACCAATTTCATCGTTTGGTTTATGTTTTACACGCGTTTTAAATTTTATTGCCGAAATCGCTTTTTCTCGCCGAGATAAGCACGTTTTCTGAAATGCCGCTCTCCCGTCACTCTGGTTAAAGTGTTATGAAAAAAAAGGCTTTTGGGGGCTAGGGAGTATCGAGTTGATCATTATACATGAAGAAATAACCAATTTCATCGTTTGGTTTATGTTTTACACGCGTTTTAAATTTTATTGCCGAAATCGCTTTTTCTCGCCGAGATAAGCACGTTTTCTGAAATGCCGCTCTCCCGTCACTCTGGTTAAAGTGTTATGAAAAAAAAGGCTGTTGGGGGCTAGGGAGTATCGAGTTGATCATTATACATGAAGAAATAACCAATTTCATCGTTTGGTTTATGTTTTACACGCGTTTTAAATTTTATTGCCGAAATCGCTTTTTCTCGCCGAGATAAGCACGTTTTCTGAAATGCCGCTCTCCCGTCACTCTGGTTAAAGTGTTATGAAAAAAAAGGCTGTTGGGGGCTAGGGAGTATCGAGTTGATCATTATACATGAAGAAATAACCAATTTCATCGTTTGGTTTATGTTTTACACGCGTTTTAAATTTTATTGCCGAAATCGCTTTTTCTCGCCGAGATAAGCACGTTTTCTGAAATGCCGCTCTCCCGTCACTCTGGTTAAAGTGTTATGAAAAAAAAGGCTTTTGGGGCTAGGGAGTATCGAGTTGATCATTATACATGAAGAAATAACCAATTTCATCGTTTGGTTTATGTTTTACACGCGTTTTAAATTTTATTGCCGAAATCGCTTTTCTCGCCGGATAAGCACGTTTTCTGAAATGCCGCTCTCCCGTCACTCTGGTTAAAGTGTTATGAAAAAAAGGCTGTTGGGGGCTAGGGAGTATCGAGTTGATTATTATATATGAAGAAATAACCAATTTCATCGTTTGGTTTATGTTTTACACGCGTTTTAAATTTTATTGCCGAAATCGCTTCTTTCTCGCCAAGATAAGCACGTTTTCTGAAATGCCGCTCTCCCGTCACTCTGGTTAAAGTGTTATGAAAAAAAAGGCTGTTGGGGACTAGGGAGTATCGAGTTGATCATTATACATGAAGAAATAACCAATTTCATCGTTTGGTTTATGTTTTACACGCGTTTTAAATTTTATTGCCGAAATCGCTTTTTCTCGCCGAGATAAGCACGTTTTCTGAAATGCCGCTCTCCCGTCACTCTGTTTAAAGTGTTATGAAAAAAAAGGCTGTTGGGGCTAGGGAGTATCGAGTTGATCATTATACATGAAGAAATAACCAATTTCATCGTTTGGTTTATGTTTTACACGCGTTTTAAATTTTATTGCCGAAATCGCTTTTCTCGCCGAGATAAGCACGTTTTCTGAAATGCCGCTCTCCCGTCACTCTGGTTAAAGTGTTATGAAAAAAAAGGCTGTTGGGGGCTAGGGAGTATCGAGTTGATCATTATACATGAAGAAATAACCAATTTCATCGTTTGGTTTATGTTTTACACGCGTTTTAAAATTTTATTGCCGAAATCGCTTTTTCTCGCCGAGATAAGCACGTTTTCTGAAATGCCGCTCTCCCGTCACTCTGGTTAAAGTGTTATGAAAAAAAAGGCTGTTGGGGGCTAGGGAGTATCGAGTTGATCATTATACATGAAGAAATTACCAATTTCATCGTTTGGTTTATGTTTTACACGCGTTTTAAATTTTATTGCCGAAATCGCTTTTTCTCGCCGAGATAAGCACGTTTTCTGAAATGCCGCTCTCCCGTCACTCTGGTTAAAGTGTTATGAAAAAAAAGGCTGTTGGGGCTAGGGAGTATCGAGTTGATCATTATACATGAAGAAATAACCAATTTCATCGTTTGGTTTATGTTTTACACGCGTTTTAAATTTTATTGCCGAAATCGCTTTTTCTCGCCGAGATAAGCACGTTTTCTGAAATGCCGCTCTCCCGTCACTCTGGTTAAAGTGTTATGAAAAAAAAGGCTGTTGGGGGCTAGGGAGTATCGAGTTGATCATTATACATGAAGAAATAACCAATTTCATCGTTTGGTTTATGTTTTACACGCGTTTTAAATTTTATTGCCGAAATCGCTTTTTCTCGCCGAGATAAGCACGTTTTCTGAAATGCCGCTCTCCCGTCACTCTGGTTAAAGTGTTATGAAAAAAAAGGCTGTTGGGGGCTAGGGAGTATCGAGTTGATCATTATACATGAAGAAATAACCAATTTCATCGTTTGGTTTATGTTTTACACGCGTTTAAATTTTATTGCCGAAATCGCTTTTTCTCGCCGAGATAAGCACGTTTTCTGAAATGCCGCTCTCCCGTCACTCTGGTTAAAGTGTTATGAAAAAAAAGGCTGTTGGGGGGCTAGGGAGTATCGAGTTGATCATTATACATGAAGAAATAACCAATTTCATCGTTTGGTTTATGTTTTACACGCGTTTTAAATTTTATTGCCGAAATCGCTTTTTCTCGCCGAGATAAGCACGTTTTCTGAAAATGCCGCTCTCCCGTCACTCTGGGTTAAAGTGTTATGAAAAAAAAGGCTGTTGGGGGCTAGGGAGTATCGAGTGATCATTATACATGAAGAAATAACCAATTTCATCGTTTGTTTATGTTTACACGCGTTTAAAATTTTATTTGCCGAAATCGCTTTTTCTCGCCGAGGATAAGCACGTTTTCTGGAAATGCCGCTCTCCCGTCACTCTGGTTAAAGGTGTTATGAAAAAGAGTTGCGTGAGGCTAGGGAGTATCGAGTTGATCATTATACATGAAGAAAATAGCCAATTTCATCCACGATGCTGAGCTCCAGCTGGAAGTGTAAAAAGAACCGGGCTGGTTAAAAAAAGAACCGGGCGACCCGGGAAAATTGCTTAGCCGGGGCTCTGGAAGCCTAACACGGCGTGATCTTGTCCAAAAAGCCGCTGCTGAGCTCCAGCTGGAAGTGTAAAAAGAACCGGGCTGGTTAAAAAAAAGAACCGGGCGACCCGGTAAAATTGCTTAGCCGGGGCTCTGGAAGCCTAACACGGCGTGATCTTGTCCAAAAAGCCGCTGCTGAGCTCCAGCTGGAAGTGTAAAAAGAACCGGGCTGGTTAAAAAAAAGAACCGGGCGGCCCGGTAAAATTGCTTAGCCGGGGCTCTGGAAGCCTAACCCGGCGTGATACTGTGCAAAAAGCCGCTGCTGAGCTCCAGCTGGAAGTGTAAAAAAAACCGGGCTGGTTAAAAAAAAGAACCGGGCGACCCTGTAAAATTGCTTAGCCGGGGCTCTGGAAGCCTAACACGGCGTGATCTTGTCCAAAAACCCGCTGCTGAGCTCCAGCTGGAAGTGTAAAAAGAACCGGGCGGGTTAAAAAAAAGAACCGGGCGGGCCGGTAAAATTGCTTAGCCGGGGCTCTGGAAGCCTAACACGGCGTGATCTTGTCCAAAAAGCCGCTCGTGAGCTCCAGCTGGAAGTGTAAAAAGAACCGGGCTGGTTCAAAAAAAGAACCGGGCGGCCCGGTAGAATTGGTTAGCCGAGGTCCTGGAAGCCTAACCCGGCGTGATCTTGCGCAAAAAGCCGCTGCTGAGCTCCAGCTGGAAGTGTAAAAAGAACCAGGCTGGTTCAAAAAAAGAACCGGGCGGCCCGGTAAAATTGCTTAGCCGGGGTCCTGGAAGCCTAACGCGGCGTGATCTTGCCCGAAAGTCGGCCTCTATACTTCCATATTAGATACCAGGCGCTCAGAGCCAACTTGGCAAAAATTTTCTAAGTGCCCACGGCTCTGCGGGGATTGTGCGTCCGACCCGCGCCGGTTCTCCAGCCGGCCTAAAATAACGCAAAACCAGCCTCTCCCCCTGGAGCTCACAGCCAAAGGCGAAACTTTTCTAAGTGCCTACGGCTCTGCGGGCTTTTGAGTCCGCCCTGCGCCGGTTCGTCGGTCGGCCTCAAAAAGCGAAAAATCAGCCTCTCTCCCTGGAGCTCGACTCGAGTTGATCATTATACATGAAGAAATAACCAATTTCATCGTTTGGTTTATGTTTTACACGCGTTTTAAATTTTATTGCCGAAATCGTTTTTTCTCGCCGAGATAAGCACGTTTTCTGAAATGCCGCTCTCCCGTCACTCTGGTTAAAGTGTTATGAAAAAAAAGGCTGTTGGGGGCTAGGGAGTATCGAGTTGATCATTATGCATGAAGAAATAACCAATTTCATCGTTTGGTTTATGTTTTACACGCGTTTTAAATTTTATTGCCGAAATCGCTTTTTCTCGCCGAGATAAGCACGTTTTCTGAAATGCCGCTCTCCCGTCACTCTGGTTAAAGTGTTATGGAAAAAAAAGGCTGTTGGGGGCTAGGAGTATCGAGTTGATCATTATACATGAAGAAATAACCAATTTCATCGTTTGGTTTATGTTTTACACGCGTTTTAAATTTTATTGCCGAAATCGCTTTTTCTCGCCGAGATAAGCACGTTTTCTGAAATGCCGCTCTCCCGTCACTCTGGTTAAAGTGTTATGAAAAAAAAGGCTGTTGGGGGCTAGGGAGTATCGAGTTGATCATTATACATGAAGAAATAACCAATTTCATCGTTTGGTTTATGTTTTACACGCGTTTTAAATTTTATTGCCGAAATCGCTTTTTCTCGCCGAGATAAGCACGTTTTCTGAAATGCCGCTCTCCCGTCACTCTGGTTAAAGTGTTATGAAAAAAAAAGGCTGTTGGGGGCTAGGGAGTATCGAGTTGATCATAATACATGAAGAAATAACCAATTTCATCGTTTGGTTTATGTTTTACACGCGTTTTAAATTTTATTGCCGAAAGCGCTTTTTCTCGCCGAGATAAGCACGTTTTCTGAAATGCCGCTCTCCCGTCACTCTGGTTAAAGTGTTATGAAAAAAAAGGCTGTTGGGGGCTAGGGAGTATCGAGTTGATCATTATACATGAAGAAATAACCAATTTCATCGTTTGGTTTATGTTTTACACGCGTTTTAAATTTTATTGCCGAAATCGCTTTTTCTCGCCGAGATAAGCACGTTTTCTGAAATGCCGCTCTCCCGTCACTCTGGTTAAAGTGTTATGAAAAAAAAGGCTGTTGGGGGCTAGGGAGTATCGAGTTGATCATTATACATGAAGAAATAACCAATTTCATCGTTTGGTTTATGTTTTACACGCGTTTTAAATTTTATTGCCGAAATCGCTTTTTCTCGCCGAGATAAGCACGTTTTCTGAAATGCCGCTCTCCCGTCACTCTGGTTAAAGTGTTATGAAAAAAAAGGCTGTTGGGGGCTAGGGAGTATCGAGTTGATCATTATACATGAAGAAATAACCAATTTCATCGTTTGGTTTATGTTTTACACGCGTTTTAAATTTTATTGCCGAAATCGCTTTTTCTCGCCGAGATAAGCACGTTTTCTGAAATGCCGCTCTCCCGTCACTCTGGTTAAAGTGTTATGAAAAAAAAGGCTGTTGGGGGCTAGGGAGTATCGAGTTGATCATTATACATGAAGAAATAACCAATTTCATCGTTTGGTTTATGTTTTACACGCGTTTTAAATTTTATTGCCGAAATCGCTTTTTCTCGCCGAGATAAGCACGTTTTCTGAAATGCCGCTCTCCCGTCACTCTGGTTAAAGTGTTATGAAAAAAAAGGCTGTTGGGGGCTAGGGAGTATCGAGTTGATCATTATACATGAAGAAATAACCAATTTCATCGTTTGGTTTATGTTTTACACGCGTTTTAAATTTTATTGCCGAAATCGCTTTTTCTCGCCGAGATAAGCACGTTTTCTGAAATGCCGCTCTCCCGTCACTCTGGTTAAAGTGTTATGAAAAAAAAGGCTGTTGGGGGCTAGGGAGTATCGAGTTGATCATTATACATGAAGAAATAACCAATTTCATCGTTTGGTTTATGTTTTACACGCGTTTTAAATTTTATTGCCGAAATCGCTTTTTCTCGCCGAGATAAGCACGTTTTCTGAAATGCCGCTCTCCCGTCACTCTGGTTAAAGTGTTATGAAAAAAAAGGCTGTTGGGGGCTAGGGAGTATCGAGTTGATCATTATACATGAAGAAATAACCAATTTCATCGTTTGGTTTATGTTTTACACGCGTTTTAAATTTTATTGCCGAAATCGCTTTTTCTCGCCGAGATAAGCACGTTTTCTGAAATGCCGCTCTCCCGTCACTCTGGTTAAAGTGTTATGAAAAAAAAGGCTGTTGGGGGCTAGGGAGTATCGAGTTGATCATTATACATGAAGAAATAACCAATTTCATCGTTTGGTTTATGTTTTACACGCGTTTTAAATTTTATTGCCGAAATCGCTTTTTCTCGCCGAGATAAGCACGTTTTCTGAAATGCCGCTCTCCCGTCACTCTGGTTAAAGTGTTATGAAAAAAAAGGCTGTTGGGGGCTAGGGAGTATCGAGTTGATCATTATACATGAAGAAATAACCAATTTCATCGTTTGGTTTATGTTTTACACGCGTTTTAAATTTTATTGCCGAAATCGCTTTTTCTCGCCGAGATAAGCACGTTTTCTGAAATGCCGCTCTCCCGTCACTCTGGTTAAAGTGTTATGAAAAAAAAGGCTGTTGGGGGCTAGGGAGTATCGAGTTGATCATTATACATGAAGAAATAACCAATTTCATCGTTTGGTTTATGTTTTACACGCGTTTTAAATTTTATTGCCGAAATCGCTTTTTCTCGCCGAGATAAGCACGTTTTCTGAAATGCCGCTCTCCCGTCACTCTGGTTAAAGTGTTATGAAAAAAAAGGCTGTTGGGGGCTAGGGAGTATCGAGTTGATCATTATACATGAAGAAATAACCAATTTCATCGTTTGGTTTATGTTTTACACGCGTTTTAAATTTTATTGCCGAAATCGCTTTTTCTCGCCGAGATAAGCACGTTTTCTGAAATGCCGCTCTCCCGTCACTCTGGTTAAAGTGTTATGAAAAAAAAGGCTGTTGGGGGCTAGGGAGTATCGAGTTGATCATTATACATGAAGAAATAACCAATTTCATCGTTTGGTTTATGTTTTACACGCGTTTTAAATTTTATTGCCGAAATCGCTTTTTCTCGCCGAGATAAGCACGTTTTCTGAAATGCCGCTCTCCCGTCACTCTGGTTAAAGTGTTATGAAAAAAAAGGCTGTTGGGGGCTAGGGAGTATCGAGTTGATCATTATACATGAAGAAATAACCAATTTCATCGTTTGGTTTATGTTTTACACGCGTTTTAAATTTTATTGCCGAAATCGCTTTTTCTCGCCGAGATAAGCACGTTTTCTGAAATGCCGCTCTCCCGTCACTCTGGTTAAAGTGTTATGAAAAAAAAGGCTGTTGGGGGCTAGGGAGTATCGAGTTGATCATTATACATGAAGAAATAACCAATTTCATCGTTTGGTTTATGTTTTACACGCGTTTTAAATTTTATTGCCGAAATCGCTTTTTCTCGCCGAGATAAGCACGTTTTCTGAAATGCCGCTCTCCCGTCACTCTGGTTAAAGTGTTATGAAAAAAAAGGCTGTTGGGGGCTAGGGAGTATCGAGTTGATCATTATACATGAAGAAATAACCAATTTCATCGTTTGGTTTATGTTTTACACGCGTTTTAAATTTTATTGCCGAAATCGCTTTTTCTCGCCGAGATAAGCACGTTTTCTGAAATGCCGCTCTCCCGTCACTCTGGTTAAAGTGTTATGAAAAAAAAGGCTGTTGGGGGCTAGGGAGTATCGAGTTGATCATTATACATGAAGAAATAACCAATTTCATCGTTTGGTTTATGTTTTACACGCGTTTTAAATTTTATTGCCGAAATCGCTTTTTCTCGCCGAGATAAGCACGTTTTCTGAAATGCCGCTCTCCCGTCACTCTGGTTAAAGTGTTATGAAAAAAAAGGCTGTTGGGGGCTAGGGAGTATCGAGTTGATCATTATACATGAAGAAATAACCAATTTCATCGTTTGGTTTATGTTTTACACGCGTTTTAAATTTTATTGCCGAAATCGCTTTTTCTCGCCGAGATAAGCACGTTTTCTGAAATGCCGCTCTCCCGTCACTCTGGTTAAAGTGTTATGAAAAAAAAGGCTGTTGGGGGCTAGGGAGTATCGAGTTGATCATTATACATGAAGAAATAACCAATTTCATCGTTTGGTTTATGTTTTACACGCGTTTTAAATTTTATTGCCGAAATCGCTTTTTCTCGCCGAGATAAGCACGTTTTCTGAAATGCCGCTCTCCCGTCACTCTGGTTAAAGTGTTATGAAAAAAAAGGCTGTTGGGGGCTAGGGAGTATCGAGTTGATCATTATACATGAAGAAATAACCAATTTCATCGTTTGGTTTATGTTTTACACGCGTTTTAAATTTTATTGCCGAAATCGCTTTTTCTCGCCGAGATAAGCACGTTTTCTGAAATGCCGCTCTCCCGTCACTCTGGTTAAAGTGTTATGAAAAAAAAGGCTGTTGGGGGCTAGGGAGTATCGAGTTGATCATTATACATGAAGAAATAACCAATTTCATCGTTTGGTTTATGTTTTACACGCGTTTTAAATTTTTATTGCCGAAATCGCTTTTTCTCGCCGAGATAAGCACGTTTTCTGAAATGCCGCTCTCCCGTCACTCTGGTTAAAGTGTTATGAAAAAAAAGGCTGTTGGGGGCTAGGGAGTATCGAGTTGATCATTATACATGAAGAAATAACCAATTTCATCGTTTGGTTTATGTTTTACACGCGTTTTAAATTTTATTGCCGAAATCGCTTTTTCTCGCCGAGATAAGCACGTTTTCTGAAATGCCGCTCTCCCGTCACTCTGGTTAAAGTGTTATGAAAAAAAAGGCTGTTGGGGGCTAGGGAGTATCGAGTTGATCATTATACATGAAGAAATAACCAATTTCATCGTTTGGTTTATGTTTTACACGCGTTTTAAATTTTATTGCCGAAATCGCTTTTTCTCGCCGAGATAAGCACGTTTTCTGAAATGCCGCTCTCCCGTCACTCTGGTTAAAGTGTTATGAAAAAAAAGGCTGTTGGGGGCTAGGGAGTATCGAGTTGATCATTATACATGAAGAAATAACCAATTTCATCGTTTGGTTTATGTTTTACACGCGTTTTAAATTTTATTGCCGAAATCGCTTTTTCTCGCCGAGATAAGCACGTTTTCTGAAATGCCGCTCTCCCGTCACTCTGGTTAAAGTGTTATGAAAAAAAAGGCTGTTGGGGGCTAGGGAGTATCGAGTTGATCATTATACATGAAGAAATAACCAATTTCATCGTTTGGTTTATGTTTTACACGCGTTTTAAATTTTATTGCCGAAATCGCTTTTTCTCGCCGAGATAAGCACGTTTTCTGAAATGCCGCTCTCCCGTCACTCTGGTTAAAGTGTTATGAAAAAAAAGGCTGTTGGGGGCTAGGGAGTATCGAGTTGATCATTATACATGAAGAAATAACCAATTTCATCGTTTGGTTTATGTTTTACACGCGTTTTAAATTTTATTGCCGAAATCGCTTTTTCTCGCCGAGATAAGCACGTTTTCTGAAATGCCGCTCTCCCGTCACTCTGGTTAAAGTGTTATGAAAAAAAAGGCTGTTGGGGGCTAGGGAGTATCGAGTTGATCATTATACATGAAGAAATAACCAATTTCATCGTTTGGTTTATGTTTTACACGCGTTTTAAATTTTATTGCCGAAATCGCTTTTTCTCGCCGAGATAAGCACGTTTTCTGAAATGCCGCTCTCCCGTCACTCTGGTTAAAGTGTTATGAAAAAAAAGGCTGTTGGGGGCTAGGGAGTATCGAGTTGATCATTATACATGAAGAAATAACCAATTTCATCGTTTGGTTTATGTTTTACACGCGTTTTAAATTTTATTGCCGAAATCGCTTTTTCTCGCCGAGATAAGCACGTTTTCTGAAATGCCGCTCTCCCGTCACTCTGGTTAAAGTGTTATGAAAAAAAAGGCTGTTGGGGGCTAGGGAGTATCGAGTTGATCATTATACATGAAGAAATAACCAATTTCATCGTTTGGTTTATGTTTTACACGCGTTTTAAATTTTATTGCCGAAATCGCTTTTTCTCGCCGAGATAAGCACGTTTTCTGAAATGCCGCTCTCCCGTCACTCTGGTTAAAGTGTTATGAAAAAAAAGGCTGTTGGGGGCTAGGGAGTATCGAGTTGATCATTATACATGAAGAAATAACCAATTTCATCGTTTGGTTTATGTTTTACACGCGTTTTAAATTTTATTGCCGAAATCGCTTTTTCTCGCCGAGATAAGCACGTTTTCTGAAATGCCGCTCTCCCGTCACTCTGGTTAAAGTGTTATGAAAAAAAAGGCTGTTGGGGGCTAGGGAGTATCGAGTTGATCATTATACATGAAGAAATAACCAATTTCATCGTTTGGTTTATGTTTTACACGCGTTTTAAATTTTATTGCCGAAATCGCTTTTTCTCGCCGAGATAAGCACGTTTTCTGAAATGCCGCTCTCCCGTCACTCTGGTTAAAGTGTTATGAAAAAAAAGGCTGTTGGGGGCTAGGGAGTATCGAGTTGATCATTATACATGAAGAAATAACCAATTTCATCGTTTGGTTTATGTTTTACACGCGTTTTAAATTTTATTGCCGAAATCGCTTTTTCTCGCCGAGATAAGCACGTTTTCTGAAATGCCGCTCTCCCGTCACTCTGGTTAAAGTGTTATGAAAAAAAAGGCTGTTGGGGGCTAGGGAGTATCGAGTTGATCATTATACATGAAGAAATAACCAATTTCATCGTTTGGTTTATGTTTTACACGCGTTTTAAATTTTATTGCCGAAATCGCTTTTTCTCGCCGAGATAAGCACGTTTTCTGAAATGCCGCTCTCCCGTCACTCTGGTTAAAGTGTTATGAAAAAAAAGGCTGTTGGGGGCTAGGGAGTATCGAGTTGATCATTATACATGAAGAAATAACCAATTTCATCGTTTGGTTTATGTTTTACACGCGTTTTAAATTTTATTGCCGAAATCGCTTTTTCTCGCCGAGATAAGCACGTTTTCTGAAATGCCGCTCTCCCGTCACTCTGGTTAAAGTGTTATGAAAAAAAAGGCTGTTGGGGGCTAGGGAGTATCGAGTTGATCATTATACATGAAGAAATAACCAATTTCATCGTTTGGTTTATGTTTTACACGCGTTTTAAATTTTATTGCCGAAATCGCTTTTTCTCGCCGAGATAAGCACGTTTTCTGAAATGCCGCTCTCCCGTCACTCTGGTTAAAGTGTTATGAAAAAAAAGGCTGTTGGGGGCTAGGGAGTATCGAGTTGATCATTATACATGAAGAAATAACCAATTTCATCGTTTGGTTTATGTTTTACACGCGTTTTAAATTTTATTGCCGAAATCGCTTTTTCTCGCCGAGATAAGCACGTTTTCTGAAATGCCGCTCTCCCGTCACTCTGGTTAAAGTGTTATGAAAAAAAAGGCTGTTGGGGGCTAGGGAGTATCGAGTTGATCATTATACATGAAGAAATAACCAATTTCATCGTTTGGTTTATGTTTTACACGCGTTTTAAATTTTAATCGCTTTTTCTCGCCGAGATAAGCACGTTTTCTGAAATGCCGCTCTCCCGTCACTCTGGTTAAAGTGTTATGAAAAAAAAGGCTGTTGGGGGCTAGGGAGTATCGAGTTGATCATTATACATGAAGAAATAACCAATTTCATCGTTTGGTTTATGTTTTACACGCGTTTTAAATTTTATTGCCGAAATCGCTTTTTCTCGCCGAGATAAGCACGTTTTCTGAAATGCCGCTCTCCCGTCACTCTGGTTAAAGTGTTATGAAAAAAAAGGCTGTTGGGGGCTAGGGAGTATCGAGTTGATCATTATACATGAAGAAATAACCAATTTCATCGTTTGGTTTATGTTTTACACGCGTTTTAAATTTTATTGCCGAAATCGCTTTTTCTCGCCGAGATAAGCACGTTTTCTGAAATGCCGCTCTCCCGTCACTCTGGTTAAAGTGTTATGAAAAAAAAGGCTGTTGGGGGCTAGGGAGTATCGAGTTGATCATTATACATGAAGAAATAACCAATTTCATCGTTTGGTTTATGTTTTACACGCGTTTTAAATTTTATTGCCGAAATCGCTTTTTCTCGCCGAGATAAGCACGTTTTCTGAAATGCCGCTCTCCCGTCACTCTGGTTAAAGTGTTATGAAAAAAAAGGCTGTTGGGGGCTAGGGAGTATCGAGTTGATCATTATACATGAAGAAATAACCAATTTCATCGTTTGGTTTATGTTTTACACGCGTTTTAAATTTTATTGCCGAAATCGCTTTTTCTCGCCGAGATAAGCACGTTTTCTGAAATGCCGCTCTCCCGTCACTCTGGTTAAAGTGTTATGAAAAAAAAGGCTGTTGGGGGCTAGGGAGTATCGAGTTGATCATTATACATGAAGAAATAACCAATTTCATCGTTTGGTTTATGTTTTACACGCGTTTTAAATTTTATTGCCGAAATCGCTTTTTCTCGCCGAGATAAGCACGTTTTCTGAAATGCCGCTCTCCCGTCACTCTGGTTAAAGTGTTATGAAAAAAAAGGCTGTTGGGGGCTAGGGAGTATCGAGTTGATCATTATACATGAAGAAATAACCAATTTCATCGTTTGGTTTATGTTTTACACGCGTTTTAAATTTTATTGCCGAAATCGCTTTTTCTCGCCGAGATAAGCACGTTTTCTGAAATGCCGCTCTCCCGTCACTCTGGTTAAAGTGTTATGAAAAAAAAGGCTGTTGGGGGCTAGGGAGTATCGAGTTGATCATTATACATGAAGAAATAACCAATTTCATCGTTTGGTTTATGTTTTACACGCGTTTTAAATTTTATTGCCGAAATCGCTTTTTCTCGCCGAGATAAGCACGTTTTCTGAAATGCCGCTCTCCCGTCACTCTGGTTAAAGTGTTATGAAAAAAAAGGCTGTTGGGGGCTAGGGAGTATCGAGTTGATCATTATACATGAAGAAATAACCAATTTCATCGTTTGGTTTATGTTTTACACGCGTTTTAAATTTTATTGCCGAAATCGCTTTTTCTCGCCGAGATAAGCACGTTTTCTGAAATGCCGCTCTCCCGTCACTCTGGTTAAAGTGTTATGAAAAAAAAGGCTGTTGGGGGCTAGGGAGTATCGAGTTGATCATTATACATGAAGAAATAACCAATTTCATCGTTTGGTTTATGTTTTACACGCGTTTTAAATTTTATTGCCGAAATCGCTTTTTCTCGCCGAGATAAGCACGTTTTCTGAAATGCCGCTCTCCCGTCACTCTGGTTAAAGTGTTATGAAAAAAAAGGCTGTTGGGGGCTAGGGAGTATCGAGTTGATCATTATACATGAAGAAATAACCAATTTCATCGTTTGGTTTATGTTTTACACGCGTTTTAAATTTTATTGCCGAAATCGCTTTTTCTCGCCGAGATAAGCACGTTTTCTGAAATGCCGCTCTCCCGTCACTCTGGTTAAAGTGTTATGAAAAAAAAGGCTGTTGGGGGCTAGGGAGTATCGAGTTGATCATTATACATGAAGAAATAACCAATTTCATCGTTTGGTTTATGTTTTACACGCGTTTTAAATTTTATTGCCGAAATCGCTTTTTCTCGCCGAGATAAGCACGTTTTCTGAAATGCCGCTCTCCCGTCACTCTGGTTAAAGTGTTATGAAAAAAAAGGCTGTTGGGGGCTAGGGAGTATCGAGTTGATCATTATACATGAAGAAATAACCAATTTCATCGTTTGGTTTATGTTTTACACGCGTTTTAAATTTTATTGCCGAAATCGCTTTTTCTCGCCGAGATAAGCACGTTTTCTGAAATGCCGCTCTCCCGTCACTCTGGTTAAAGTGTTATGAAAAAAAAGGCTGTTGGGGGCTAGGGAGTATCGAGTTGATCATTATACATGAAGAAATAACCAATTTCATCGTTTGGTTTATGTTTTACACGCGTTTTAAATTTTATTGCCGAAATCGCTTTTTCTCGCCGAGATAAGCACGTTTTCTGAAATGCCGCTCTCCCGTCACTCTGGTTAAAGTGTTATGAAAAAAAAGGCTGTTGGGGGCTAGGGAGTATCGAGTTGATCATTATACATGAAGAAATAACCAATTTCATCGTTTGGTTTATGTTTTACACGCGTTTTAAATTTTATTGCCGAAATCGCTTTTTCTCGCCGAGATAAGCACGTTTTCTGAAATGCCGCTCTCCCGTCACTCTGGTTAAAGTGTTATGAAAAAAAAGGCTGTTGGGGGCTAGGGAGTATCGAGTTGATCATTATACATGAAGAAATAACCAATTTCATCGTTTGGTTTATGTTTTACACGCGTTTTAAATTTTATTGCCGAAATCGCTTTTTCTCGCCGAGATAAGCACGTTTTCTGAAATGCCGCTCTCCCGTCACTCTGGTTAAAGTGTTATGAAAAAAAAGGCTGTTGGGGGCTAGGGAGTATCGAGTTGATCATTATACATGAAGAAATAACCAATTTCATCGTTTGGTTTATGTTTTACACGCGTTTTAAATTTTATTGCCGAAATCGCTTTTTCTCGCCGAGATAAGCACGTTTTCTGAAATGCCGCTCTCCCGTCACTCTGGTTAAAGTGTTATGAAAAAAAAGGCTGTTGGGGGCTAGGGAGTATCGAGTTGATCATTATACATGAAGAAATAACCAATTTCATCGTTTGGTTTATGTTTTACACGCGTTTTAAATTTTATTGCCGAAATCGCTTTTTCTCGCCGAGATAAGCACGTTTTCTGAAATGCCGCTCTCCCGTCACTCTGGTTAAAGTGTTATGAAAAAAAAGGCTGTTGGGGGCTAGGGAGTATCGAGTTGATCATTATACATGAAGAAATAACCAATTTCATCGTTTGGTTTATGTTTTACACGCGTTTTAAATTTTATTGCCGAAATCGCTTTTTCTCGCCGAGATAAGCACGTTTTCTGAAATGCCGCTCTCCCGTCACTCTGGTTAAAGTGTTATGAAAAAAAAGGCTGTTGGGGGCTAGGGAGTATCGAGTTGATCATTATACATGAAGAAATAACCAATTTCATCGTTTGGTTTATGTTTTACACGCGTTTTAAATTTTATTGCCGAAATCGCTTTTTCTCGCCGAGATAAGCACGTTTTCTGAAATGCCGCTCTCCCGTCACTCTGGTTAAAGTGTTATGAAAAAAAAGGCTGTTGGGGGCTAGGGAGTATCGAGTTGATCATTATACATGAAGAAATAACCAATTTCATCGTTTGGTTTATGTTTTACACGCGTTTTAAATTTTATTGCCGAAATCGCTTTTTCTCGCCGAGATAAGCACGTTTTCTGAAATGCCGCTCTCCCGTCACTCTGGTTAAAGTGTTATGAAAAAAAAGGCTGTTGGGGGCTAGGGAGTATCGAGTTGATCATTATACATGAAGAAATAACCAATTTCATCGTTTGGTTTATGTTTTACACGCGTTTTAAATTTTATTGCCGAAATCGCTTTTTCTCGCCGAGATAAGCACGTTTTCTGAAATGCCGCTCTCCCGTCACTCTGGTTAAAGTGTTATGAAAAAAAAGGCTGTTGGGGGCTAGGGAGTATCGAGTTGATCATTATACATGAAGAAATAACCAATTTCATCGTTTGGTTTATGTTTTACACGCGTTTTAAATTTTATTGCCGAAATCGCTTTTTCTCGCCGAGATAAGCACGTTTTCTGAAATGCCGCTCTCCCGTCACTCTGGTTAAAGTGTTATGAAAAAAAAGGCTGTTGGGGGCTAGGGAGTATCGAGTTGATCATTATACATGAAGAAATAACCAATTTCATCGTTTGGTTTATGTTTTACACGCGTTTTAAATTTTATTGCCGAAATCGCTTTTTCTCGCCGAGATAAGCACGTTTTCTGAAATGCCGCTCTCCCGTCACTCTGGTTAAAGTGTTATGAAAAAAAAGGCTGTTGGGGGCTAGGGAGTATCGAGTTGATCATTATACATGAAGAAATAACCAATTTCATCGTTTGGTTTATGTTTTACACGCGTTTTAAATTTTATTGCCGAAATCGCTTTTTCTCGCCGAGATAAGCACGTTTTCTGAAATGCCGCTCTCCCGTCACTCTGGTTAAAGTGTTATGAAAAAAAAGGCTGTTGGGGGCTAGGGAGTATCGAGTTGATCATTATACATGAAGAAATAACCAATTTCATCGTTTGGTTTATGTTTTACACGCGTTTTAAATTTTATTGCCGAAATCGCTTTTTCTCGCCGAGATAAGCACGTTTTCTGAAATGCCGCTCTCCCGTCACTCTGGTTAAAGTGTTATGAAAAAAAAGGCTGTTGGGGGCTAGGGAGTATCGAGTTGATCATTATACATGAAGAAATAACCAATTTCATCGTTTGGTTTATGTTTTACACGCGTTTTAAATTTTATTGCCGAAATCGCTTTTTCTCGCCGAGATAAGCACGTTTTCTGAAATGCCGCTCTCCCGTCACTCTGGTTAAAGTGTTATGAAAAAAAAGGCTGTTGGGGGCTAGGGAGTATCGAGTTGATCATTATACATGAAGAAATAACCAATTTCATCGTTTGGTTTATGTTTTACACGCGTTTTAAATTTTATTGCCGAAATCGCTTTTTCTCGCCGAGATAAGCACGTTTTCTGAAATGCCGCTCTCCCGTCACTCTGGTTAAAGTGTTATGAAAAAAAAGGCTGTTGGGGGCTAGGGAGTATCGAGTTGATCATTATACATGAAGAAATAACCAATTTCATCGTTTGGTTTATGTTTTACACGCGTTTTAAATTTTATTGCCGAAATCGCTTTTTCTCGCCGAGATAAGCACGTTTTCTGAAATGCCGCTCTCCCGTCACTCTGGTTAAAGTGTTATGAAAAAAAAGGCTGTTGGGGGCTAGGGAGTATCGAGTTGATCATTATACATGAAGAAATAACCAATTTCATCGTTTGGTTTATGTTTTACACGATGCTGAGCTCCAGCTGGAAGTGTAAAAAGAACCGGGCTGGTTAAAAAAAGAACCGGGCGACCCGGTAAAATTGCTTAGCCGGGGCTCTGGAAGCCTAACACGGCGTGATCTTGTCCAAAAAGCCGCTGCTGAGCTCCAGCTGGAAGTGTAAAAAGAACCGGGCTGGTTAAAAAAAAGAACCGGGCGACCCGGTAAAATTGCTTAGCCGGGGCTCTGGAAGCCTAACACGGCGTGATCTTGTCCAAAAAGCCGCTGCTGAGCTCCAGCTGGAAGTGTAAAAAGAACCGGGCTGGTTAAAAAAAAGAACCGGGCGGCCCGGTAAAATTGCTTAGCCGGGGCTCTGGAAGCCTAACCCGGCGTGATACTGTGCAAAAAGCCGCTGCTGAGCTCCAGCTGGAAGTGTAAAAAAAACCGGGCTGGTTAAAAAAAAGAACCGGGCGACCCTGTAAAATTGCTTAGCCGGGGCTCTGGAAGCCTAACACGGCGTGATCTTGTCCAAAAACCCGCTGCTGAGCTCCAGCTGGAAGTGTAAAAAGAACCGGGCTGGTTAAAAAAAAGAACCGGGCGGCCCGGTAAAATTGCTTAGCCGGGGTCCTGGAAGCCTAATGCGGCGTGATCTTGCCCGAAAGTCGGCCTCTATACTTCCATATTAGGTACCAGGCGCTCAGAGCCAACTTGGCAAAAATTTTCTAAGTGCCCACGGCTCTGCGGGGATTGTGCGTCCGACCCGCGCCGGTTCTCCAGCCGGCCTAAAATAACGCAAAACCAGCCTCTCCCCCTGGAGCTCACAGCCAAAGGCGAAACTTTTCTAAGTGCCTACGGCTCTGCGGGCTTTTGAGTCCGCCCCGCGCCGGTTCGTCGGTCGGCCTCAAAAAGCGAAAAATCAGCCTCTCTCCCTGGAGCTCGAGTCGAGTTGATCATTATACATGAAGAAATAACCAATTTCATCGTTTGGTTTATGTTTTACACGCGTTTTAAATTTTATTGCCGAAATCGCTTTTTCTCGCCGAGATAAGCACGTTTTCTGAAATGCCGCTCTCCCGTCACTCTGGTTAAAGTGTTATGAAAAAAAAGGCTGTTGGGGGCTAGGGAGTATCGAGTTGATCATTATACATGAAGAAATAACCAATTTCATCGTTTGGTTTATGTTTTACACGCGTTTTAAATTTTATTGCCGAAATCGCTTTTTCTCGCCGAGATAAGCACGTTTTCTGAAATGCCGCTCTCCCGTCACTCTGGTTAAAGTGTTATGAAAAAAAAGGCTGTTGGGGGCTAGGGAGTATCGAGTTGATCATTATAAATGAAGAAATAACCAATTTCATCGTTTGGTTTATGTTTTACACGCGTTTTAAATGTTATTGCCGAAATCGCTTTTTCTCGCCGAGATAAGCACGTTTTCTGAAATGCCGCTCTCCCGTCACTCTGGTTAAAGTGTTATGAAAAAAAAGGCTGTTGGGGGCTAGGGAGTATCGAGTTGATCATTATACATGAAGAAATAACCAATTTCATCGTTTGGTTTATGTTTTACACGCGTTTTAAATTTTATTGCCGAAATCGCTTTTTCTCGCCGAGATAAGCACGTTTTCTGAAATGCCGCTCTCCCGTCACTCTGGTTAAAGTGTTATGAAAAAAAAGGCTGTTGGGGGCTAGGGAGTATCGAGTTGATCATTATACATGAAGAAATAACCAATTTCATCGTTTGGTTTATGTTTTACACGCGTTTTAAATTTTATTGCCGAAATCGCTTTTTCTCGCCGAGATAAGCACGTTTTCTGAAATGCCGCTCTCCCGTCACTCTGGTTAAAGTGTTATGAAAAAAAAGGCTGTTGGGGGCTAGGGAGTATCGAGTTGATCATTATACATGAAGAAATAACCAATTTCATCGTTTGGTTTATGTTTTACACGCGTTTTAAATTTTATTGCCGAAATCGCTTTTTCTCGCCGAGATAAGCACGTTTTCTGAAATGCCGCTCTCCCGTCACTCTGGTTAAAGTGTTATGAAAAAAAAGGCTGTTGGGGGCTAGGGAGTATCGAGTTGATCATTATACATGAAGAAATAACCAATTTCATCGTTTGGTTTATGTTTTACACGCGTTTTAAATTTTATTGCCGAAATCGCTTTTTCTCGCCGAGATAAGCACGTTTTCTGAAATGCCGCTCTCCCGTCACTCTGGTTAAAGTGTTATGAAAAAAAGGCTGTTGGGGGCTAGGGAGTATCGAGTTGATCATTATACATGAAGAAATAACCAATTTCATCGTTTGGTTTATGTTTTACACGCGTTTTAAAATTTATTGCCGAAATCGCTTTTTCTCGCCGAGATAAGCACGTTTTCTGAAATGCCGCTCTCCCGTCACTCTGGTTAAAGTGTTATGAAAAAAAAGGCTGTTGGGGGCTAGGGAGTATCGAGTTGATCATTATACATGAAGAAATAACCAATTTCATCGTTTGGTTTATGTTTTACACGCGTTTTAAATTTTATTGCCGAAATCGCTTTTTCTCGCCGAGATAAGCACGTTTTCTGAAATGCCGCTCTCCCGTCACTCTGGTTAAAGTGTTATGAAAAAAAAGGCTGTTGGGGGCTAGGGAGTATCGAGTTGATCATTATACATGAAGAAATAACCAATTTCATCGTTTGGTTTATGTTTTACACGCGTTTTAAATTTTATTGCCGAAATCGCTTTTTCTCGCCGAGATAAGCACGTTTTCTGAAATGCCGCTCTCCCGTCACTCTGGTTAAAGTGTTATGAAAAAAAAGGCTGTTGGGGGCTAGGGAGTATCGAGTTGATCATTATACATGAAGAAATAACCAATTTCATCGTTTGGTTTATGTTTTACACGCGTTTTAAATTTTATTGCCGAAATCGCTTTTTCTCGCCGAGATAAGCACGTTTTCTGAAATGCCGCTCTCCCGTCACTCTGGTTAAAGTGTTATGAAAAAAAAGGCTGTTGGGGGCTAGGGAGTATCGAGTTGATCATTATACATGAAGAAATAACCAATTTCATCGTTTGGTTTATGTTTTACACGCGTTTTAAATTTTATTGCCGAAATCGCTTTTTCTCGCCGAGATAAGCACGTTTTCTGAAATGCCGCTCTCCCGTCACTCTGGTTAAAGTGTTATGAAAAAAAAGGCTGTTGGGGGCTAGGGAGTATCGAGTTGATCATTATACATGAAGAAATAACCAATTTCATCGTTTGGTTTATGTTTTACACGCGTTTTAAATTTTATTGCCGAAATCGCTTTTTCTCGCCGAGATAAGCACGTTTTCTGAAATGCCGCTCTCCCGTCACTCTGGTTAAAGTGTTATGAAAAAAAAGGCTGTTGGGGGCTAGGGAGTATCGAGTTGATCATTATACATGAAGAAATAACCAATTTCATCGTTTGGTTTATGTTTTACACGCGTTTTAAATTTTATTGCCGAAATCGCTTTTTCTCGCCGAGATAAGCACGTTTTCTGAAATGCCGCTCTCCCGTCACTCTGGTTAAAGTGTTATGAAAAAAAAGGCTGTTGGGGGCTAGGGAGTATCGAGTTGATCATTATAAATGAAGAAATAACCAATTTCATCGTTTGGTTTATGTTTTACACGCGTTTTAAATGTTATTGCCGAAATCGCTTTTTCTCGCCGAGATAAGCACGTTTTCTGAAATCCCGCTCTCCCGTCACTCTGGTTAAAGTGTTATGAAAAAAAAGGCTGTTGGGGGCTAGGGAGTATCGAGTTGATCATTATACATGAAGAAATAACCAATTTCATCGTTTGGTTTATGTTTTACACGCGTTTTAAATTTTATTGCCGAAATCGCTTTTTCTCGCCGAGATAAGCACGTTTTCTGAAATGCCGCTCTCCCGTCACTCTGGTTAAAGTGTTATGAAAAAAAAGGCTGTTGGGGGCTAGGGAGTATCGAGTTGATCATTATACATGAAGAAATAACCAATTTCATCGTTTGGTTTATGTTTTACACGCGTTTTAAATTTTATTGCCGAAATCGCTTTTTCTCGCCGAGATAAGCACGTTTTCTGAAATGCCGCTCTCCCGTCACTCTGGTTAAAGTGTTATGAAAAAAAAGGCTGTTGGGGGCTAGGGAGTATCGAGTTGATCATTATACATGAAGAAATAACCAATTTCATCGTTTGGTTTATGTTTTACACGCGTTTTAAATTTTATTGCCGAAATCGCTTTTTCTCGCCGAGATAAGCACGTTTTCTGAAATGCCGCTCTCCCGTCACTCTGGTTAAAGTGTTATGAAAAAAAAGGCTGTTGGGGGCTAGGGAGTATCGAGTTGATCATTATACATGAAGAAATAACCAATTTCATCGTTTGGTTTATGTTTTACACGCGTTTTAAATTTTATTGCCGAAATCGCTTTTTCTCGCCGAGATAAGCACGTTTTCTGAAATGCCGCTCTCCCGTCACTCTGGTTAAAGTGTTATGAAAAAAAAGGCTGTTGGGGGCTAGGGAGTATCGAGTTGATCATTATACATGAAGAAATAACCAATTTCATCGTTTGGTTTATGTTTTACACGTGTTTTAAATTTTATTGCCGAAATCGCTTTTTCTCGCCGAGATAAGCACGTTTTCTGAAATGCCGCTCTCCCGTCACTCTGGTTAAAGTGTTATGAAAAAAAAGGCTGTTGGGGGCTAGGGAGTATCGAGTTGATCATTATACATGAAGAAATAACCAATTTCATCGTTTGGTTTATGTTTTACACGCGTTTTAAATTTTATTGCCGAAATCGCTTTTTCTCGCCGAGATAAGCACGTTTTCTGAAATGCCGCTCTCCCGTCACTCTGGTTAAAGTGTTATGAAAAAAAAGGCTGTTGGGGGCTAGGGAGTATCGAGTTGATCATTATACATGAAGAAATAACCAATTTCATCGTTTGGTTTATGTTTTACACGCGTTTTAAATTTTATTGCCGAAATCGCTTTTTCTCGCCGAGATAAGCACGTTTTCTGAAATGCCGCTCTCCCGTCACTCTGGTTAAAGTGTTATGAAAAAAAAGGCTGTTGGGGGCTAGGGAGTATCGAGTTGATCATTATACATGAAGAAATAACCAATTTCATCGTTTGGTTTATGTTTTACACGCGTTTTAAATTTTATTGCCAAAATCGCTTTTTCTCGCCGAGATAAGCACGTTTTCTGAAATGCCGCTCTCCCGTCACTCTGGTTAAAGTGTTATGAAAAAAAAGGCTGTTGGGGGCTAGGGAGTATCGAGTTGATCATTATACATGAAGAAATAACCAATTTCATCGTTTGGTTTATGTTTTACACGCGTTTTAAATTTTATTGCCGAAATCGCTTTTTCTCGCCGAGATAAGCACGTTTTCTGAAATGCCGCTCTCCCGTCACTCTGGTTAAAGTGTTATAAAAAAAAGGCTGTTGGGGGCTAGGGAGTATCGAGTTGATCATTATACATGAAGAAATAACCAATTTCATCGTTTGGTTTATGTTTTACACGCGTTTTAAATTTTATTGCCGAAATCGCTTTTTCTCGCCGAGATAAGCACGTTTTCTGAAATGCCGCTCTCCCGTCACTCTGGTTAAAGTGTTATGAAAAAAAAGGCTGTTGGGGGCTAGGGAGTATCGAGTTGATCATTATACATGAAGAAATAACCAATTTCATCGTTTGGTTTATGTTTTACACGCGTTTTAAATTTTATTGCCGAAATCGCTTTTTCTCGCCGAGATAAGCACGTTTTCTGAAATGCCGCTCTCCCGTCACTCTGGTTAAAGTGTTATGAAAAAAAAGGCTGTTGGGCTAGGGAGTATCGAGTTGATCATTATACATGAAGAAATAACCAATTTCATCGTTTGGTTTATGTTTTACACGCGTTTTAAATTTTATTGCCGAAATCGCTTTTTCTCGCCGAGATAAGCACGTTTACTGAAATGCCGCTCTCCTCGTCACTCTGGTTAAAGTGTTATGAAAAAAAAGGCTGTTGGGGGGCTAGGGAGTATCGAGTTGATCATTATACATGAAGAAATAACCAATTTCATCGTTTGGTTTATGTTTTACACGCGTTTTAAATTTTATTGCCGAAATCGCTTTTTCTCGCCGAGATAAGCACGTTTTCTGAAATGCCGCTCTCCCGTCACTCTGGTTAAAGTGTTATGAAAAAAAAGGCTGTTGGGGGCTAGGAGTATCGAGTTGATCATTATACATGAAGAAATAACCAATTTCATCGTTTGGTTTTATGTTTTACACGCGTTTTAAATGTTATTGCCGAATCGCTTTTTCTCGCCGAGATAAGCACGTTTTCTGAAATGCCCGCTCTCCCGTCACTCTGGTTAAAGTGTTATGAAAAAAAAGGCTGTTGGGGGCTAGGGAGTATCGAGTTGATCATTATACATGAAGAAATAACCAATTTCATCGTTTGGTTTATGTTTTACACGCGTTTTAAATGTTATTGCCGAAATCGCTTTTTCTCGCCGAGATAAGCACGTTTTCTGAAATGCCGCTCTCCCGTCACTCTGGTTAAAGTGTTATGAAAAAAAAGGCTGTTGGGGGCTAGGGAGTATCGAGTTGATCATTATACATGAAGAAATAACCAATTTCATCGTTTGGTTTATGTTTTACACGCGTTTTAAATTTTATTGCCGAAATCGCTTTTTCTCGCCGAGATAAGCACGTTTTCTGAAATGCCGCTCTCCCGTCACTCTGGTTAAAGTGTTATGAAAAAAAAGGCTGTTGGGGGCTAGGGAGTATCGAGTTGATCATTATACATGAAGAAATAACCAATTTCATCGTTTGGTTTATGTTTTACACGCGTTTTAAATTTTATTGCCGAAATCGCTTTTTCTCGCCGAGATAAGCACGTTTTCTGAAATGCCGCTCTCCCGTCACTCTGGTTAAAGTGTTATGAAAAAAAAGGCTGTTGGGGGCTAGGGAGTATCGAGTTGATCATTATACATGAAGAAATAACCAATTTCATCGTTTGGTTTATGTTTTACACGCGTTTTAAATGTTATTGCCGAAATCGCTTTTTCTCGCCGAGATAAGCACGTTTTCTGAAATGCCGCTCTCCCGTCACTCTGGTTAAAGTGTTATGAAAAAAAAGGCTGTTGGGGGCTAGGGAGTATCGAGTTGATCATTATACATGAAGAAATAACCAATTTCATCGTTTGGTTTATGTTTTACACGCGTTTTAAATTTTATTGCCGAAATCGCTTTTTCTCGCCGAGATAAGCACGTTTTCTGAAATGCCGCTCTCCCGTCACTCTGGTTAAAGTGTTATGAAAAAAAAGGCTGTTGGGGGCTAGGGAGTATCGAGTTGATCATTATACATGAAGAAATAACCAATTTCATCGTTTGGTTTATGTTTTACACGCGTTTTAAATTTTATTGCCGAAATCGCTTTTTCTCGCCGAGATAAGCACGTTTTCTGAAATGCCGCTCTCCCGTCACTCTGGTTAAAGTGTTATGAAAAAAAAGGCTGTTGGGGGCTAGGGAGTATCGAGTTGATCATTATACATGAAGAAATAACCAATTTCATCGTTTGGTTTATGTTTTACACGCGTTTTAAATTTTATTGCCGAAATCGCTTTTTCTCGCCGAGATAAGCACGTTTTCTGAAATGCCGCTCTCCCGTCACTCTGGTTAAAGTGTTATGAAAAAAAAGGCTGTTGGGGGCTAGGGAGTATCGAGTTGATCATTATACATGAAGAAATAACCAATTTCATCGTTTGGTTTATGTTTTACACGCGTTTTAAATTTTATTGCCGAAATCGCTTTTTCTCGCCGAGATAAGCACGTTTTCTGAAATGCCGCTCTCCCGTCACTCTGGTTAAAGTGTTATGAAAAAAAAGGCTGTTGGGGGCTAGGGAGTATCGAGTTGATCATTATACATGAAGAAATAACCAATTTCATCGTTTGGTTTATGTTTTACACGCGTTTTAAATTTTATTGCCGAAATCGCTTTTTCTCGCCGAGATAAGCACGTTTTCTGAAATGCCGCTCTCCCGTCACTCTGGTTAAAGTGTTATGAAAAAAAAGGCTGTTGGGGGCTAGGGAGTATCGAGTTGATCATTATACATGAAGAAATAACCAATTTCATCGTTTGGTTTATGTTTTACACGCGTTTTAAATTTTATTGCCGAAATCGCTTTTTCTCGCCGAGATAAGCACGTTTTCTGAAATGCCGCTCTCCCGTCACTCTGGTTAAAGTGTTATGAAAAAAAAGGCTGTTGGGGGCTAGGGAGTATCGAGTTGATCATTATACATGAAGAAATAACCAATTTCATCGTTTGGTTTATGTTTTACACGCGTTTTAAATTTTATTGCCGAAATCGCTTTTTCTCGCCGAGATAAGCACGTTTTCTGAAATGCCGCTCTCCCGTCACTCTGGTTAAAGTGTTATGAAAAAAAAGGCTGTTGGGGGCTAGGGAGTATCGAGTTGATCATTATACATGAAGAAATAACCAATTTCATCGTTTGGTTTATGTTTTACACGTGTTTTAAATTTTATTGCCGAAATCGCTTTTTCTCGCCGAGATAAGCACGTTTTCTGAAATGCCGCTCTCCCGTCACTCTGGTTAAAGTGTTATGAAAAAAAAGGCTGTTGGGGGCTAGGGAGTATCGAGTTGATCATTATACATGAAGAAATAACCAATTTCATCGTTTGGTTTATGTTTTACACGCGTTTTAAATTTTATTGCCGAAATCGCTTTTTCTCGCCGAGATAAGCACGTTTTCTGAAATGCCGCTCTCCCGTCACTCTGGTTAAAGTGTTATGAAAAAAAAGGCTGTTGGGGGCTAGGGAGTATCGAGTTGATCATTATACATGAAGAAATAACCAATTTCATCGTTTGGTTTATGTTTTACACGCGTTTTAAATTTTATTGCCGAAATCGCTTTTTCTCGCCGAGATAAGCACGTTTTCTGAAATGCCGCTCTCCCGTCACTCTGGTTAAAGTGTTATGAAAAAAAAGGCTGTTGGGGGCTAGGGAGTATCGAGTTGATCATTATACATGAAGAAATAACCAATTTCATCGTTTGGTTTATGTTTTACACGCGTTTTAAATTTTATTGCCGAAATCGCTTTTTCTCGCCGAGATAAGCACGTTTTCTGAAATGCCACTCTCCCGTCACTCTGGTTAAAGTGTTATGAAAAAAAAGGCTGTTGGGGGCTAGGGAGTGTCGAGTTGATCATTATACATGAAGAAATAACCAATTTCATCGTTTGGTTTATGTTTTACACGCGTTTTAAATTGTATTGCCGAAATCGCTTTTTCTCGCCGAGATAAGCACGTTTTCTGAAATGCCGCTCTCCCGTCACTCTGGTTAAAGTGTTATGAAAAAAAAGGCTGTTGGGGGCTAGGGAGTATCGAGTTGATCATTATACATGAAGAAATAACCAATTTCATCGTTTGGTTTATGTTTTACACGCGTTTTAAATTTTATTGCCGAAATCGCTTTTTCTCGCCGAGATAAGCACGTTTTCTGAAATGCCGCTCTCCCGTCACTCTGGTTAAAGTGTTATGAAAAAAAAGGCTGTTGGGGGCTAGGGAGTATCGAGTTGATCATTATACATGAAGAAATAACCAATTTCATCGTTTGGTTTATGTTTTACACGCGTTTTAAATTTTATTGCCGAAATCGCTTTTTCTCGCCGAGATAAGCACGTTTTCTGAAATGCCGCTCTCCCGTCACTCTGGTTAAAGTGTTATGAAAAAAAAGGCTGTTGGGGGCTAGGGAGTATCGAGTTGATCATTATACATGAAGAAATAACCAATTTCATCGTTTGGTTTATGTTTTACACGCGTTTTAAATTTTATTGCCGAAATCGCTTTTTCTCGCCGAGATAAGCACGTTTTCTGAAATGCCGCTCTCCCGTCACTCTGGTTAAAGTGTTATGAAAAAAAAGGCTGTTGGGGGCTAGGGAGTATCGAGTTGATCATTATACATGAAGAAATAACCAATTTCATCGTTTGGTTTATGTTTTACACGCGTTTTAAATTTTATTGCCGAAATCGCTTTTTCTCGCCGAGATAAGCACGTTTTCTGAAATGCCGCTCTCCCGTCACTCTGGTTAAAGTGTTATAAAAAAAAAGGCTGTTGGGGGCTAGGGAGTATCGAGTTGATCATTATACATGAAGAAATAACCAATTTCATCGTTTGGTTTATGTTTTACACGCGTTTTAAATTTTATTGCCGAAATCGCTTTTTCTCGCCGAGATAAGCACGTTTTCTGAAATGCCGCTCTCCCGTCACTCTGGTTAAAGTGTTATGAAAAAAAAGGCTGTTGGGGGCTAGGGAGTATCGAGTTGATCATTATACATGAAGAAATAAGCAATTTCATCGTTTGGTTTATGTTTTACACGCGTTTTAAATTTTATTGCCGAAATCGCTTTTTCTCGCCGAGATAAGCACGTTTTCTGAAATGCCGCTCTCCCGTCACTCTGGTTAAAGTGTTATGAAAAAAAAGGCTGTTGGGGGCTAGGGAGTATCGAGTTGATCATTATACATGAAGAAATAACCAATTTCATCGTTTGGTTTATGTTTTACACGCGTTTTAAATTTTATTGCCGAAATCGCTTTTTCTCGCCGAGATAAGCACGTTTTCTGAAATGCCGCTCTCCCGTCACTCTGGTTAAAGTGTTATGAAAAAAAAGGCTGTTGGGGGCTAGGGAGTATCGAGTTGATCATTATACATGAAGAAATAACCAATTTCATCGTTTGGTTTATGTTTTACACGCGTTTTAAATTTTATTGCCGAAATCGCTTTTTCTCGCCGAGATAAGCACGTTTTCTGAAATGCCGCTCTCCCGTCACTCTGGTTAAAGTGTTATGAAAAAAAAGGCTGTTGGGGGCTAGGGAGTATCGAGTTGATCATTATACATGAAGAAATAACCAATTTCATCGTTTGGTTTATGTTTTACACGCGTTTTAAATGTTATTGCCGAAATCGCTTTTTCTCGCCGAGATAAGCACGTTTTCTGAAATGCCGCTCTCCCGTCACTCTGGTTAAAGTGTTATGAAAAAAAAGGCTGTTGGGGGCTAGGGAGTATCGAGTTGATCATTATACATGAAGAAATAACCAATTTCATCGTTTGGTTTATGTTTTAGACGCGTTTTAAATTTTATTGCCGAAATCGCTTTTTCTCGCCGAGATAAGCACGTTTTCTGAAATGCCGCTCTCCCGTCACTCTGGTTAAAGTGTTATGAAAAAAAAGGCTGTTGGGGGCTAGGGAGTATCGAGTTGATCATTATACATGAAGAAATAACCAATTTCATCGTTTGGTTTATGTTTTACACGCGTTTTAAATTTTATTGCCGAAATCGCTTTTTCTCGCCGAGATAAGCACGTTTTCTGAAATGCCGCTCTCCCGTCACTCTGGTTAAAGTGTTATGAAAAAAAAGGCTGTTGGGGGCTAGGGAGTATCGAGTTGATCATTATACATGAAGAAATAACCAATTTCATCGTTTGGTTTATGTTTTACACGCGTTTTAAATTTTATTGCCGAAATCGCTTTTTCTCGCCGAGATAAGCACGTTTTCTGAAATGCCGCTCTCCCGTCACTCTGGTTAAAGTGTTATGAAAAAAAAGGCTGTTGGGGGCTAGGGAGTATCGAGTTGATCATTATACATGAAGAAATAACCAATTTCATCGTTTGGTTTATGTTTTACACGCGTTTTAAATTTTATTGCCGAAATCGCTTTTTCTCGCCGAGATAAGCACGTTTTCTGAAATGCCGCTCTCCCGTCACTCTGGTTAAAGTGTTATGAAAAAAAAGGCTGTTGGGGGCTAGGGAGTATCGAGTTGATCATTATACATGAAGAAATAACCAATTTCATCGTTTGGTTTATGTTTTACACGCGTTTTAAATTTTATTGCCGAAATCGCTTTTTCTCGCCGAGATAAGCACGTTTTCTGAAATGCCGCTCTCCCGTCACTCTGGTTAAAGTGTTATGAAAAAAAAGGCTGTTGGGGGCTAGGGAGTATCGAGTTGATCATTATACATGAAGAAATAACCAATTTCATCGTTTGGTTTATGTTTTACACGCGTTTTAAATTTTATTGCCGAAATCGCTTTTTCTCGCCGAGATAAGCACGTTTTCTGAAATGCCGCTCTCCCGTCACTCTGGTTAAAGTGTTATGAAAAAAAAGGCTGTTGGGGGCTAGGGAGTATCGAGTTGATCATTATACATGAAGAAATAACCAATTTCATCGTTTGGTTTATGTTTTACACGCGTTTTAAATTTTATTGCCGAAATCGCTTTTTCTCGCCGAGATAAGCACGTTTTCTGAAATGCCGCTCTCCCGTCACTCTGGTTAAAGTGTTATGAAAAAAAAGGCTGTTGGGGGCTAGGGAGTATCGAGTTGATCATTATACATGAAGAAATAACCAATTTCATCGTTTGGTTTATGTTTTACACGCGTTTTAAATTTTATTGCCGAAATCGCTTTTTCTCGCCGAGATAAGCACGTTTTCTGAAATGCCGCTCTCCCGTCACTCTGGTTAAAGTGTTATGAAAAAAAAGGCTGTTGGGGGCTAGGGAGTATCGAGTTGATCATTATACATGAAGAAATAACCAATTTCATCGTTTGGTTTATGTTTTACACGATGCTGAGCTCCAGCTGGAAGTGTAAAAAGAACCGGGCTGGTTAAAAAAAGAACCGGGCGACCCGGTAAAATTATTTAGCCGGGGCTCTGGAAGCCTAACACGGCGTGATCTTGTCCAAAAAGCCGCTGCTGAGCTCCAGCTGGAAGTGTAAAAAGAACCGGGCTGGTTAAAAAAAAGAACCGGGCGGCCCGGTAAAATTGCTTAGCCGGGGCTCTGGAAGCCTAACCCGGCGTGATACTGTGCAAAAAGCCGCTGCTGAGCTCCAGCTGGAAGTGTAAAAAAAACCGGGCTGGTTAAAAAAAAGAACCGGGCGACCCTGTAAAATTGCTTAGCCGGGGCTCTGGAAGCCTAACACGGCGTGATCTTGTCCAAAAACCCGCTGCTGAGCTCCAGCTGGAAGTGTAAAAAGAACCGGGCTGGTTAAAAAAAAGAACCGGGCGGGCCGGTAAAATTGCTTAGCCGGGGCTCTGGAAGCCTAACACGGCGTGATCTTGTCCAAAAAGCCGCTCGTGAGCTCCAGCTGGAAGTGTAAAAAGAACCGGGCTGGTTCAAAAAAAGAACCGGGCGGCCCGGTAGAATTTCTTAGCCGAGGTCCTGGAAGCCTAACCCGGCGTGATCTTGCGCAAAAAGCCGCTGCTGAGCTCCAGCTGGAAGTGTAAAAAGAACCGGGCTGGTTCAAAAAAAGAACCGGGCGGCCCGGTAAAATTGCTTAGCCGGGGTCCTGGAAGCCTAACGCGGCGTGATCTTGCCCGAAAGTCGGCCTCTATACTTCCATATTAGGTACCAGGCGCTCAGAGCCAACTTGGCAAAAATTTTCTAAGTGCCCACGGCTCTGCGGGGATTGTGCGTCCGACCCGCGCCGGTTCTCCAGCCGGCCTAAAATAACGCAAAACCAGCCTCTCCCCCTGGAGCTCACAGCCAAAGGCGAAACTTTTCTAAGTGCCTACGGCTCTGCGGGCTTTTGAGTCCGCCCCGCGCCGGTTCGTCGGTCGGCCTCAAAAAGCGAAAAATCAGCCTCTCTCCCTGGAGCTCGAGTCGAGTTGATCATTATACATGAAGAAATAACCAATTTCATCGTTTGGTTTATGTTTTACACGCGTTTTAAATTTTATTGCCGAAATCGCTTTTTCTCGCCGAGATAAGCACGTTTTCTGAAATGCCGCTCTCCCGTCACTCTGGTTAAAGTGTTATGAAAAAAAAGGCTGTTGGGGGCTAGGGAGTATCGAGTTGATCATTATACATGAAGAAATAACCAATTTCATCGTTTGGTTTATGTTTTACACGCGTTTTAAATTTTATTGCCGAAATCGCTTTTTCTCGCCGAGATAAGCACGTTTTCTGAAATGCCGCTCTCCCGTCACTCTGGTTAAAGTGTTATGAAAAAAAAGGCTGTTGGGGGCTAGGGAGTATCGAGTTGATCATTATACATGAAGAAATAACCAATTTCATCGTTTGGTTTATGTTTTACACGCGTTTTAAATTTTATTGCCGAAATCGCTTTTTCTCGCCGAGATAAGCACGTTTTCTGAAATGCCGCTCTCCCGTCACTCTGGTAAAGTGTTATGAAAAAAAAGGCTGTTGGGGGCTAGGGAGTATCGAGTTGATCATTATACATGAAGAAATAACCAATTTCATCGTTTGGTTTATGTTTTACACGCGTTTTAAATGTTATTGCCGAAATCGCTTTTTCTCGCCGAGATAAGCACGTTTTCTGAAATGCCGCTCTCCCGTCACTCTGGTTAAAGTGTTATGAAAAAAAAGGCTGTTGGGGGCTAGGGAGTATCGAGTTGATCATTATACATGAAGAAATAACCAATTTCATCGTTTGGTTTATGTTTTACACGCGTTTTAAATTTTATTGCCGAAATCGCTTTTTCTCGCCGAGATAAGCACGTTTTCTGAAATGCCGCTCTCCCGTCACTCTGGTTAAAGTGTTATGAAAAAAAAGGCTGTTGGGGGCTAGGGAGTATCGAGTTGATCATTATACATGAAGAAATAACCAATTTCATCGTTTGGTTTATGTTTTACACGCGTTTTAAATGTTATTGCCGAAATCGCTTTTTCTCGCCGAGATAAGCACGTTTTCTGAAATGCCGCTCTCCCGTCACTCTGGTTAAAGTGTTATGAAAAAAAAGGCTGTTGGGGGCTAGGGAGTATCGAGTTGATCATTATACATGAAGAAATAACCAATTTCATCGTTTGGTTTATGTTTTACACGCGTTTTAAATTTTATTGCCGAAATCGCTTTTTCTCGCCGAGATAAGCACGTTTTCTGAAATGCCGCTCTCCCGTCACTCTGGTTAAAGTGTTATGAAAAAAAAGGCTGTTGGGGGCTAGGGAGTATCGAGTTGATCATTATACATGAAGAAATAACCAATTTCATCGTTTGGTTTATGTTTTACACGCGTTTTAAATTTTATTGCCGAAATCGCTTTTTCTCGCCGAGATAAGCACGTTTTCTGAAATGCCGCTCTCCCGTCACTCTGGTTAAAGTGTTATGAAAAAAAAGGCTGTTGGGGGCTAGGGAGTATCGAGTTGATCATTATACATGAAGAAATAACCAATTTCATCGTTTGGTTTATGTTTTACACGCGTTTTAAATTTTATTGCCGAAATCGCTTTTTCTCGCCGAGATAAGCACGTTTTCTGAAATGCCGCTCTCCCGTCACTCTGGTTAAAGTGTTATGAAAAAAAAGGCTGTTGGGGGCTAGGGAGTATCGAGTTGATCATTATACATGAAGAAATAACCAATTTCATCGTTTGGTTTATGTTTTACACGCGTTTTAAATTTTATTGCCGAAATCGCTTTTTCTCGCCGAGATAAGCACGTTTTCTGAAATGCCGCTCTCCCGTCACTCTGGTTAAAGTGTTATGAAAAAAAAGGCTGTTGGGGGCTAGGGAGTATCGAGTTGATCATTATACATGAAGAAATAACCAATTTCATCGTTTGGTTTATGTTTTACACGCGTTTTAAATTTTATTGCCGAAATCGCTTTTTCTCGCCGAGATAAGCACGTTTTCTGAAATGCCGCTCTCCCGTCACTCTGGTTAAAGTGTTATGAAAAAAAAGGCTGTTGGGGGCTAGGGAGTATCGAGTTGATCATTATACATGAAGAAATAACCAATTTCATCGTTTGGTTTATGTTTTACACGCGTTTTAAATTTTATTGCCGAAATCGCTTTTTCTCGCCGAGATAAGCACGTTTTCTGAAATGCCGCTCTCCCGTCACTCTGGTTAAAGTGTTATGAAAAAAAAGGCTGTTGGGGGCTAGGGAGTATCGAGTTGATCATTATACATGAAGAAATAACCAATTTCATCGTTTGGTTTATGTTTTACACGCATTTTAAATTTTATTGCCGAAATCGCTTTTTCTCGTCGAGATAAGCACGTTTTCTGAAATGCCGCTCTCCCGTCACTCTGGTTAAAGTGTTATGAAAAAAAAAGGCTGTTGGGGGCTAGGGAGTATCGAGTTGATCATTATACATGAAGAAATAACCAATTTCATCGTTTGGTTTATGTTTTACACGCGTTTTAAATTTTATTGCTGAAATCGCTTTTTCTCGCCGAGATAAGCACGTTTTCTGAAATGCCGCTCTCCCGTCACTCTGGTTAAAGTGTTATGAAAAAAAAGGCTGTTGGGGGCTAGGGAGTATCGAGTTGATCATTATACATGAAGAAATAACCAATTTCATCGTTTGGTTTATGTTTTACACGCGTTTTAAATTTTATTGCCGAAATCGCTTTTTCTCGCCGAGATAAGCACGTTTTCTGAAATGCCGCTCTCCCGTCACTCTGGTTAAAGTGTTATGAAAAAAAAGGCTGTTGGGGGCTAGGGAGTATCGAGTTGATCATTATACATGAAGAAATAACCAATTTCATCGTTTGGTTTATGTTTTACACGCGTTTTAAATTTTATTGCCGAAATCGCTTTTTCTCGCCGAGATAAGCACGTTTTCTGAAATGCCGCTCTCCCGTCACTCTGGTTAAAGTGTTATGAAAAAAAAGGCTGTTGGGGGCTAGGGAGTATCGAGTTGATCATTATACATGAAGAAATAACCAATTTCATCGTTTGGTTTATGTTTTACACGCGTTTTAAATTTTATTGCCGAAATCGCTTTTTCTCGCCGAGATAAGCACGTTTTCTGAAATGCCGCTCTCCCGTCACTCTGGTTAAAGTGTTATGAAAAAAAAGGCTGTTGGGGGCTAGGGAGTATCGAGTTGATCATTATACATGAAGAAATAACCAATTTCATCGTTTGGTTTATGTTTTACACGCGTTTTAAATTTTATTGCCGAAATCGCTTTTTCTCGCCGAGATAAGCACGTTTTCTGAAATGCCGCTCTCCCGTCACTCTGGTTAAAGTGTTATGAAAAAAAAGGCTGTTGGGGGCTAGGGAGTATCGAGTTGATCATTATACATGAAGAAATAACCAATTTCATCGTTTGGTTTATGTTTTACACGCGTTTTAAATTTTATTGCCGAAATCGCTTTTTCTCGCCGAGATAAGCACGTTTTCTGAAATGCCGCTCTCCCGTCACTCTGGTTAAAGTGTTATGAAAAAAAAGGCTGTTGGGGGCTAGGGAGTATCGAGTTGATCATTATACATGAAGAAATAACCAATT
Source organism: Syngnathus leptorhynchus (assembly GCF_054491065.1). NCBI lineage: Eukaryota > Metazoa > Chordata > Actinopteri > Syngnathiformes > Syngnathidae > Syngnathus > Syngnathus leptorhynchus. Next base: position 85,651 of record NW_028232045.1, read on the forward strand.
TCATCGTTTGGTTTATGTTTTACACGCGTTTTAAATTTTATTGCCGAAATCGCTTTTTCTCGCCGAGATAAGCACGTTTTCTGAAATGCCGCTCTCCCGTCACTCTGGTTAAAGTGTTATGAAAAAAAAGGCTGTTGGGGGCTAGGGAGTATCGAGTTGATCATTATACATGAAGAAATAACCAATTTCATCGTTTGGTTTATGTTTTACACGCGTTTTAAATTTTATTGCCGAAATCGCTTTTTCTCGCCGAGATAAGCACGTTTTCTGAAATGCCGCTCTCCCGTCACTCTGGTTAAAGTGTTATGAAAAAAAAGGCTGTTGGGGGCTAGGGAGTATCGAGTTGATCATTATACATGAAGAAATAACCAATTTCATCGTTTGGTTTATGTTTTACACGCGTTTTAAATTTTATTGCCGAAATCGCTTTTTCTCGCCGAGATAAGCACGTTTTCTGAAATGCCGCTCTCCCGTCACTCTGGTTAAAGTGTTATGAAAAAAAAGGCTGTTGGGGGCTAGGGAGTATCGAGTTGATCATTATACATGAAGAAATAACCAATTTCATCGTTTGGTTTATGTTTTACACGCGTTTTAAATTTTATTGCCGAAATCGCTTTTTCTCGCCGAGATAAGCACGTTTTCTGAAATGCCGCTCTCCCGTCACTCTGGTTAAAGTGTTATGAAAAAAAAGGCTGTTGGGGGCTAGGGAGTATCGAGTTGATCATTATACATGAAGAAATAACCAATTTCATCGTTTGGTTTATGTTTTACACGCGTTTTAAATTTTATTGCCGAAATCGCTTTTTCTCGCCGAGATAAGCACGTTTTCTGAAATGCCGCTCTCCCGTCACTCTGGTTAAAGTGTTATGAAAAAAAAGGCTGTTGGGGGCTAGGGAGTATCGAGTTGATCATTATACATGAAGAAATAACCAATTTCATCGTTTGGTTTATGTTTTACACGCGTTTTAAATTTTATTGCCGAAATCGCTTTTTCTCGCCGAGATAAGCACGTTTTCTGAAATGCCGCTCTCCCGTCACTCTGGTTAAAGTGTTATGAAAAAAAAGGCTGTTGGGGGCTAGGGAGTATCGAGTTGATCATTATACATGAAGAAATAACCAATTTCATCGTTTGGTTTATGTTTTACACGCGTTTTAAATTTTATTGCCGAAATCGCTTTTTCTCGCCGAGATAAGCACGTTTTCTGAAATGCCGCTCTCCCGTCACTCTGGTTAAAGTGTTATGAAAAAAAAGGCTGTTGGGGGCTAGGGAGTATCGAGTTGATCATTATACATGAAGAAATAACCAATTTCATCGTTTGGTTTATGTTTTACACGCGTTTTAAATTTTATTGCCGAAATCGCTTTTTCTCGCCGAGATAAGCACGTTTTCTGAAATGCCGCTCTCCCGTCACTCTGGTTAAAGTGTTATGAAAAAAAAGGCTGTTGGGGGCTAGGGAGTATCGAGTTGATCATTATACATGAAGAAATAACCAATTTCATCGTTTGGTTTATGTTTTACACGCGTTTTAAATTTTATTGCCGAAATCGCTTTTTCTCGCCGAGATAAGCACGTTTTCTGAAATGCCGCTCTCCCGTCACTCTGGTTAAAGTGTTATGAAAAAAAAGGCTGTTGGGGGCTAGGGAGTATCGAGTTGATCATTATACATGAAGAAATAACCAATTTCATCGTTTGGTTTATGTTTTACACGCGTTTTAAATTTTATTGCCGAAATCGCTTTTTCTCGCCGAGATAAGCACGTTTTCTGAAATGCCGCTCTCCCGTCACTCTGGTTAAAGTGTTATGAAAAAAAAGGCTGTTGGGGGCTAGGGAGTATCGAGTTGATCATTATACATGAAGAAATAACCAATTTCATCGTTTGGTTTATGTTTTACACGCGTTTTAAATTTTATTGCCGAAATCGCTTTTTCTCGCCGAGATAAGCACGTTTTCTGAAATGCCGCTCTCCCGTCACTCTGGTTAAAGTGTTATGAAAAAAAAGGCTGTTGGGGGCTAGGGAGTATCGAGTTGATCATTATACATGAAGAAATAACCAATTTCATCGTTTGGTTTATGTTTTACACGCGTTTTAAATTTTATTGCCGAAATCGCTTTTTCTCGCCGAGATAAGCACGTTTTCTGAAATGCCGCTCTCCCGTCACTCTGGTTAAAGTGTTATGAAAAAAAAGGCTGTTGGGGGCTAGGGAGTATCGAGTTGATCATTATACATGAAGAAATAACCAATTTCATCGTTTGGTTTATGTTTTACACGCGTTTTAAATTTTATTGCCGAAATCGCTTTTTCTCGCCGAGATAAGCACGTTTTCTGAAATGCCGCTCTCCCGTCACTCTGGTTAAAGTGTTATGAAAAAAAAGGCTGTTGGGGGCTAGGGAGTATCGAGTTGATCATTATACATGAAGAAATAACCAATTTCATCGTTTGGTTTATGTTTTACACGCGTTTTAAATTTTATTGCCGAAATCGCTTTTTCTCGCCGAGATAAGCACGTTTTCTGAAATGCCGCTCTCCCGTCACTCTGGTTAAAGTGTTATGAAAAAAAAGGCTGTTGGGGGCTAGGGAGTATCGAGTTGATCATTATACATGAAGAAATAACCAATTTCATCGTTTGGTTTATGTTTTACACGCGTTTTAAATTTTATTGCCGAAATCGCTTTTTCTCGCCGAGATAAGCACGTTTTCTGAAATGCCGCTCTCCCGTCACTCTGGTTAAAGTGTTATGAAAAAAAAGGCTGTTGGGGGCTAGGGAGTATCGAGTTGATCATTATACATGAAGAAATAACCAATTTCATCGTTTGGTTTATGTTTTACACGCGTTTTAAATTTTATTGCCGAAATCGCTTTTTCTCGCCGAGATAAGCACGTTTTCTGAAATGCCGCTCTCCCGTCACTCTGGTTAAAGTGTTATGAAAAAAAAGGCTGTTGGGGGCTAGGGAGTATCGAGTTGATCATTATACATGAAGAAATAACCAATTTCATCGTTTGGTTTATGTTTTACACGCGTTTTAAATTTTATTGCCGAAATCGCTTTTTCTCGCCGAGATAAGCACGTTTTCTGAAATGCCGCTCTCCCGTCACTCTGGTTAAAGTGTTATGAAAAAAAAGGCTGTTGGGGGCTAGGGAGTATCGAGTTGATCATTATACATGAAGAAATAACCAATTTCATCGTTTGGTTTATGTTTTACACGCGTTTTAAATTTTATTGCCGAAATCGCTTTTTCTCGCCGAGATAAGCACGTTTTCTGAAATGCCGCTCTCCCGTCACTCTGGTTAAAGTGTTATGAAAAAAAAGGCTGTTGGGGGCTAGGGAGTATCGAGTTGATCATTATACATGAAGAAATAACCAATTTCATCGTTTGGTTTATGTTTTACACGCGTTTTAAATTTTATTGCCGAAATCGCTTTTTCTCGCCGAGATAAGCACGTTTTCTGAAATGCCGCTCTCCCGTCACTCTGGTTAAAGTGTTATGAAAAAAAAGGCTGTTGGGGGCTAGGGAGTATCGAGTTGATCATTATACATGAAGAAATAACCAATTTCATCGTTTGGTTTATGTTTTACACGCGTTTTAAATTTTATTGCCGAAATCGCTTTTTCTCGCCGAGATAAGCACGTTTTCTGAAATGCCGCTCTCCCGTCACTCTGGTTAAAGTGTTATGAAAAAAAAGGCTGTTGGGGGCTAGGGAGTATCGAGTTGATCATTATACATGAAGAAATAACCAATTTCATCGTTTGGTTTATGTTTTACACGCGTTTTAAATTTTATTGCCGAAATCGCTTTTTCTCGCCGAGATAAGCACGTTTTCTGAAATGCCGCTCTCCCGTCACTCTGGTTAAAGTGTTATGAAAAAAAAGGCTGTTGGGGGCTAGGGAGTATCGAGTTGATCATTATACATGAAGAAATAACCAATTTCATCGTTTGGTTTATGTTTTACACGCGTTTTAAATTTTATTGCCGAAATCGCTTTTTCTCGCCGAGATAAGCACGTTTTCTGAAATGCCGCTCTCCCGTCACTCTGGTTAAAGTGTTATGAAAAAAAAGGCTGTTGGGGGCTAGGGAGTATCGAGTTGATCATTATACATGAAGAAATAACCAATTTCATCGTTTGGTTTATGTTTTACACGCGTTTTAAATTTTATTGCCGAAATCGCTTTTTCTCGCCGAGATAAGCACGTTTTCTGAAATGCCGCTCTCCCGTCACTCTGGTTAAAGTGTTATGAAAAAAAAGGCTGTTGGGGGCTAGGGAGTATCGAGTTGATCATTATACATGAAGAAATAACCAATTTCATCGTTTGGTTTATGTTTTACACGCGTTTTAAATTTTATTGCCGAAATCGCTTTTTCTCGCCGAGATAAGCACGTTTTCTGAAATGCCGCTCTCCCGTCACTCTGGTTAAAGTGTTATGAAAAAAAAGGCTGTTGGGGGCTAGGGAGTATCGAGTTGATCATTATACATGAAGAAATAACCAATTTCATCGTTTGGTTTATGTTTTACACGCGTTTTAAATTTTATTGCCGAAATCGCTTTTTCTCGCCGAGATAAGCACGTTTTCTGAAATGCCGCTCTCCCGTCACTCTGGTTAAAGTGTTATGAAAAAAAAGGCTGTTGGGGGCTAGGGAGTATCGAGTTGATCATTATACATGAAGAAATAACCAATTTCATCGTTTGGTTTATGTTTTACACGCGTTTTAAATTTTATTGCCGAAATCGCTTTTTCTCGCCGAGATAAGCACGTTTTCTGAAATGCCGCTCTCCCGTCACTCTGGTTAAAGTGTTATGAAAAAAAAGGCTGTTGGGGGCTAGGGAGTATCGAGTTGATCATTATACATGAAGAAATAACCAATTTCATCGTTTGGTTTATGTTTTACACGCGTTTTAAATTTTATTGCCGAAATCGCTTTTTCTCGCCGAGATAAGCACGTTTTCTGAAATGCCGCTCTCCCGTCACTCTGGTTAAAGTGTTATGAAAAAAAAGGCTGTTGGGGGCTAGGGAGTATCGAGTTGATCATTATACATGAAGAAATAACCAATTTCATCGTTTGGTTTATGTTTTACACGCGTTTTAAATTTTATTGCCGAAATCGCTTTTTCTCGCCGAGATAAGCACGTTTTCTGAAATGCCGCTCTCCCGTCACTCTGGTTAAAGTGTTATGAAAAAAAAGGCTGTTGGGGGCTAGGGAGTATCGAGTTGATCATTATACATGAAGAAATAACCAATTTCATCGTTTGGTTTATGTTTTACACGCGTTTTAAATTTTATTGCCGAAATCGCTTTTTCTCGCCGAGATAAGCACGTTTTCTGAAATGCCGCTCTCCCGTCACTCTGGTTAAAGTGTTATGAAAAAAAAGGCTGTTGGGGGCTAGGGAGTATCGAGTTGATCATTATACATGAAGAAATAACCAATTTCATCGTTTGGTTTATGTTTTACACGCGTTTTAAATTTTATTGCCGAAATCGCTTTTTCTCGCCGAGATAAGCACGTTTTCTGAAATGCCGCTCTCCCGTCACTCTGGTTAAAGTGTTATGAAAAAAAAGGCTGTTGGGGGCTAGGGAGTATCGAGTTGATCATTATACATGAAGAAATAACCAATTTCATCGTTTGGTTTATGTTTTACACGCGTTTTAAATTTTATTGCCGAAATCGCTTTTTCTCGCCGAGATAAGCACGTTTTCTGAAATGCCGCTCTCCCGTCACTCTGGTTAAAGTGTTATGAAAAAAAAGGCTGTTGGGGGCTAGGGAGTATCGAGTTGATCATTATACATGAAGAAATAACCAATTTCATCGTTTGGTTTATGTTTTACACGCGTTTTAAATTTTATTGCCGAAATCGCTTTTTCTCGCCGAGATAAGCACGTTTTCTGAAATGCCGCTCTCCCGTCACTCTGGTTAAAGTGTTATGAAAAAAAAGGCTGTTGGGGGCTAGGGAGTATCGAGTTGATCATTATACATGAAGAAATAACCAATTTCATCGTTTGGTTTATGTTTTACACGCGTTTTAAATTTTATTGCCGAAATCGCTTTTTCTCGCCGAGATAAGCACGTTTTCTGAAATGCCGCTCTCCCGTCACTCTGGTTAAAGTGTTATGAAAAAAAAGGCTGTTGGGGGCTAGGGAGTATCGAGTTGATCATTATACATGAAGAAATAACCAATTTCATCGTTTGGTTTATGTTTTACACGCGTTTTAAATTTTATTGCCGAAATCGCTTTTTCTCGCCGAGATAAGCACGTTTTCTGAAATGCCGCTCTCCCGTCACTCTGGTTAAAGTGTTATGAAAAAAAAGGCTGTTGGGGGCTAGGGAGTATCGAGTTGATCATTATACATGAAGAAATAACCAATTTCATCGTTTGGTTTATGTTTTACACGCGTTTTAAATTTTATTGCCGAAATCGCTTTTTCTCGCCGAGATAAGCACGTTTTCTGAAATGCCGCTCTCCCGTCACTCTGGTTAAAGTGTTATGAAAAAAAAGGCTGTTGGGGGCTAGGGAGTATCGAGTTGATCATTATACATGAAGAAATAACCAATTTCATCGTTTGGTTTATGTTTTACACGCGTTTTAAATTTTATTGCCGAAATCGCTTTTTCTCGCCGAGATAAGCACGTTTTCTGAAATGCCGCTCTCCCGTCACTCTGGTTAAAGTGTTATGAAAAAAAAGGCTGTTGGGGGCTAGGGAGTATCGAGTTGATCATTATACATGAAGAAATAACCAATTTCATCGTTTGGTTTATGTTTTACACGCGTTTTAAATTTTATTGCCGAAATCGCTTTTTCTCGCCGAGATAAGCACGTTTTCTGAAATGCCGCTCTCCCGTCACTCTGGTTAAAGTGTTATGAAAAAAAAGGCTGTTGGGGGCTAGGGAGTATCGAGTTGATCATTATACATGAAGAAATAACCAATTTCATCGTTTGGTTTATGTTTTACACGCGTTTTAAATTTTATTGCCGAAATCGCTTTTTCTCGCCGAGATAAGCACGTTTTCTGAAATGCCGCTCTCCCGTCACTCTGGTTAAAGTGTTATGAAAAAAAAGGCTGTTGGGGGCTAGGGAGTATCGAGTTGATCATTATACATGAAGAAATAACGCAATTTCATCGTTTGGTTTATGTTTTACACGCGTTTTAAATTTTATTGCCGAAATCGCTTTTTCTCGCCGAGATAAGCACGTTTTCTGAAATGCCGCTCTCCCGTCACTCTGGTTAAAGTGTTATGAAAAAAAAGGCTGTTGGGGGCTAGGGAGTATCGAGTTGATCATTATACATGAAGAAATAACCAATTTCATCGTTTGGTTTATGTTTTACACGCGTTTTAAATTTTATTGCCGAAATCGCTTTTTCTCGCCGAGATAAGCACGTTTTCTGAAATGCCGCTCTCCCGTCACTCTGGTTAAAGTGTTATGAAAAAAAAGGCTGTTGGGGGCTAGGGAGTATCGAGTTGATCATTATACATGAAGAAATAACCAATTTCATCGTTTGGTTTATGTTTTACACGCGTTTTAAATTTTATTGCCGAAATCGCTTTTTCTCGCCGAGATAAGCACGTTTTCTGAAATGCCGCTCTCCCGTCACTCTGGTTAAAGTGTTATGAAAAAAAAGGCTGTTGGGGGCTAGGGAGTATCGAGTTGATCATTATACATGAAGAAATAACCAATTTCATCGTTTGGTTTATGTTTTACACGCGTTTTAAATTTTATTGCCGAAATCGCTTTTTCTCGCCGAGATAAGCACGTTTTCTGAAATGCCGCTCTCCCGTCACTCTGGTTAAAGTGTTATGAAAAAAAAGGCTGTTGGGGGCTAGGGAGTATCGAGTTGATCATTATACATGAAGAAATAACCAATTTCATCGTTTGGTTTATGTTTTACACGCGTTTTAAATTTTATTGCCGAAATCGCTTTTTCTCGCCGAGATAAGCACGTTTTCTGAAATGCCGCTCTCCCGTCACTCTGGTTAAAGTGTTATGAAAAAAAAGGCTGTTGGGGGCTAGGGAGTATCGAGTTGATCATTATACATGAAGAAATAACCAATTTCATCGTTTGGTTTATGTTTTACACGCGTTTTAAATTTTATTGCCGAAATCGCTTTTTCTCGCCGAGATAAGCACGTTTTCTGAAATGCCGCTCTCCCGTCACTCTGGTTAAAGTGTTATGAAAAAAAAGGCTGTTGGGGGCTAGGGAGTATCGAGTTGATCATTATACATGAAGAAATAACCAATTTCATCGTTTGGTTTATGTTTTACACGCGTTTTAAATTTTATTGCCGAAATCGCTTTTTCTCGCCGAGATAAGCACGTTTTCTGAAATGCCGCTCTCCCGTCACTCTGGTTAAAGTGTTATGAAAAAAAAGGCTGTTGGGGGCTAGGGAGTATCGAGTTGATCATTATACATGAAGAAATAACCAATTTCATCGTTTGGTTTATGTTTTACACGCGTTTTAAATTTTATTGCCGAAATCGCTTTTTCTCGCCGAGATAAGCACGTTTTCTGAAATGCCGCTCTCCCGTCACTCTGGTTAAAGTGTTATGAAAAAAAAGGCTGTTGGGGGCTAGGGAGTATCGAGTTGATCATTATACATGAAGAAATAACCAATTTCATCGTTTGGTTTATGTTTTACACGCGTTTTAAATTTTATTGCCGAAATCGCTTTTTCTCGCCGAGATAAGCACGTTTTCTGAAATGCCGCTCTCCCGTCACTCTGGTTAAAGTGTTATGAAAAAAAAGGCTGTTGGGGGCTAGGGAGTATCGAGTTGATCATTATACATGAAGAAATAACCAATTTCATCGTTTGGTTTATGTTTTACACGCGTTTTAAATTTTATTGCCGAAATCGCTTTTTCTCGCCGAGATAAGCACGTTTTCTGAAATGCCGCTCTCCCGTCACTCTGGTTAAAGTGTTATGAAAAAAAAGGCTGTTGGGGGCTAGGGAGTATCGAGTTGATCATTATACATGAAGAAATAACCAATTTCATCGTTTGGTTTATGTTTTACACGCGTTTTAAATTTTATTGCCGAAATCGCTTTTTCTCGCCGAGATAAGCACGTTTTCTGAAATGCCGCTCTCCCGTCACTCTGGTTAAAGTGTTATGAAAAAAAAGGCTGTTGGGGGCTAGGGAGTATCGAGTTGATCATTATACATGAAGAAATAACCAATTTCATCGTTTGGTTTATGTTTTACACGCGTTTTAAATTTTATTGCCGAAATCGCTTTTTCTCGCCGAGATAAGCACGTTTTCTGAAATGCCGCTCTCCCGTCACTCTGGTTAAAGTGTTATGAAAAAAAAGGCTGTTGGGGGCTAGGGAGTATCGAGTTGATCATTATACATGAAGAAATAACCAATTTCATCGTTTGGTTTATGTTTTACACGCGTTTTAAATTTTATTGCCGAAATCGCTTTTTCTCGCCGAGATAAGCACGTTTTCTGAAATGCCGCTCTCCCGTCACTCTGGTTAAAGTGTTATGAAAAAAAAGGCTGTTGGGGGCTAGGGAGTATCGAGTTGATCATTATACATGAAGAAATAACCAATTTCATCGTTTGGTTTATGTTTTACACGCGTTTTAAATTTTATTGCCGAAATCGCTTTTTCTCGCCGAGATAAGCACGTTTTCTGAAATGCCGCTCTCCCGTCACTCTGGTTAAAGTGTTATGAAAAAAAAGGCTGTTGGGGGCTAGGGAGTATCGAGTTGATCATTATACATGAAGAAATAACCAATTTCATCGTTTGGTTTATGTTTTACACGCGTTTTAAATTTTATTGCCGAAATCGCTTTTTCTCGCCGAGATAAGCACGTTTTCTGAAATGCCGCTCTCCCGTCACTCTGGTTAAAGTGTTATGAAAAAAAAGGCTGTTGGGGGCTAGGGAGTATCGAGTTGATCATTATACATGAAGAAATAACCAATTTCATCGTTTGGTTTATGTTTTACACGCGTTTTAAATTTTATTGCCGAAATCGCTTTTTCTCGCCGAGATAAGCACGTTTTCTGAAATGCCGCTCTCCCGTCACTCTGGTTAAAGTGTTATGAAAAAAAAGGCTGTTGGGGGCTAGGGAGTATCGAGTTGATCATTATACATGAAGAAATAACCAATTTCATCGTTTGGTTTATGTTTTACACGCGTTTTAAATTTTATTGCCGAAATCGCTTTTTCTCGCCGAGATAAGCACGTTTTCTGAAATGCCGCTCTCCCGTCACTCTGGTTAAAGTGTTATGAAAAAAAAGGCTGTTGGGGGCTAGGGAGTATCGAGTTGATCATTATACATGAAGAAATAACCAATTTCATCGTTTGGTTTATGTTTTACACGCGTTTTAAATTTTATTGCCGAAATCGCTTTTTCTCGCCGAGATAAGCACGTTTTCTGAAATGCCGCTCTCCCGTCACTCTGGTTAAAGTGTTATGAAAAAAAAGGCTGTTGGGGGCTAGGGAGTATCGAGTTGATCATTATACATGAAGAAATAACCAATTTCATCGTTTGGTTTATGTTTTACACGCGTTTTAAATTTTATTGCCGAAATCGCTTTTTCTCGCCGAGATAAGCACGTTTTCTGAAATGCCGCTCTCCCGTCACTCTGGTTAAAGTGTTATGAAAAAAAAGGCTGTTGGGGGCTAGGGAGTATCGAGTTGATCATTATACATGAAGAAATAACCAATTTCATCGTTTGGTTTATGTTTTACACGCGTTTTAAATTTTATTGCCGAAATCGCTTTTTCTCGCCGAGATAAGCACGTTTTCTGAAATGCCGCTCTCCCGTCACTCTGGTTAAAGTGTTATGAAAAAAAAGGCTGTTGGGGGCTAGGGAGTATCGAGTTGATCATTATACATGAAGAAATAACCAATTTCATCGTTTGGTTTATGTTTTACACGCGTTTTAAATTTTATTGCCGAAATCGCTTTTTCTCGCCGAGATAAGCACGTTTTCTGAAATGCCGCTCTCCCGTCACTCTGGTTAAAGTGTTATGAAAAAAAAGGCTGTTGGGGGCTAGGGAGTATCGAGTTGATCATTATACATGAAGAAATAACCAATTTCATCGTTTGGTTTATGTTTTACACGCGTTTTAAATTTTATTGCCGAAATCGCTTTTTCTCGCCGAGATAAGCACGTTTTCTGAAATGCCGCTCTCCCGTCACTCTGGTTAAAGTGTTATGAAAAAAAAGGCTGTTGGGGGCTAGGGAGTATCGAGTTGATCATTATACATGAAGAAATAACCAATTTCATCGTTTGGTTTATGTTTTACACGCGTTTTAAATTTTATTGCCGAAATCGCTTTTTCTCGCCGAGATAAGCACGTTTTCTGAAATGCCGCTCTCCCGTCACTCTGGTTAAAGTGTTATGAAAAAAAAGGCTGTTGGGGGCTAGGGAGTATCGAGTTGATCATTATACATGAAGAAATAACCAATTTCATCGTTTGGTTTATGTTTTACACGCGTTTTAAATTTTATTGCCGAAATCGCTTTTTCTCGCCGAGATAAGCACGTTTTCTGAAATGCCGCTCTCCCGTCACTCTGGTTAAAGTGTTATGAAAAAAAAGGCTGTTGGGGGCTAGGGAGTATCGAGTTGATCATTATACATGAAGAAATAACCAATTTCATCGTTTGGTTTATGTTTTACACGCGTTTTAAATTTTATTGCCGAAATCGCTTTTTCTCGCCGAGATAAGCACGTTTTCTGAAATGCCGCTCTCCCGTCACTCTGGTTAAAGTGTTATGAAAAAAAAGGCTGTTGGGGGCTAGGGAGTATCGAGTTGATCATTATACATGAAGAAATAACCAATTTCATCGTTTGGTTTATGTTTTACACGCGTTTTAAATTTTATTGCCGAAATCGCTTTTTCTCGCCGAGATAAGCACGTTTTCTGAAATGCCGCTCTCCCGTCACTCTGGTTAAAGTGTTATGAAAAAAAAGGCTGTTGGGGGCTAGGGAGTATCGAGTTGATCATTATACATGAAGAAATAACCAATTTCATCGTTTGGTTTATGTTTTACACGCGTTTTAAATTTTATTGCCGAAATCGCTTTTTCTCGCCGAGATAAGCACGTTTTCTGAAATGCCGCTCTCCCGTCACTCTGGTTAAAGTGTTATGAAAAAAAAGGCTGTTGGGGGCTAGGGAGTATCGAGTTGATCATTATACATGAAGAAATAACCAATTTCATCGTTTGGTTTATGTTTTACACGCGTTTTAAATTTTATTGCCGAAATCGCTTTTTCTCGCCGAGATAAGCACGTTTTCTGAAATGCCGCTCTCCCGTCACTCTGGTTAAAGTGTTATGAAAAAAAAGGCTGTTGGGGGCTAGGGAGTATCGAGTTGATCATTATACATGAAGAAATAACCAATTTCATCGTTTGGTTTATGTTTTACACGCGTTTTAAATTTTATTGCCGAAATCGCTTTTTCTCGCCGAGATAAGCACGTTTTCTGAAATGCCGCTCTCCCGTCACTCTGGTTAAAGTGTTATGAAAAAAAAGGCTGTTGGGGGCTAGGGAGTATCGAGTTGATCATTATACATGAAGAAATAACCAATTTCATCGTTTGGTTTATGTTTTACACGCGTTTTAAATTTTATTGCCGAAATCGCTTTTTCTCGCCGAGATAAGCACGTTTTCTGAAATGCCGCTCTCCCGTCACTCTGGTTAAAGTGTTATGAAAAAAAAGGCTGTTGGGGGCTAGGGAGTATCGAGTTGATCATTATACATGAAGAAATAACCAATTTCATCGTTTGGTTTATGTTTTACACGCGTTTTAAATTTTATTGCCGAAATCGCTTTTTCTCGCCGAGATAAGCACGTTTTCTGAAATGCCGCTCTCCCGTCACTCTGGTTAAAGTGTTATGAAAAAAAAGGCTGTTGGGGGCTAGGGAGTATCGAGTTGATCATTATACATGAAGAAATAACCAATTTCATCGTTTGGTTTATGTTTTACACGCGTTTTAAATTTTATTGCCGAAATCGCTTTTTCTCGCCGAGATAAGCACGTTTTCTGAAATGCCGCTCTCCCGTCACTCTGGTTAAAGTGTTATGAAAAAAAAGGCTGTTGGGGGCTAGGGAGTATCGAGTTGATCATTATACATGAAGAAATAACCAATTTCATCGTTTGGTTTATGTTTTACACGCGTTTTAAATTTTATTGCCGAAATCGCTTTTTCTCGCCGAGATAAGCACGTTTTCTGAAATGCCGCTCTCCCGTCACTCTGGTTAAAGTGTTATGAAAAAAAAGGCTGTTGGGGGCTAGGGAGTATCGAGTTGATCATTATACATGAAGAAATAACCAATTTCATCGTTTGGTTTATGTTTTACACGCGTTTTAAATTTTATTGCCGAAATCGCTTTTTCTCGCCGAGATAAGCACGTTTTCTGAAATGCCGCTCTCCCGTCACTCTGGTTAAAGTGTTATGAAAAAAAAGGCTGTTGGGGGCTAGGGAGTATCGAGTTGATCATTATACATGAAGAAATAACCAATTTCATCGTTTGGTTTATGTTTTACACGCGTTTTAAATTTTATTGCCGAAATCGCTTTTTCTCGCCGAGATAAGCACGTTTTCTGAAATGCCGCTCTCCCGTCACTCTGGTTAAAGTGTTATGAAAAAAAAGGCTGTTGGGGGCTAGGGAGTATCGAGTTGATCATTATACATGAAGAAATAACCAATTTCATCGTTTGGTTTATGTTTTACACGCGTTTTAAATTTTATTGCCGAAATCGCTTTTTCTCGCCGAGATAAGCACGTTTTCTGAAATGCCGCTCTCCCGTCACTCTGGTTAAAGTGTTATGAAAAAAAAGGCTGTTGGGGGCTAGGGAGTATCGAGTTGATCATTATACATGAAGAAATAACCAATTTCATCGTTTGGTTTATGTTTTACACGCGTTTTAAATTTTATTGCCGAAATCGCTTTTTCTCGCCGAGATAAGCACGTTTTCTGAAATGCCGCTCTCCCGTCACTCTGGTTAAAGTGTTATGAAAAAAAAGGCTGTTGGGGGCTAGGGAGTATCGAGTTGATCATTATACATGAAGAAATAACCAATTTCATCGTTTGGTTTATGTTTTACACGCGTTTTAAATTTTATTGCCGAAATCGCTTTTTCTCGCCGAGATAAGCACGTTTTCTGAAATGCCGCTCTCCCGTCACTCTGGTTAAAGTGTTATGAAAAAAAAGGCTGTTGGGGGCTAGGGAGTATCGAGTTGATCATTATACATGAAGAAATAACCAATTTCATCGTTTGGTTTATGTTTTACACGCGTTTTAAATTTTATTGCCGAAATCGCTTTTTCTCGCCGAGATAAGCACGTTTTCTGAAATGCCGCTCTCCCGTCACTCTGGTTAAAGTGTTATGAAAAAAAAGGCTGTTGGGGGCTAGGGAGTATCGAGTTGATCATTATACATGAAGAAATAACCAATTTCATCGTTTGGTTTATGTTTTACACGCGTTTTAAATTTTATTGCCGAAATCGCTTTTTCTCGCCGAGATAAGCACGTTTTCTGAAATGCCGCTCTCCCGTCACTCTGGTTAAAGTGTTATGAAAAAAAAGGCTGTTGGGGGCTAGGGAGTATCGAGTTGATCATTATACATGAAGAAATAACCAATTTCATCGTTTGGTTTATGTTTTACACGCGTTTTAAATTTTATTGCCGAAATCGCTTTTTCTCGCCGAGATAAGCACGTTTTCTGAAATGCCGCTCTCCCGTCACTCTGGTTAAAGTGTTATGAAAAAAAAGGCTGTTGGGGGCTAGGGAGTATCGAGTTGATCATTATACATGAAGAAATAACCAATTTCATCGTTTGGTTTATGTTTTACACGCGTTTTAAATTTTATTGCCGAAATCGCTTTTTCTCGCCGAGATAAGCACGTTTTCTGAAATGCCGCTCTCCCGTCACTCTGGTTAAAGTGTTATGAAAAAAAAGGCTGTTGGGGGCTAGGGAGTATCGAGTTGATCATTATACATGAAGAAATAACCAATTTCATCGTTTGGTTTATGTTTTACACGCGTTTTAAATTTTATTGCCGAAATCGCTTTTTCTCGCCGAGATAAGCACGTTTTCTGAAATGCCGCTCTCCCGTCACTCTGGTTAAAGTGTTATGAAAAAAAAGGCTGTTGGGGGCTAGGGAGTATCGAGTTGATCATTATACATGAAGAAATAACCAATTTCATCGTTTGGTTTATGTTTTACACGCGTTTTAAATTTTATTGCCGAAATCGCTTTTTCTCGCCGAGATAAGCACGTTTTCTGAAATGCCGCTCTCCCGTCACTCTGGTTAAAGTGTTATGAAAAAAAAGGCTGTTGGGGGCTAGGGAGTATCGAGTTGATCATTATACATGAAGAAATAACCAATTTCATCGTTTGGTTTATGTTTTACACGCGTTTTAAATTTTATTGCCGAAATCGCTTTTTCTCGCCGAGATAAGCACGTTTTCTGAAATGCCGCTCTCCCGTCACTCTGGTTAAAGTGTTATGAAAAAAAAGGCTGTTGGGGGCTAGGGAGTATCGAGTTGATCATTATACATGAAGAAATAACCAATTTCATCGTTTGGTTTATGTTTTACACGCGTTTTAAATTTTATTGCCGAAATCGCTTTTTCTCGCCGAGATAAGCACGTTTTCTGAAATGCCGCTCTCCCGTCACTCTGGTTAAAGTGTTATGAAAAAAAAGGCTGTTGGGGGCTAGGGAGTATCGAGTTGATCATTATACATGAAGAAATAACCAATTTCATCGTTTGGTTTATGTTTTACACGCGTTTTAAATTTTATTGCCGAAATCGCTTTTTCTCGCCGAGATAAGCACGTTTTCTGAAATGCCGCTCTCCCGTCACTCTGGTTAAAGTGTTATGAAAAAAAAGGCTGTTGGGGGCTAGGGAGTATCGAGTTGATCATTATACATGAAGAAATAACCAATTTCATCGTTTGGTTTATGTTTTACACGCGTTTTAAATTTTATTGCCGAAATCGCTTTTTCTCGCCGAGATAAGCACGTTTTCTGAAATGCCGCTCTCCCGTCACTCTGGTTAAAGTGTTATGAAAAAAAAGGCTGTTGGGGGCTAGGGAGTATCGAGTTGATCATTATACATGAAGAAATAACCAATTTCATCGTTTGGTTTATGTTTTACACGCGTTTTAAATTTTATTGCCGAAATCGCTTTTTCTCGCCGAGATAAGCACGTTTTCTGAAATGCCGCTCTCCCGTCACTCTGGTTAAAGTGTTATGAAAAAAAAGGCTGTTGGGGGCTAGGGAGTATCGAGTTGATCATTATACATGAAGAAATAACCAATTTCATCGTTTGGTTTATGTTTTACACGCGTTTTAAATTTTATTGCCGAAATCGCTTTTTCTCGCCGAGATAAGCACGTTTTCTGAAATGCCGCTCTCCCGTCACTCTGGTTAAAGTGTTATGAAAAAAAAGGCTGTTGGGGGCTAGGGAGTATCGAGTTGATCATTATACATGAAGAAATAACCAATTTCATCGTTTGGTTTATGTTTTACACGCGTTTTAAATTTTATTGCCGAAATCGCTTTTTCTCGCCGAGATAAGCACGTTTTCTGAAATGCCGCTCTCCCGTCACTCTGGTTAAAGTGTTATGAAAAAAAAGGCTGTTGGGGGCTAGGGAGTATCGAGTTGATCATTATACATGAAGAAATAACCAATTTCATCGTTTGGTTTATGTTTTACACGCGTTTTAAATTTTATTGCCGAAATCGCTTTTTCTCGCCGAGATAAGCACGTTTTCTGAAATGCCGCTCTCCCGTCACTCTGGTTAAAGTGTTATGAAAAAAAAGGCTGTTGGGGGCTAGGGAGTATCGAGTTGATCATTATACATGAAGAAATAACCAATTTCATCGTTTGGTTTATGTTTTACACGCGTTTTAAATTTTATTGCCGAAATCGCTTTTTCTCGCCGAGATAAGCACGTTTTCTGAAATGCCGCTCTCCCGTCACTCTGGTTAAAGTGTTATGAAAAAAAAGGCTGTTGGGGGCTAGGGAGTATCGAGTTGATCATTATACATGAAGAAATAACCAATTTCATCGTTTGGTTTATGTTTTACACGCGTTTTAAATTTTATTGCCGAAATCGCTTTTTCTCGCCGAGATAAGCACGTTTTCTGAAATGCCGCTCTCCCGTCACTCTGGTTAAAGTGTTATGAAAAAAAAGGCTGTTGGGGGCTAGGGAGTATCGAGTTGATCATTATACATGAAGAAATAACCAATTTCATCGTTTGGTTTATGTTTTACACGCGTTTTAAATTTTATTGCCGAAATCGCTTTTTCTCGCCGAGATAAGCACGTTTTCTGAAATGCCGCTCTCCCGTCACTCTGGTTAAAGTGTTATGAAAAAAAAGGCTGTTGGGGGCTAGGGAGTATCGAGTTGATCATTATACATGAAGAAATAACCAATTTCATCGTTTGGTTTATGTTTTACACGCGTTTTAAATTTTATTGCCGAAATCGCTTTTTCTCGCCGAGATAAGCACGTTTTCTGAAATGCCGCTCTCCCGTCACTCTGGTTAAAGTGTTATGAAAAAAAAGGCTGTTGGGGGCTAGGGAGTATCGAGTTGATCATTATACATGAAGAAATAACCAATTTCATCGTTTGGTTTATGTTTTACACGCGTTTTAAATTTTATTGCCGAAATCGCTTTTTCTCGCCGAGATAAGCACGTTTTCTGAAATGCCGCTCTCCCGTCACTCTGGTTAAAGTGTTATGAAAAAAAAGGCTGTTGGGGGCTAGGGAGTATCGAGTTGATCATTATACATGAAGAAATAACCAATTTCATCGTTTGGTTTATGTTTTACACGCGTTTTAAATTTTATTGCCGAAATCGCTTTTTCTCGCCGAGATAAGCACGTTTTCTGAAATGCCGCTCTCCCGTCACTCTGGTTAAAGTGTTATGAAAAAAAAGGCTGTTGGGGGCTAGGGAGTATCGAGTTGATCATTATACATGAAGAAATAACCAATTTCATCGTTTGGTTTATGTTTTACACGCGTTTTAAATTTTATTGCCGAAATCGCTTTTTCTCGCCGAGATAAGCACGTTTTCTGAAATGCCGCTCTCCCGTCACTCTGGTTAAAGTGTTATGAAAAAAAAGGCTGTTGGGGGCTAGGGAGTATCGAGTTGATCATTATACATGAAGAAATAACCAATTTCATCGTTTGGTTTATGTTTTACACGCGTTTTAAATTTTATTGCCGAAATCGCTTTTTCTCGCCGAGATAAGCACGTTTTCTGAAATGCCGCTCTCCCGTCACTCTGGTTAAAGTGTTATGAAAAAAAAGGCTGTTGGGGGCTAGGGAGTATCGAGTTGATCATTATACATGAAGAAATAACCAATTTCATCGTTTGGTTTATGTTTTACACGCGTTTTAAATTTTATTGCCGAAATCGCTTTTTCTCGCCGAGATAAGCACGTTTTCTGAAATGCCGCTCTCCCGTCACTCTGGTTAAAGTGTTATGAAAAAAAAGGCTGTTGGGGGCTAGGGAGTATCGAGTTGATCATTATACATGAAGAAATAACCAATTTCATCGTTTGGTTTATGTTTTACACGCGTTTTAAATTTTATTGCCGAAATCGCTTTTTCTCGCCGAGATAAGCACGTTTTCTGAAATGCCGCTCTCCCGTCACTCTGGTTAAAGTGTTATGAAAAAAAAGGCTGTTGGGGGCTAGGGAGTATCGAGTTGATCATTATACATGAAGAAATAACCAATTTCATCGTTTGGTTTATGTTTTACACGCGTTTTAAATTTTATTGCCGAAATCGCTTTTTCTCGCCGAGATAAGCACGTTTTCTGAAATGCCGCTCTCCCGTCACTCTGGTTAAAGTGTTATGAAAAAAAAGGCTGTTGGGGGCTAGGGAGTATCGAGTTGATCATTATACATGAAGAAATAACCAATTTCATCGTTTGGTTTATGTTTTACACGCGTTTTAAATTTTATTGCCGAAATCGCTTTTTCTCGCCGAGATAAGCACGTTTTCTGAAATGCCGCTCTCCCGTCACTCTGGTTAAAGTGTTATGAAAAAAAAGGCTGTTGGGGGCTAGGGAGTATCGAGTTGATCATTATACATGAAGAAATAACCAATTTCATCGTTTGGTTTATGTTTTACACGCGTTTTAAATTTTATTGCCGAAATCGCTTTTTCTCGCCGAGATAAGCACGTTTTCTGAAATGCCGCTCTCCCGTCACTCTGGTTAAAGTGTTATGAAAAAAAAGGCTGTTGGGGGCTAGGGAGTATCGAGTTGATCATTATACATGAAGAAATAACCAATTTCATCGTTTGGTTTATGTTTTACACGCGTTTTAAATTTTATTGCCGAAATCGCTTTTTCTCGCCGAGATAAGCACGTTTTCTGAAATGCCGCTCTCCCGTCACTCTGGTTAAAGTGTTATGAAAAAAAAGGCTGTTGGGGGCTAGGGAGTATCGAGTTGATCATTATACATGAAGAAATAACCAATTTCATCGTTTGGTTTATGTTTTACACGCGTTTTAAATTTTATTGCCGAAATCGCTTTTTCTCGCCGAGATAAGCACGTTTTCTGAAATGCCGCTCTCCCGTCACTCTGGTTAAAGTGTTATGAAAAAAAAGGCTGTTGGGGGCTAGGGAGTATCGAGTTGATCATTATACATGAAGAAATAACCAATTTCATCGTTTGGTTTATGTTTTACACGCGTTTTAAATTTTATTGCCGAAATCGCTTTTTCTCGCCGAGATAAGCACGTTTTCTGAAATGCCGCTCTCCCGTCACTCTGGTTAAAGTGTTATGAAAAAAAAGGCTGTTGGGGGCTAGGGAGTATCGAGTTGATCATTATACATGAAGAAATAACCAATTTCATCGTTTGGTTTATGTTTTACACGCGTTTTAAATTTTATTGCCGAAATCGCTTTTTCTCGCCGAGATAAGCACGTTTTCTGAAATGCCGCTCTCCCGTCACTCTGGTTAAAGTGTTATGAAAAAAAAGGCTGTTGGGGGCTAGGGAGTATCGAGTTGATCATTATACATGAAGAAATAACCAATTTCATCGTTTGGTTTATGTTTTACACGCGTTTTAAATTTTATTGCCGAAATCGCTTTTTCTCGCCGAGATAAGCACGTTTTCTGAAATGCCGCTCTCCCGTCACTCTGGTTAAAGTGTTATGAAAAAAAAGGCTGTTGGGGGCTAGGGAGTATCGAGTTGATCATTATACATGAAGAAATAACCAATTTCATCGTTTGGTTTATGTTTTACACGCGTTTTAAATTTTATTGCCGAAATCGCTTTTTCTCGCCGAGATAAGCACGTTTTCTGAAATGCCGCTCTCCCGTCACTCTGGTTAAAGTGTTATGAAAAAAAAGGCTGTTGGGGGCTAGGGAGTATCGAGTTGATCATTATACATGAAGAAATAACCAATTTCATCGTTTGGTTTATGTTTTACACGCGTTTTAAATTTTATTGCCGAAATCGCTTTTTCTCGCCGAGATAAGCACGTTTTCTGAAATGCCGCTCTCCCGTCACTCTGGTTAAAGTGTTATGAAAAAAAAGGCTGTTGGGGGCTAGGGAGTATCGAGTTGATCATTATACATGAAGAAATAACCAATTTCATCGTTTGGTTTATGTTTTACACGCGTTTTAAATTTTATTGCCGAAATCGCTTTTTCTCGCCGAGATAAGCACGTTTTCTGAAATGCCGCTCTCCCGTCACTCTGGTTAAAGTGTTATGAAAAAAAAGGCTGTTGGGGGCTAGGGAGTATCGAGTTGATCATTATACATGAAGAAATAACCAATTTCATCGTTTGGTTTATGTTTTACACGCGTTTTAAATTTTATTGCCGAAATCGCTTTTTCTCGCCGAGATAAGCACGTTTTCTGAAATGCCGCTCTCCCGTCACTCTGGTTAAAGTGTTATGAAAAAAAAGGCTGTTGGGGGCTAGGGAGTATCGAGTTGATCATTATACATGAAGAAATAACCAATTTCATCGTTTGGTTTATGTTTTACACGCGTTTTAAATTTTATTGCCGAAATCGCTTTTTCTCGCCGAGATAAGCACGTTTTCTGAAATGCCGCTCTCCCGTCACTCTGGTTAAAGTGTTATGAAAAAAAAGGCTGTTGGGGGCTAGGGAGTATCGAGTTGATCATTATACATGAAGAAATAACCAATTTCATCGTTTGGTTTATGTTTTACACGCGTTTTAAATTTTATTGCCGAAATCGCTTTTTCTCGCCGAGATAAGCACGTTTTCTGAAATGCCGCTCTCCCGTCACTCTGGTTAAAGTGTTATGAAAAAAAAGGCTGTTGGGGGCTAGGGAGTATCGAGTTGATCATTATACATGAAGAAATAACCAATTTCATCGTTTGGTTTATGTTTTACACGCGTTTTAAATTTTATTGCCGAAATCGCTTTTTCTCGCCGAGATAAGCACGTTTTCTGAAATGCCGCTCTCCCGTCACTCTGGTTAAAGTGTTATGAAAAAAAAGGCTGTTGGGGGCTAGGGAGTATCGAGTTGATCATTATACATGAAGAAATAACCAATTTCATCGTTTGGTTTATGTTTTACACGCGTTTTAAATTTTATTGCCGAAATCGCTTTTTCTCGCCGAGATAAGCACGTTTTCTGAAATGCCGCTCTCCCGTCACTCTGGTTAAAGTGTTATGAAAAAAAAGGCTGTTGGGGGCTAGGGAGTATCGAGTTGATCATTATACATGAAGAAATAACCAATTTCATCGTTTGGTTTATGTTTTACACGCGTTTTAAATTTTATTGCCGAAATCGCTTTTTCTCGCCGAGATAAGCACGTTTTCTGAAATGCCGCTCTCCCGTCACTCTGGTTAAAGTGTTATGAAAAAAAAGGCTGTTGGGGGCTAGGGAGTATCGAGTTGATCATTATACATGAAGAAATAACCAATTTCATCGTTTGGTTTATGTTTTACACGCGTTTTAAATTTTATTGCCGAAATCGCTTTTTCTCGCCGAGATAAGCACGTTTTCTGAAATGCCGCTCTCCCGTCACTCTGGTTAAAGTGTTATGAAAAAAAAGGCTGTTGGGGGCTAGGGAGTATCGAGTTGATCATTATACATGAAGAAATAACCAATTTCATCGTTTGGTTTATGTTTTACACGCGTTTTAAATTTTATTGCCGAAATCGCTTTTTCTCGCCGAGATAAGCACGTTTTCTGAAATGCCGCTCTCCCGTCACTCTGGTTAAAGTGTTATGAAAAAAAAGGCTGTTGGGGGCTAGGGAGTATCGAGTTGATCATTATACATGAAGAAATAACCAATTTCATCGTTTGGTTTATGTTTTACACGCGTTTTAAATTTTATTGCCGAAATCGCTTTTTCTCGCCGAGATAAGCACGTTTTCTGAAATGCCGCTCTCCCGTCACTCTGGTTAAAGTGTTATGAAAAAAAAGGCTGTTGGGGGCTAGGGAGTATCGAGTTGATCATTATACATGAAGAAATAACCAATTTCATCGTTTGGTTTATGTTTTACACGCGTTTTAAATTTTATTGCCGAAATCGCTTTTTCTCGCCGAGATAAGCACGTTTTCTGAAATGCCGCTCTCCCGTCACTCTGGTTAAAGTGTTATGAAAAAAAAGGCTGTTGGGGGCTAGGGAGTATCGAGTTGATCATTATACATGAAGAAATAACCAATTTCATCGTTTGGTTTATGTTTTACACGCGTTTTAAATTTTATTGCCGAAATCGCTTTTTCTCGCCGAGATAAGCACGTTTTCTGAAATGCCGCTCTCCCGTCACTCTGGTTAAAGTGTTATGAAAAAAAAGGCTGTTGGGGGCTAGGGAGTATCGAGTTGATCATTATACATGAAGAAATAACCAATTTCATCGTTTGGTTTATGTTTTACACGCGTTTTAAATTTTATTGCCGAAATCGCTTTTTCTCGCCGAGATAAGCACGTTTTCTGAAATGCCGCTCTCCCGTCACTCTGGTTAAAGTGTTATGAAAAAAAAGGCTGTTGGGGGCTAGGGAGTATCGAGTTGATCATTATACATGAAGAAATAACCAATTTCATCGTTTGGTTTATGTTTTACACGCGTTTTAAATTTTATTGCCGAAATCGCTTTTTCTCGCCGAGATAAGCACGTTTTCTGAAATGCCGCTCTCCCGTCACTCTGGTTAAAGTGTTATGAAAAAAAAGGCTGTTGGGGGCTAGGGAGTATCGAGTTGATCATTATACATGAAGAAATAACCAATTTCATCGTTTGGTTTATGTTTTACACGCGTTTTAAATTTTATTGCCGAAATCGCTTTTTCTCGCCGAGATAAGCACGTTTTCTGAAATGCCGCTCTCCCGTCACTCTGGTTAAAGTGTTATGAAAAAAAAGGCTGTTGGGGGCTAGGGAGTATCGAGTTGATCATTATACATGAAGAAATAACCAATTTCATCGTTTGGTTTATGTTTTACACGCGTTTTAAATTTTATTGCCGAAATCGCTTTTTCTCGCCGAGATAAGCACGTTTTCTGAAATGCCGCTCTCCCGTCACTCTGGTTAAAGTGTTATGAAAAAAAAGGCTGTTGGGGGCTAGGGAGTATCGAGTTGATCATTATACATGAAGAAATAACCAATTTCATCGTTTGGTTTATGTTTTACACGCGTTTTAAATTTTATTGCCGAAATCGCTTTTTCTCGCCGAGATAAGCACGTTTTCTGAAATGCCGCTCTCCCGTCACTCTGGTGGTTAAAGTGTTATGAAAAAAAAGGCTGTTGGGGGCTAGGGAGTATCGAGTTGATCATTATACATGAAGAAATAACCAATTTCATCGTTTGGTTTATGTTTTACACGCGTTTTAAATTTTATTGCCGAAATCGCTTTTTCTCGCCGAGATAAGCACGTTTTCTGAAATGCCGCTCTCCCGTCACTCTGGTTAAAGTGTTATGAAAAAAAAGGCTGTTGGGGGCTAGGGAGTATCGAGTTGTATCATTATACATGAAGAAATAACCAATTTCATCGTTTGGTTTATGTTTTACACGCGTTTTAAATTTTATTGCCGAAATCGCTTTTTCTCGCCGAGATAAGCACGTTTTCTGAAATGCCGCTCTCCCGTCACTCTGGTTAAAGTGTTATGAAAAAAAAGGCTGTTGGGGGCTAGGGAGTATCGAGTTGATCATTATACATGAAGAAATAACCAATTTCATCGTTTGGTTTATGTTTTACACGCGTTTTAAATTTTATTGCCGAAATCGCTTTTTCTCGCCGAGATAAGCACGTTTTCTGAAATGCCGCTCTCCCGTCACTCTGGTTAAAGTGTTATGAAAAAAAAGGCTGTTGGGGGCTAGGGAGTATCGAGTTGATCATTATACATGAAGAAATAACCAATTTCATCGTTTGGTTTATGTTTTACACGCGTTTTAAATTTTATTGCCGAAATCGCTTTTTCTCGCCGAGATAAGCACGTTTTCTGAAATGCCGCTCTCCCGTCACTCTGGTTAAAGTGTTATGAAAAAAAAGGCTGTTGGGGGCTAGGGAGTATCGAGTTGATCATTATACATGAAGAAATAACCAATTTCATCGTTTGGTTTATGTTTTACACGCGTTTTAAATTTTATTGCCGAAATCGCTTTTTCTCGCCGAGATAAGCACGTTTTCTGAAATGCCGCTCTCCCGTCACTCTGGTTAAAGTGTTATGAAAAAAAAGGCTGTTGGGGGCTAGGGAGTATCGAGTTGATCATTATACATGAAGAAATAACCAATTTCATCGTTTGGTTTATGTTTTACACGCGTTTTAAATTTTATTGCCGAAATCGCTTTTTCTCGCCGAGATAAGCACGTTTTCTGAAATGCCGCTCTCCCGTCACTCTGGTTAAAGTGTTATGAAAAAAAAGGCTGTTGGGGGCTAGGGAGTATCGAGTTGATCATTATACATGAAGAAATAACCAATTTCATCGTTTGGTTTATGTTTTACACGCGTTTTAAATTTTATTGCCGAAATCGCTTTTTCTCGCCGAGATAAGCACGTTTTCTGAAATGCCGCTCTCCCGTCACTCTGGTTAAAGTGTTATGAAAAAAAAGGCTGTTGGGGGCTAGGGAGTATCGAGTTGATCATTATACATGAAGAAATAACCAATTTCATCGTTTGGTTTATGTTTTACACGCGTTTTAAATTTTATTGCCGAAATCGCTTTTTCTCGCCGAGATAAGCACGTTTTCTGAAATGCCGCTCTCCCGTCACTCTGGTTAAAGTGTTATGAAAAAAAAGGCTGTTGGGGGCTAGGGAGTATCGAGTTGATCATTATACATGAAGAAATAACCAATTTCATCGTTTGGTTTATGTTTTACACGCGTTTTAAATTTTATTGCCGAAATCGCTTTTTCTCGCCGAGATAAGCACGTTTTCTGAAATGCCGCTCTCCCGTCACTCTGGTTAAAGTGTTATGAAAAAAAAGGCTGTTGGGGGCTAGGGAGTATCGAGTTGATCATTATACATGAAGAAATAACCAATTTCATCGTTTGGTTTATGTTTTACACGCGTTTTAAATTTTATTGCCGAAATCGCTTTTTCTCGCCGAGATAAGCACGTTTTCTGAAATGCCGCTCTCCCGTCACTCTGGTTAAAGTGTTATGAAAAAAAAGGCTGTTGGGGGCTAGGGAGTATCGAGTTGATCATTATACATGAAGAAATAACCAATTTCATCGTTTGGTTTATGTTTTACACGCGTTTTAAATTTTATTGCCGAAATCGCTTTTTCTCGCCGAGATAAGCACGTTTTCTGAAATGCCGCTCTCCCGTCACTCTGGTTAAAGTGTTATGAAAAAAAAGGCTGTTGGGGGCTAGGGAGTATCGAGTTGATCATTATACATGAAGAAATAACCAATTTCATCGTTTGGTTTATGTTTTACACGCGTTTTAAATTTTATTGCCGAAATCGCTTTTTCTCGCCGAGATAAGCACGTTTTCTGAAATGCCGCTCTCCCGTCACTCTGGTTAAAGTGTTATGAAAAAAAAGGCTGTTGGGGGCTAGGGAGTATCGAGTTGATCATTATACATGAAGAAATAACCAATTTCATCGTTTGGTTTATGTTTTACACGCGTTTTAAATTTTATTGCCGAAATCGCTTTTTCTCGCCGAGATAAGCACGTTTTCTGAAATGCCGCTCTCCCGTCACTCTGGTTAAAGTGTTATGAAAAAAAAGGCTGTTGGGGGCTAGGGAGTATCGAGTTGATCATTATACATGAAGAAATAACCAATTTCATCGTTTGGTTTATGTTTTACACGCGTTTTAAATTTTATTGCCGAAATCGCTTTTTCTCGCCGAGATAAGCACGTTTTCTGAAATGCCGCTCTCCCGTCACTCTGGTTAAAGTGTTATGAAAAAAAAGGCTGTTGGGGGCTAGGGAGTATCGAGTTGATCATTATACATGAAGAAATAACCAATTTCATCGTTTGGTTTATGTTTTACACGCGTTTTAAATTTTATTGCCGAAATCGCTTTTTCTCGCCGAGATAAGCACGTTTTCTGAAATGCCGCTCTCCCGTCACTCTGGTTAAAGTGTTATGAAAAAAAAGGCTGTTGGGGGCTAGGGAGTATCGAGTTGATCATTATACATGAAGAAATAACCAATTTCATCGTTTGGTTTATGTTTTACACGCGTTTTAAATTTTATTGCCGAAATCGCTTTTTCTCGCCGAGATAAGCACGTTTTCTGAAATGCCGCTCTCCCGTCACTCTGGTTAAAGTGTTATGAAAAAAAAGGCTGTTGGGGGCTAGGGAGTATCGAGTTGATCATTATACATGAAGAAATAACCAATTTCATCGTTTGGTTTATGTTTTACACGCGTTTTAAATTTTATTGCCGAAATCGCTTTTTCTCGCCGAGATAAGCACGTTTTCTGAAATGCCGCTCTCCCGTCACTCTGGTTAAAGTGTTATGAAAAAAAAGGCTGTTGGGGGCTAGGGAGTATCGAGTTGATCATTATACATGAAGAAATAACCAATTTCATCGTTTGGTTTATGTTTTACACGCGTTTTAAATTTTATTGCCGAAATCGCTTTTTCTCGCCGAGATAAGCACGTTTTCTGAAATGCCGCTCTCCCGTCACTCTGGTTAAAGTGTTATGAAAAAAAAGGCTGTTGGGGGCTAGGGAGTATCGAGTTGATCATTATACATGAAGAAATAACCAATTTCATCGTTTGGTTTATGTTTTACACGCGTTTTAAATTTTATTGCCGAAATCGCTTTTTCGCCGAGATAAGCACGTTTTCTGAAATGCCGCTCTCCCGTCACTCTGGTTAAAGTGTTATGAAAAAAAAGGCTGTTGGGGGCTAGGGAGTATCGAGTTGATCATTATACATGAAGAAATAACCAATTTCATCGTTTGGTTTATGTTTTACACGCGTTTTAAATTTTATTGCCGAAATCGCTTTTTCTCGCCGAGATAAGCACGTTTTCTGAAATGCCGCTCTCCCGTCACTCTGGTTAAAGTGTTATGAAAAAAAAGGCTGTTGGGGGCTAGGGAGTATCGAGTTGATCATTATACATGAAGAAATAACCAATTTCATCGTTTGGTTTATGTTTTACACGCGTTTTAAATTTTATTGCCGAAATCGCTTTTTCTCGCCGAGATAAGCACGTTTTCTGAAATGCCGCTCTCCCGTCACTCTGGTTAAAGTGTTATGAAAAAAAAGGCTGTTGGGGGCTAGGGAGTATCGAGTTGATCATTATACATGAAGAAATAACCAATTTCATCGTTTGGTTTATGTTTTACACGCGTTTTAAATTTTATTGCCGAAATCGCTTTTTCTCGCCGAGATAAGCACGTTTTCTGAAATGCCGCTCTCCCGTCACTCTGGTTAAAGTGTTATGAAAAAAAAGGCTGTTGGGGGCTAGGGAGTATCGAGTTGATCATTATACATGAAGAAATAACCAATTTCATCGTTTGGTTTATGTTTTACACGCGTTTTAAATTTTATTGCCGAAATCGCTTTTTCTCGCCGAGATAAGCACGTTTTCTGAAATGCCGCTCTCCCGTCACTCTGGTTAAAGTGTTATGAAAAAAAAGGCTGTTGGGGGCTAGGGAGTATCGAGTTGATCATTATACATGAAGAAATAACCAATTTCATCGTTTGGTTTATGTTTTACACGCGTTTTAAATTTTATTGCCGAAATCGCTTTTTCTCGCCGAGATAAGCACGTTTTCTGAAATGCCGCTCTCCCGTCACTCTGGTTAAAGTGTTATGAAAAAAAAGGCTGTTGGGGGCTAGGGAGTATCGAGTTGATCATTATACATGAAGAAATAACCAATTTCATCGTTTGGTTTATGTTTTACACGCGTTTTAAATTTTATTGCCGAAATCGCTTTTTCTCGCCGAGATAAGCACGTTTTCTGAAATGCCGCTCTCCCGTCACTCTGGTTAAAGTGTTATGAAAAAAAAGGCTGTTGGGGGCTAGGGAGTATCGAGTTGATCATTATACATGAAGAAATAACCAATTTCATCGTTTGGTTTATGTTTTACACGCGTTTTAAATTTTATTGCCGAAATCGCTTTTTCTCGCCGAGATAAGCACGTTTTCTGAAATGCCGCTCTCCCGTCACTCTGGTTAAAGTGTTATGAAAAAAAAGGCTGTTGGGGGCTAGGGAGTATCGAGTTGATCATTATACATGAAGAAATAACCAATTTCATCGTTTGGTTTATGTTTTACACGCGTTTTAAATTTTATTGCCGAAATCGCTTTTTCTCGCCGAGATAAGCACGTTTTCTGAAATGCCGCTCTCCCGTCACTCTGGTTAAAGTGTTATGAAAAAAAAGGCTGTTGGGGGCTAGGGAGTATCGAGTTGATCATTATACATGAAGAAATAACCAATTTCATCGTTTGGTTTATGTTTTACACGCGTTTTAAATTTTATTGCCGAAATCGCTTTTTCTCGCCGAGATAAGCACGTTTTCTGAAATGCCGCTCTCCCGTCACTCTGGTTAAAGTGTTATGAAAAAAAAGGCTGTTGGGGGCTAGGGAGTATCGAGTTGATCATTATACATGAAGAAATAACCAATTTCATCGTTTGGTTTATGTTTTACACGCGTTTTAAATTTTATTGCCGAAATCGCTTTTTCTCGCCGAGATAAGCACGTTTTCTGAAATGCCGCTCTCCCGTCACTCTGGTTAAAGTGTTATGAAAAAAAAGGCTGTTGGGGGCTAGGGAGTATCGAGTTGATCATTATACATGAAGAAATAACCAATTTCATCGTTTGGTTTATGTTTTACACGCGTTTTAAA
Source organism: Syngnathus leptorhynchus (assembly GCF_054491065.1). Taxonomy (NCBI): domain Eukaryota; kingdom Metazoa; phylum Chordata; class Actinopteri; order Syngnathiformes; family Syngnathidae; genus Syngnathus; species Syngnathus leptorhynchus. Next base: position 114,861 of record NW_028232045.1, read on the forward strand.
TTTTATTGCCGAAATCGCTTTTTCTCGCCGAGATAAGCACGTTTTCTGAAATGCCGCTCTCCCGTCACTCTGGTTAAAGTGTTATGAAAAAAAAGGCTGTTGGGGGCTAGGGAGTATCGAGTTGATCATTATACATGAAGAAATAACCAATTTCATCGTTTGGTTTATGTTTTACACGCGTTTTAAATTTTATTGCCGAAATCGCTTTTTCTCGCCGAGATAAGCACGTTTTCTGAAATGCCGCTCTCCCGTCACTCTGGTTAAAGTGTTATGAAAAAAAAGGCTGTTGGGGGCTAGGGAGTATCGAGTTGATCATTATACATGAAGAAATAACCAATTTCATCGTTTGGTTTATGTTTTACACGCGTTTTAAATTTTATTGCCGAAATCGCTTTTTCTCGCCGAGATAAGCACGTTTTCTGAAATGCCGCTCTCCCGTCACTCTGGTTAAAGTGTTATGAAAAAAAAGGCTGTTGGGGGCTAGGGAGTATCGAGTTGATCATTATACATGAAGAAATAACCAATTTCATCGTTTGGTTTATGTTTTACACGCGTTTTAAATTTTATTGCCGAAATCGCTTTTTCTCGCCGAGATAAGCACGTTTTCTGAAATGCCGCTCTCCCGTCACTCTGGTTAAAGTGTTATGAAAAAAAAGGCTGTTGGGGGCTAGGGAGTATCGAGTTGATCATTATACATGAAGAAATAACCAATTTCATCGTTTGGTTTATGTTTTACACGCGTTTTAAATTTTATTGCCGAAATCGCTTTTTCTCGCCGAGATAAGCACGTTTTCTGAAATGCCGCTCTCCCGTCACTCTGGTTAAAGTGTTATGAAAAAAAAGGCTGTTGGGGGCTAGGGAGTATCGAGTTGATCATTATACATGAAGAAATAACCAATATTTCATCGTTTGGTTTATGTTTTACACGCGTTTTAAATTTTATTGCCGAAATCGCTTTTTCTCGCCGAGATAAGCACGTTTTCTGAAATGCCGCTCTCCCGTCACTCTGGTTAAAGTGTTATGAAAAAAAAGGCTGTTGGGGGCTAGGGAGTATCGAGTTGATCATTATACATGAAGAAATAACCAATTTCATCGTTTGGTTTATGTTTTACACGCGTTTTAAATTTTATTGCCGAAATCGCTTTTTCTCGCCGAGATAAGCACGTTTTCTGAAATGCCGCTCTCCCGTCACTCTGGTTAAAGTGTTATGAAAAAAAAGGCTGTTGGGGGCTAGGGAGTATCGAGTTGATCATTATACATGAAGAAATAACCAATTTCATCGTTTGGTTTATGTTTTACACGCGTTTTAAATTTTATTGCCGAAATCGCTTTTTCTCGCCGAGATAAGCACGTTTTCTGAAATGCCGCTCTCCCGTCACTCTGGTTAAAGTGTTATGAAAAAAAAGGCTGTTGGGGGCTAGGGAGTATCGAGTTGATCATTATACATGAAGAAATAACCAATTTCATCGTTTGGTTTATGTTTTACACGCGTTTTAAATTTTATTGCCGAAATCGCTTTTTCTCGCCGAGATAAGCACGTTTTCTGAAATGCCGCTCTCCCGTCACTCTGGTTAAAGTGTTATGAAAAAAAAGGCTGTTGGGGGCTAGGGAGTATCGAGTTGATCATTATACATGAAGAAATAACCAATTTCATCGTTTGGTTTATGTTTTACACGCGTTTTAAATTTTATTGCCGAAATCGCTTTTTCTCGCCGAGATAAGCACGTTTTCTGAAATGCCGCTCTCCCGTCACTCTGGTTAAAGTGTTATGAAAAAAAAGGCTGTTGGGGGCTAGGGAGTATCGAGTTGATCATTATACATGAAGAAATAACCAATTTCATCGTTTGGTTTATGTTTTACACGCGTTTTAAATTTTATTGCCGAAATCGCTTTTTCTCGCCGAGATAAGCACGTTTTCTGAAATGCCGCTCTCCCGTCACTCTGGTTAAAGTGTTATGAAAAAAAAGGCTGTTGGGGGCTAGGGAGTATCGAGTTGATCATTATACATGAAGAAATAACCAATTTCATCGTTTGGTTTATGTTTTACACGCGTTTTAAATTTTATTGCCGAAATCGCTTTTTCTCGCCGAGATAAGCACGTTTTCTGAAATGCCGCTCTCCCGTCACTCTGGTTAAAGTGTTATGAAAAAAAAGGCTGTTGGGGGCTAGGGAGTATCGAGTTGATCATTATACATGAAGAAATAACCAATTTCATCGTTTGGTTTATGTTTTACACGCGTTTTAAATTTTATTGCCGAAATCGCTTTTTCTCGCCGAGATAAGCACGTTTTCTGAAATGCCGCTCTCCCGTCACTCTGGTTAAAGTGTTATGAAAAAAAAGGCTGTTGGGGGCTAGGGAGTATCGAGTTGATCATTATACATGAAGAAATAACCAATTTCATCGTTTGGTTTATGTTTTACACGCGTTTTAAATTTTATTGCCGAAATCGCTTTTTCTCGCCGAGATAAGCACGTTTTCTGAAATGCCGCTCTCCCGTCACTCTGGTTAAAGTGTTATGAAAAAAAAGGCTGTTGGGGGCTAGGGAGTATCGAGTTGATCATTATACATGAAGAAATAACCAATTTCATCGTTTGGTTTATGTTTTACACGCGTTTTAAATTTTATTGCCGAAATCGCTTTTTCTCGCCGAGATAAGCACGTTTTCTGAAATGCCGCTCTCCCGTCACTCTGGTTAAAGTGTTATGAAAAAAAAGGCTGTTGGGGGCTAGGGAGTATCGAGTTGATCATTATACATGAAGAAATAACCAATTTCATCGTTTGGTTTATGTTTTACACGCGTTTTAAATTTTATTGCCGAAATCGCTTTTTCTCGCCGAGATAAGCACGTTTTCTGAAATGCCGCTCTCCCGTCACTCTGGTTAAAGTGTTATGAAAAAAAAGGCTGTTGGGGGCTAGGGAGTATCGAGTTGATCATTATACATGAAGAAATAACCAATTTCATCGTTTGGTTTATGTTTTACACGCGTTTTAAATTTTATTGCCGAAATCGCTTTTTCTCGCCGAGATAAGCACGTTTTCTGAAATGCCGCTCTCCCGTCACTCTGGTTAAAGTGTTATGAAAAAAAAGGCTGTTGGGGGCTAGGGAGTATCGAGTTGATCATTATACATGAAGAAATAACCAATTTCATCGTTTGGTTTATGTTTTACACGCGTTTTAAATTTTATTGCCGAAATCGCTTTTTCTCGCCGAGATAAGCACGTTTTCTGAAATGCCGCTCTCCCGTCACTCTGGTTAAAGTGTTATGAAAAAAAAGGCTGTTGGGGGCTAGGGAGTATCGAGTTGATCATTATACATGAAGAAATAACCAATTTCATCGTTTGGTTTATGTTTTACACGCGTTTTAAATTTTATTGCCGAAATCGCTTTTTCTCGCCGAGATAAGCACGTTTTCTGAAATGCCGCTCTCCCGTCACTCTGGTTAAAGTGTTATGAAAAAAAAGGCTGTTGGGGGCTAGGGAGTATCGAGTTGATCATTATACATGAAGAAATAACCAATTTCATCGTTTGGTTTATGTTTTACACGCGTTTTAAATTTTATTGCCGAAATCGCTTTTTCTCGCCGAGATAAGCACGTTTTCTGAAATGCCGCTCTCCCGTCACTCTGGTTAAAGTGTTATGAAAAAAAAGGCTGTTGGGGGCTAGGGAGTATCGAGTTGATCATTATACATGAAGAAATAACCAATTTCATCGTTTGGTTTATGTTTTACACGCGTTTTAAATTTTATTGCCGAAATCGCTTTTTCTCGCCGAGATAAGCACGTTTTCTGAAATGCCGCTCTCCCGTCACTCTGGTTAAAGTGTTATGAAAAAAAAGGCTGTTGGGGGCTAGGGAGTATCGAGTTGATCATTATACATGAAGAAATAACCAATTTCATCGTTTGGTTTATGTTTTACACGCGTTTTAAATTTTATTGCCGAAATCGCTTTTTCTCGCCGAGATAAGCACGTTTTCTGAAATGCCGCTCTCCCGTCACTCTGGTTAAAGTGTTATGAAAAAAAAGGCTGTTGGGGGCTAGGGAGTATCGAGTTGATCATTATACATGAAGAAATAACCAATTTCATCGTTTGGTTTATGTTTTACACGCGTTTTAAATTTTATTGCCGAAATCGCTTTTTCTCGCCGAGATAAGCACGTTTTCTGAAATGCCGCTCTCCCGTCACTCTGGTTAAAGTGTTATGAAAAAAAAGGCTGTTGGGGGCTAGGGAGTATCGAGTTGATCATTATACATGAAGAAATAACCAATTTCATCGTTTGGTTTATGTTTTACACGCGTTTTAAATTTTATTGCCGAAATCGCTTTTCTCGCCGAGATAAGCACGTTTTCTGAAATGCCACTCTCCCGTCACTCTGGTTAAAGTGTTATGAAAAAAAAGGCTGTTGGGGGCTAGGGAGTATCGAGTTGATCATTATACATGAAGAAATAACCAATTTCATCGTTTGGTTTATGTTTTACACGCGTTTTAAATTTTATTGCCGAAATCGCTTTTTCTCGCCGAGATAAGCACGTTTTCTGAAATGCCGCTCTCCCGTCACTCTGGTTAAAGTGTTATGAAAAAAAAGGCTGTTGGGGGCTAGGGAGTATCGAGTTGATCATTATACATGAAGAAATAACCAATTTCATCGTTTGGTTTATGTTTTACACGCGTTTTTAAATTTTATTGCCGAAATCGCTTTTTCTCGCCGAGATAAGCACGTTTTCTGAAATGCCGCTCTCCCGTCACTCTGGTTAAAGTGTTATGAAAAAAAAGGCTGTTGGGGGCTAGGGAGTATCGAGTTGATCATTATACATGAAGAAATAACCAATTTCATCGTTTGGTTTATGTTTTACACGCGTTTTAAATTTTATTGCCGAAATCGCTTTTTCTCGCCGAGATAAGCACGTTTTCTGAAATGCCGCTCTCCCGTCACTCTGGTTAAAGTGTTATGAAAAAAAAGGCTGTTGGGGGCTAGGGAGTATCGAGTTGATCATTATACATGAAGAAATAACCAATTTCATCGTTTGGTTTATGTTTTACACGCGTTTTAAATTTTATTGCCGAAATCGCTTTTTCTCGCCGAGATAAGCACGTTTTCTGAAATGCCGCTCTCCCGTCACTCTGGTTAAAGTGTTATGAAAAAAAAGGCTGTTGGGGGCTAGGGAGTATCGAGTTGATCATTATACATGAAGAAATAACCAATTTCATCGTTTGGTTTATGTTTTACACGCGTTTTAAATTTTATTGCCGAAATCGCTTTTTCTCGCCGAGATAAGCACGTTTTCTGAAATGCCGCTCTCCCGTCACTCTGGTTAAAGTGTTATGAAAAAAAAGGCTGTTGGGGGCTAGGGAGTATCGAGTTGATCATTATACATGAAGAAATAACCAATTTCATCGTTTGGTTTATGTTTTACACGCGTTTTAAATTTTATTGCCGAAATCGCTTTTTCTCGCCGAGATAAGCACGTTTTCTGAAATGCCGCTCTCCCGTCACTCTGGTTAAAGTGTTATGAAAAAAAAGGCTGTTGGGGGCTAGGGAGTATCGAGTTGATCATTATACATGAAGAAATAACCAATTTCATCGTTTGGTTTATGTTTTACACGCGTTTTAAATTTTATTGCCGAAATCGCTTTTTCTCGCCGAGATAAGCACGTTTTCTGAAATGCCGCTCTCCCGTCACTCTGGTTAAAGTGTTATGAAAAAAAAGGCTGTTGGGGGCTAGGGAGTATCGAGTTGATCATTATACATGAAGAAATAACCAATTTCATCGTTTGGTTTATGTTTTACACGCGTTTTAAATTTTATTGCCGAAATCGCTTTTTCTCGCCGAGATAAGCACGTTTTCTGAAATGCCGCTCTCCCGTCACTCTGGTTAAAGTGTTATGAAAAAAAAGGCTGTTGGGGGCTAGGGAGTATCGAGTTGATCATTATACATGAAGAAATAACCAATTTCATCGTTTGGTTTATGTTTTACACGCGTTTTAAATTTTATTGCCGAAATCGCTTTTTCTCGCCGAGATAAGCACGTTTTCTGAAATGCCGCTCTCCCGTCACTCTGGTTAAAGTGTTATGAAAAAAAAGGCTGTTGGGGGCTAGGGAGTATCGAGTTGATCATTATACATGAAGAAATAACCAATTTCATCGTTTGGTTTATGTTTTACACGCGTTTTAAATTTTATTGCCGAAATCGCTTTTTCTCGCCGAGATAAGCACGTTTTCTGAAATGCCGCTCTCCCGTCACTCTGGTTAAAGTGTTATGAAAAAAAAGGCTGTTGGGGGCTAGGGAGTATCGAGTTGATCATTATACATGAAGAAATAACCAATTTCATCGTTTGGTTTATGTTTTACACGCGTTTTAAATTTTATTGCCGAAATCGCTTTTTCTCGCCGAGATAAGCACGTTTTCTGAAATGCCGCTCTCCCGTCACTCTGGTTAAAGTGTTATGAAAAAAAAGGCTGTTGGGGGCTAGGGAGTATCGAGTTGATCATTATACATGAAGAAATAACCAATTTCATCGTTTGGTTTATGTTTTACACGCGTTTTAAATTTTATTGCCGAAATCGCTTTTTCTCGCCGAGATAAGCACGTTTTCTGAAATGCCGCTCTCCCGTCACTCTGGTTAAAGTGTTATGAAAAAAAAGGCTGTTGGGGGCTAGGGAGTATCGAGTTGATCATTATACATGAAGAAATAACCAATTTCATCGTTTGGTTTATGTTTTACACGCGTTTTAAATTTTATTGCCGAAATCGCTTTTTCTCGCCGAGATAAGCACGTTTTCTGAAATGCCGCTCTCCCGTCACTCTGGTTAAAGTGTTATGAAAAAAAAGGCTGTTGGGGGCTAGGGAGTATCGAGTTGATCATTATACATGAAGAAATAACCAATTTCATCGTTTGGTTTATGTTTTACACGCGTTTTAAATTTTATTGCCGAAATCGCTTTTTCTCGCCGAGATAAGCACGTTTTCTGAAATGCCGCTCTCCCGTCACTCTGGTTAAAGTGTTATGAAAAAAAAGGCTGTTGGGGGCTAGGGAGTATCGAGTTGATCATTATACATGAAGAAATAACCAATTTCATCGTTTGGTTTATGTTTTACACGCGTTTTAAATTTTATTGCCGAAATCGCTTTTTCTCGCCGAGATAAGCACGTTTTCTGAAATGCCGCTCTCCCGTCACTCTGGTTAAAGTGTTATGAAAAAAAAGGCTGTTGGGGGCTAGGGAGTATCGAGTTGATCATTATACATGAAGAAATAACCAATTTCATCGTTTGGTTTATGTTTTACACGCGTTTTAAATTTTATTGCCGAAATCGCTTTTTCTCGCCGAGATAAGCACGTTTTCTGAAATGCCGCTCTCCCGTCACTCTGGTTAAAGTGTTATGAAAAAAAAGGCTGTTGGGGGCTAGGGAGTATCGAGTTGATCATTATACATGAAGAAATAACCAATTTCATCGTTTGGTTTATGTTTTACACGCGTTTTAAATTTTATTGCCGAAATCGCTTTTTCTCGCCGAGATAAGCACGTTTTCTGAAATGCCGCTCTCCCGTCACTCTGGTTAAAGTGTTATGAAAAAAAAGGCTGTTGGGGGCTAGGGAGTATCGAGTTGATCATTATACATGAAGAAATAACCAATTTCATCGTTTGGTTTATGTTTTACACGCGTTTTAAATTTTATTGCCGAAATCGCTTTTTCTCGCCGAGATAAGCACGTTTTCTGAAATGCCGCTCTCCCGTCACTCTGGTTAAAGTGTTATGAAAAAAAAGGCTGTTGGGGGCTAGGGAGTATCGAGTTGATCATTATACATGAAGAAATAACCAATTTCATCGTTTGGTTTATGTTTTACACGCGTTTTAAATTTTATTGCCGAAATCGCTTTTTCTCGCCGAGATAAGCACGTTTTCTGAAATGCCGCTCTCCCGTCACTCTGGTTAAAGTGTTATGAAAAAAAAGGCTGTTGGGGGCTAGGGAGTATCGAGTTGATCATTATACATGAAGAAATAACCAATTTCATCGTTTGGTTTATGTTTTACACGCGTTTTAAATTTTATTGCCGAAATCGCTTTTTCTCGCCGAGATAAGCACGTTTTCTGAAATGCCGCTCTCCCGTCACTCTGGTTAAAGTGTTATGAAAAAAAAGGCTGTTGGGGGCTAGGGAGTATCGAGTTGATCATTATACATGAAGAAATAACCAATTTCATCGTTTGGTTTATGTTTTACACGCGTTTTAAATTTTATTGCCGAAATCGCTTTTTCTCGCCGAGATAAGCACGTTTTCTGAAATGCCGCTCTCCCGTCACTCTGGTTAAAGTGTTATGAAAAAAAAGGCTGTTGGGGGCTAGGGAGTATCGAGTTGATCATTATACATGAAGAAATAACCAATTTCATCGTTTGGTTTATGTTTTACACGCGTTTTAAATTTTATTGCCGAAATCGCTTTTTCTCGCCGAGATAAGCACGTTTTCTGAAATGCCGCTCTCCCGTCACTCTGGTTAAAGTGTTATGAAAAAAAAGGCTGTTGGGGGCTAGGGAGTATCGAGTTGATCATTATACATGAAGAAATAACCAATTTCATCGTTTGGTTTATGTTTTACACGCGTTTTAAATTTTATTGCCGAAATCGCTTTTTCTCGCCGAGATAAGCACGTTTTCTGAAATGCCGCTCTCCCGTCACTCTGGTTAAAGTGTTATGAAAAAAAAGGCTGTTGGGGGCTAGGGAGTATCGAGTTGATCATTATACATGAAGAAATAACCAATTTCATCGTTTGGTTTATGTTTTACACGCGTTTTAAATTTTATTGCCGAAATCGCTTTTTCTCGCCGAGATAAGCACGTTTTCTGAAATGCCGCTCTCCCGTCACTCTGGTTAAAGTGTTATGAAAAAAAAGGCTGTTGGGGGCTAGGGAGTATCGAGTTGATCATTATACATGAAGAAATAACCAATTTCATCGTTTGGTTTATGTTTTACACGCGTTTTAAATTTTATTGCCGAAATCGCTTTTTCTCGCCGAGATAAGCACGTTTTCTGAAATGCCGCTCTCCCGTCACTCTGGTTAAAGTGTTATGAAAAAAAAGGCTGTTGGGGGCTAGGGAGTATCGAGTTGATCATTATACATGAAGAAATAACCAATTTCATCGTTTGGTTTATGTTTTACACGCGTTTTAAATTTTATTGCCGAAATCGCTTTTTCTCGCCGAGATAAGCACGTTTTCTGAAATGCCGCTCTCCCGTCACTCTGGTTAAAGTGTTATGAAAAAAAAGGCTGTTGGGGGCTAGGGAGTATCGAGTTGATCATTATACATGAAGAAATAACCAATTTCATCGTTTGGTTTATGTTTTACACGCGTTTTAAATTTTATTGCCGAAATCGCTTTTTCTCGCCGAGATAAGCACGTTTTCTGAAATGCCGCTCTCCCGTCACTCTGGTTAAAGTGTTATGAAAAAAAAGGCTGTTGGGGGCTAGGGAGTATCGAGTTGATCATTATACATGAAGAAATAACCAATTTCATCGTTTGGTTTATGTTTTACACGCGTTTTAAATTTTATTGCCGAAATCGCTTTTTCTCGCCGAGATAAGCACGTTTTCTGAAATGCCGCTCTCCCGTCACTCTGGTTAAAGTGTTATGAAAAAAAAGGCTGTTGGGGGCTAGGGAGTATCGAGTTGATCATTATACATGAAGAAATAACCAATTTCATCGTTTGGTTTATGTTTTACACGCGTTTTAAATTTTATTGCCGAAATCGCTTTTTCTCGCCGAGATAAGCACGTTTTCTGAAATGCCGCTCTCCCGTCACTCTGGTTAAAGTGTTATGAAAAAAAAGGCTGTTGGGGGCTAGGGAGTATCGAGTTGATCATTATACATGAAGAAATAACCAATTTCATCGTTTGGTTTATGTTTTACACGCGTTTTAAATTTTATTGCCGAAATCGCTTTTTCTCGCCGAGATAAGCACGTTTTCTGAAATGCCGCTCTCCCGTCACTCTGGTTAAAGTGTTATGAAAAAAAAGGCTGTTGGGGGCTAGGGAGTATCGAGTTGATCATTATACATGAAGAAATAACCAATTTCATCGTTTGGTTTATGTTTTACACGCGTTTTAAATTTTATTGCCGAAATCGCTTTTTCTCGCCGAGATAAGCACGTTTTCTGAAATGCCGCTCTCCCGTCACTCTGGTTAAAGTGTTATGAAAAAAAAGGCTGTTGGGGGCTAGGGAGTATCGAGTTGATCATTATACATGAAGAAATAACCAATTTCATCGTTTGGTTTATGTTTTACACGCGTTTTAAATTTTATTGCCGAAATCGCTTTTTCTCGCCGAGATAAGCACGTTTTCTGAAATGCCGCTCTCCCGTCACTCTGGTTAAAGTGTTATGAAAAAAAAGGCTGTTGGGGGCTAGGGAGTATCGAGTTGATCATTATACATGAAGAAATAACCAATTTCATCGTTTGGTTTATGTTTTACACGCGTTTTAAATTTTATTGCCGAAATCGCTTTTTCTCGCCGAGATAAGCACGTTTTCTGAAATGCCGCTCTCCCGTCACTCTGGTTAAAGTGTTATGAAAAAAAAGGCTGTTGGGGGCTAGGGAGTATCGAGTTGATCATTATACATGAAGAAATAACCAATTTCATCGTTTGGTTTATGTTTTACACGCGTTTTAAATTTTATTGCCGAAATCGCTTTTTCTCGCCGAGATAAGCACGTTTTCTGAAATGCCGCTCTCCCGTCACTCTGGTTAAAGTGTTATGAAAAAAAAGGCTGTTGGGGGCTAGGGAGTATCGAGTTGATCATTATACATGAAGAAATAACCAATTTCATCGTTTGGTTTATGTTTTACACGCGTTTTAAATTTTATTGCCGAAATCGCTTTTTCTCGCCGAGATAAGCACGTTTTCTGAAATGCCGCTCTCCCGTCACTCTGGTTAAAGTGTTATGAAAAAAAAGGCTGTTGGGGGCTAGGGAGTATCGAGTTGATCATTATACATGAAGAAATAACCAATTTCATCGTTTGGTTTATGTTTTACACGCGTTTTAAATTTTATTGCCGAAATCGCTTTTTCTCGCCGAGATAAGCACGTTTTCTGAAATGCCGCTCTCCCGTCACTCTGGTTAAAGTGTTATGAAAAAAAAGGCTGTTGGGGGCTAGGGAGTATCGAGTTGATCATTATACATGAAGAAATAACCAATTTCATCGTTTGGTTTATGTTTTACACGCGTTTTAAATTTTATTGCCGAAATCGCTTTTTCTCGCCGAGATAAGCACGTTTTCTGAAAAATGCCGCTCTCCCGTCACTCTGGTTAAAGTGTTATGAAAAAAAAGGCTGTTGGGGGCTAGGGAGTATCGAGTTGATCATTATACATGAAGAAATAACCAATTTCATCGTTTGGTTTATGTTTTACACGCGTTTTAAATTTTATTGCCGAAATCGCTTTTTCTCGCCGAGATAAGCACGTTTTCTGAAATGCCGCTCTCCCGTCACTCTGGTTAAAGTGTTATGAAAAAAAAGGCTGTTGGGGGCTAGGGAGTATCGAGTTGATCATTATACGTGAAGAAATAACCAATTTCATCGTTTGGTTTATGTTTTACACGCGTTTTAAATTTTATTGCCGAAATCGCTTTTTCTCGCCGAGATAAGCACGTTTTCTGAAATGCCGCTCTCCCGTCACTCTGGTTAAAGTGTTATGAAAAAAAGGCTGTTGGGGGCTAGGGAGTATCGAGTTGATCATTATACATGAAGAAATAACCAATTTCATCGTTTGGTTTATGTTTTACACGCGTTTTAAATTTTATTGCCGAAATCGCTTTTTCTCGCCGAGATAAGCACGTTTTCTGAAATGCCGCTCTCCCGTCACTCTGGTTAAAGTGTTATGAAAAAAAAGGCTGTTGGGGGCTAGGGAGTATCGAGTTGATCATTATACATGAAGAAATAACCAATTTCATCGTTTGGTTTATGTTTTACACGCGTTTTAAATTTTATTGCCGAAATCGCTTTTTCTCGCCGAGATAAGCACGTTTTCTGAAATGCCGCTCTCCCGTCACTCTGGTTAAAGTGTTATGAAAAAAAAGGCTGTTGGGGGCTAGGGAGTATCGAGTTGATCATTATACATGAAGAAATAACCAATTTCATCGTTTGGTTTATGTTTTACACGATGCTGAGCTCCAGCTGGAAGTGTAAAAAGAACCGGGCTGGTTAAAAAAAGAACCGGGCGACCCGGTAAAATTGCTTAGCCGGGGCTCTGGAAGCCTAACACGGCGTGATCTTGTCCAAAAAGCCGCTGCTGAGCTCCATCTGGAAGTGTAAAAAGAACCGGGCTGGTTAAAAAAAAGAACCGGGCGACCCGGTAAAATTGCTTAGCCGGGGCTCTGGAAGCCTAACACGGCGTGATCTTGTCCAAAAAGCCGCTGCTGAGCTCCAGCTGGAAGTGTAAAAAGAACCGGGCTGGTTAAAAAAAAGAACCGGGCGGCCCGGTAAAATTGCTTAGCCGGGGCTCTGGAAGCCTAACCCGGCGTGATACTGTGCAAAAAGCCGCTGCTGAGCTCCAGCTGGAAGTGTAAAAAAAACCGGGCTGGTTAAAAAAAAGAACCGGGCGACCCTGTAAAATTGCTTAGCCGGGGCTCTGGAAGCCTAACACGGCGTGATCTTGTCCAAAAACCCGCTGCTGAGCTCCAGCTGGAAGTGTAAAAAGAACCGGGCTGGTTAAAAAAAAGAACCGGGCGGGCCGGTAAAATTGCTTAGCCGGGGCTCTGGAAGCCTAACACGGCGTGATCTTGTCCAAAAAGCCGCTCGTGAGCTCCAGCTGGAAGTGTAAAAAGAACCGGGCTGGTTCAAAAAAAGAACCGGGCGGCCCGGTAGAATTTCTTAGCCGAGGTCCTGGAAGCCTAACCCGGCGTGATCTTGCGCAAAAAGCCGCTGCTGAGCTCCAGCTGGAAGTGTAAAAAGAACCGGGCTGGTTAAAAAAAAGAACCGGGCGGCCCGGTAAAATTGCTTAGCCGGGGTCCTGGAAGCCTAACGCGGCGTGATCTTGCCCGAAAGTCGGCCTCTATACTTCCATATTAGGTACCAGGCGCTCAGAGCCAACTTGGCAAAAATTTTCTAAGTGCCCACGGCTCTGCGGGGATTGTGCGTACGACCCGCGCCGGTTCTCCAGCCGGCCTAAAATAACGCAAAACCAGCCTCTCCCCCTGGAGCTCACAGCCAAAGGCGAAACTTTTCTAAGTGCCTACGGCTCTGCGGGCTTTTGAGTCCGCCCCGCGCCGGTTCGTCGGTCGGCCTCAAAAAGCGAAAAATCAGCCTCTCTCCCTGGAGCTCGACTCGAGTTGATCATTATACATGAAGAAATAACCAATTTCATCGTTTGGTTTATGTTTTACACGCGTTTTAAATTTTATTGCCGAAATCGCTTTTTCTCGCCGAGATAAGCACGTTTTCTGAAATGCCGCTCTCCCGTCACTCTGGTTAAAGTGTTATGAAAAAAAAGGCTGTTGGGGGCTAGGGAGTATCGAGTTGATCATTATACATGAAGAAATAACCAATTTCATCGTTTGGTTTATGTTTTACACGCGTTTTAAATTTTATTGCAGAAATCGCTTTTTCTCGCCGAGATAAGCACGTTTTCTGAAATGCCGCTCTCCCGTCACTCTGGTTAAAGTGTTATGAAAAAAAAGGCTGTTGGGGGCTAGGGAGTATCGAGTTGATCATTATACATGAAGAAATAACCAATTTCATCGTTTGGTTTATGTTTTACACGCGTTTTAAATTTTATTGCCGAAATCGCTTTTTCTCGCCGAGATAAGCACGTTTTCTGAAATGCCGCTCTCCCGTCACTCTGGTTAAAGTGTTATGAAAAAAAAGGCTGTTGGGGGCTAGGGAGTATCGAGTTGATCATTATACATGAAGAAATAACCAATTTCATCGTTTGGTTTATGTTTTACACGCGTTTTAAATTTTATTGCCGAAATCGCTTTTTCTCGCCGAGATAAGCACGTTTTCTGAAATGCCGCTCTCCCGTCACTCTGGTTAAAGTGTTATGAAAAAAAAGGCTGTTGGGGGCTAGGGAGTATCGAGTTGATCATTATACATGAAGAAATAACCAATTTCATCGTTTGGTTTATGTTTTACACGCGTTTTAAATTTTATTGCCAAAATCGCTTTTTCTCGCCGAGATAAGCACGTTTTCTGAAATGCCGCTCTCCCGTCACTCTGGTTAAAGTGTTATGAAAAAAAAGGCTGTTGGGGGCTAGGGAGTATCGAGTTGATCATTATACATGAAGAAATAACCAATTTTATCGTTTGGTTTATGTTTTACACGCGTTTTAAATTTTATTGCCGAAATCGCTTTTTCTCGCCGAGATAAGCACGTTTTCTGAAATGCCGCTCTCCCGTCACTCTGGTTAAAGTGTTATGAAAAAAAAGGCTGTTGGGGGCTAGGGAGTATCGAGTTGATCATTATACATGAAGAAATAACCAATTTCATCGTTTGGTTTATGTTTTACACGCGTTTCAAATTTTATTGCCGAAATCGCTTTTTCTCGCCGAGATAAGCACGTTTTCTGAAATGCCGCTCTCCCGTCACTCTGGTTAAAGTGTTATGAAAAAAAAGGCTGTTGGGGGCTAGGGAGTATAGAGTTGATCATTATACATGAAGAAATAACCAATTTCATCGTTTGGTTTATGTTTTACACGCGTTTTAAATTTTATTGCCGAAATCGCTTTTTCTCGCCGAGATAAGCACGTTTTCTGAAATGCCGCTCTCCCGTCACTCTGGTTAAAGTGTTATGAAAAAAAAGGCTGTTGGGGGCTAGGGAGTATCGAGTTGATCATTATACATGAAGAAATAACCAATTTCATCGTTTGGTTTATGTTTTACACGCGTTTTAAATTTTATTGCCGAAATCGCTTTTTCTCGCCGAGATAAGCACGTTTTCTGAAATGCCGCTCTCCCGTCACTCTGGTTAAAGTGTTATGAAAAAAAGGCTGTTGGGGGCTAGGGAGTATCGAGTTGATCATTATACATGAAGAAATAACCAATTTCATCGTTTGGTTTATGTTTTACACGCGTTTTAAATTTTATTGCCGAAATCGCTTTTTCTCGCCGAGATAAGCACGTTTTCTGAAATGCCGCTCTCCCGTCACTCTGGTTAAAGTGTTATGAAAAAAAAGGCTGTTGGGGGCTAGGGAGTATCGAGTTGATCATTATACATGAAGAAATAACCAATTTCATCGTTTGGTTTATGTTTTACACGCGTTTTAAATTTTATTGCCGAAATCGCTTTTTCTCGCCGAGATAAGCACGTTTTCTGAAATGCCGCTCTCCCGTCACTCTGGTTAAAGTGTTATGAAAAAAAGGCTGTTGGGGGCTAGGGAGTATCGAGTTGATCATTATACATGAAGAAATAACCAATTTCATCGTTTGGTTTATGTTTTACACGCGTTTTAAATTTTATTGCCGAAATCGCTTTTTCTCGCCGAGATAAGCACGTTTTCTGAAATGCCGCTCTCCCGTCACTCTGGTTAAAGTGGTTTGAAAAAAAAGGCTGTTGGGGGCTAGGGAGTATCGAGTTGATCATTATACATGAAGAAATAACCAATTTCATCGTTTGGTTTATGTTTTACACGCGTTTTAAATTTTATTGCCGAAATCGCTTTTTCTCGCCGAGATAAGCACGTTTTCTGAAATGCCGCTCTCCCGTCACTCTGGTTAAAGTGTTATGAAAAAAAAGGCTGTTGGGGGCTAGGGAGTATCGAGTTGATCATTATACATGAAGAAATAACCAATTTCATCGTTTGGTTTATGTTTTACACGCGTTTTAAATTTTATTGCCGAAATCGCTTTTTCTCGCCGAGATAAGCACGTTTTCTGAAATGCCGCTCTCCCGTCACTCTGGTTAAAGTGTTATGAAAAAAAAGGCTGTTGGGGGCTAGGGAGTATCGAGTTGATCATTATACATGAAGAAATAACCAATTTCATCGTTTGGTTTATGTTTTACACGCGTTTTAAATTTTATTGCCGAAATCGCTTTTTCTCGCCGAGATAAGCACGTTTTCTGAAATGCCGCTCTCCCGTCACTCTGGTTAAAGTGTTATGAAAAAAAAAGCCGGTTGGGGGCTAGGGAGTATCGAGTTGATCATTATACATGAAGAAATAACCAATTTCATCGTTTGGTTTATGTTTTACACGCGTTTTAAATTTTATTGCCAAAATCGCTTTTTCTCGCCGAGATAAGCACGTTTTCTGAAATGCCGCTCTCCCGTCACTCTGGTTAAAGTGTTATGGAAAAAAAAGGCTGTTGGGGGCTAGGGAGTATCGAGTTGATCATTATACATGAAGAAATAACCAATTTCATCGTTTGGTTTATGTTTTACACGCGTTTTAAATTTTATTGCCGAAATCGCTTTTTCTCGCCGAGATAAGCACGTTTTCTGAAATGCCGCTCTCCCGTCACTCTGGTTAAAGTGTTATGAAAAAAAAGGCTGTTGGGGGCTAGGGAGTATCGAGTTGATCATTATACATGAAGAAATAACCAATTTCATCGTTTGGTTTATGTTTTACACGCGTTTTAAATTTTATTGCCGAAATCGCTTTTTCTCGCCGAGATAAGCACGTTTTCTGAAATGCCGCTCTCCCGTCACTCTGGTTAAAGTGTTATGAAAAAAAGGCTGTTGGGGGCTAGGGAGTATCGAGTTGATCATTATACATGAAGAAATAACCAATTTCATCGTTTGGTTTATGTTTTACACGCGTTTTAAATTTTATTGCCGAAATCGCTTTTTCTCGCCGAGATAAGCACGTTTTCTGAAATGCCGCTCTCCCGTCACTCTGGTTAAAGTGTTATGAAAAAAAAGGCTGTTGGGGGCTAGGGAGTATCGAGTTGATCATTATACATGAAGAAATAACCAATTTCATCGTTTGGTTTATGTTTTACACGCGTTTTAAATTTTATTGCCGAAATCGCTTTTTCTCGCCGAGATAAGCACGTTTTCTGAAATGCCGCTCTCCCGTCACTCTGGTTAAAGTGTTATGAAAAAAAAGGCTGTTGGGGGCTAGGGAGTATCGAGTTGATCATTATACATGAAGAAATAACCAATTTCATCGTTTGGTTTATGTTTTACACGCGTTTTAAATTTTATTGCCGAAATCGCTTTTTCTCGCCGAGATAAGCACGTTTTCTGAAATGCCGCTCTCCCGTCACTCTGGTTAAAGTGTTATGAAAAAAAAGGCTGTTGGGGGCTAGGGAGTATCGAGTTGATCATTATACATGAAGAAATAACCAATTTCATCGTTTGGTTTATGTTTTACACGCGTTTTAAATTTTATTGCCGAAATCGCTTTTTCTCGCCGAGATAAGCACGTTTTCTGAAATGCCGCTCTCCCGTCACTCTGGTTAAAGTGTTATGAAAAAAAAGGCTGTTGGGGGCTAGGGAGTATCGAGTTGATCATTATACATGAAGAAATAACCAATTTCATCGTTTGGTTTATGTTTTACACGCGTTTTAAATTTTATTGCCGAAATCGCTTTTTCTCGCCGAGATAAGCACGTTTTCTGAAATGCCGCTCTCCCGTCACTCTGGTTAAAGTGTTATGAAAAAAAGGCTGTTGGGGGCTAGGGAGTATCGAGTTGATCATTATACATGAAGAAATAACCAATTTCATCGTTTGGTTTATGTTTTACACGCGTTTTAAATTTTATTGCCGAAATCGCTTTTTCTCGCCGAGATAAGCACGTTTTCTGAAATGCCGCTCTCCCGTCACTCTGGTTAAAGTGTTATGAAAAAAAAGGCTGTTGGGGGCTAGGGAGTATCGAGTTGATCATTATACATGAAGAAATAACCAATTTCATCGTTTGGTTTATGTTTTACACGCGTTTTAAATTTTATTGCCGAAATCGCTTTTTCTCGCCGAGATAAGCACGTTTTCTGAAATGCCGCTCTCCCGTCACTCTGGTTTAAGTGTTATGAAAAAAAAGGCTGTTGGGGGCTAGGGAGTATCGAGTTGATCATTATACATGAAGAAATAACCAATTTCATCGTTTGGTTTATGTTTTACACGCGTTTTAAATTTTATTGCCGAAATCGCTTTTTCTCGCCGAGATAAGCACGTTTTCTGAAATGCCGCTCTCCCGTCACTCTGGTTAAAGTGTTATGAAAAAAAAGGCTGTTGGGGGCTAGGGAGTATCGAGTTGATCATTATACATGAAGAAATAACCAATTTCATCGTTTGGTTTATGTTTTACAAGCGTTTTAAATTTTATTGCCGAAATCGCTTTTTCTCGCCGAGATAAGCACGTTTTCTGAAATGCCGCTCTCCCGTCACTCTGGTTAAAGTGTTATGAAAAAAAAGGCTGTTGGGGGCTAGGGAGTATCGAGTTGATCATTATACATGAAGAAATAACCAATTTCATCGTTTGGTTTATGTTTTACACGCGTTTTAAATTTTATTGCCGAAATCGCTTTTTCTCGCCGAGATAAGCACGTTTTCTGAAATGCCGCTCTCCCGTCACTCTGGTTAAAGTGTTATGAAAAAAAAGGCTGTTGGGGGCTAGGGAGTATCGAGTTGATCATTATACATGAAGAAATAACCAATTTCATCGTTTGGTTTATGTTTTACACGCGTTTTAAATTTTATTGCCGAAATCGCTTTTTCTCGCCGAGATAAGCACGTTTTCTGAAATGCCGCTCTCCCGTCACTCTGGTTAAAGTGTTATGAAAAAAAAGGCTGTTGGGGGCTAGGGAGTATCGAGTTGATCATTATACATGAAGAAATAACCAATTTCATCGTTTGGTTTATGTTTTACACGCGTTTTAAATTTTATTGCCGAAATCGCTTTTTCTCGCCGAGATAAGCACGTTTTCTGAAATGCCGCTCTCCCGTCACTCTGGTTAAAGTGTTATGGAAAAAAAAGGCTGTTGGGGGCTAGGGAGTATCGAGTTGATCACTATACATGAAGAAATAACCAATTTCATCGTTTGGTTTATGTTTTACACGCGTTTTAAATTTTATTGCCGAAATCGCTTTTTCTCGCCGAGATAAGCACGTTTTCTGAAATGCCGCTCTCCCGTCACTCTGGTTAAAGTGTTATGAAAAAAAAGGCTGTTGGGGGCTAGGGAGTATCGAGTTGATCATTATACATGAAGAAATAACCAATTTCATCGTTTGGTTTATGTTTTACACGATGCTGAGCTCCAGCTGGAAGTGTAAAAAGAACCGGGCTGGTTAAAAAAAGAACCGGGCGACCCGGTAAAATTGCTTAGCCGGGGCTCTGGAAGCCTAACACGGCGTGATCTTGTCCAAAAAGCCGCTGCTGAGCTCCAGCTGGAAGTGTAAAAAGAACCGGGCTGGTTAAAAAAAAGAACCGGGCGACCCGGTAAAATTGCTTAGCCGGGGCTCTGGAAGCCTAACACGGCGTGATCTTGTCCAAAAAGCCGCTGCTGAGCTCCAGCTGGAAGTGTAAAAAGAACCGGGCTGGTTAAAAAAAAGAACCGGGCGGCCCGGTAAAATTGCTTAGCCGGGGCTCTGGAAGCCTAACCCGGCGTGATACTGTGCAAAAAGCCGCTGCTGAGCTCCAGCTGGAAGTGTAAAAAAAACCGGGCTGGTTAAAAAAAAGAACCGGGCGACCCTGTAAAATTGCTTAGCCGGGGCTCTGGAAGCCTAACATGGCGTGATCTTGTCCAAAAACCCGCTGCTGAGCTCCAGCTGGAAGTGTAAAAAGAACCGGGCTGGTTAAAAAAAAGAACCGGGCGGGCCGGTAAAATTGCTTAGCCGGGGCTCTGGAAGCCTAACACGGTGTGATCTTGTCCAAAAAGCCGCTCGTGAGCTCCAGCTGGAAGTGTAAAAAGAACCGGGCTGGTTCAAAAAAAGAACCGGGCGGCCCGGTAGAATTTCTTAGCCGAGGTCCTGGAAGCCTAACCCGGCGTGATCTTGCGCAAAAAGCCGCTGCTGAGCTCCAGCTGGAAGTGTAAAAAGAACCGGGCTGGTTAAAAAAAAGAACCGGGCGGCCCGGTAAAATTGCTTAGCCGGGGTCCTGGAAGCCTAACGCGGCGTGATCTTGCCCGAAAGTCGGCCTCTATACTTCCATATTAGGTACCAGGCGCTCAGAGCCAACTTGGCAAAAATTTTCTAAGTGCCCACGGCTCTGCGGGGATTGTGCGTACGACCCGCGCCGGTTCTCCAGCCGGCCTAAAATAACGCAAAACCAGCCTCTCCCCCTGGAGCTCACAGCCAAAGGCGAAACTTTTCTAAGTGCCTACGGCTCTGCGGGCTTTTGAGTCCGCCCCGCGCCGGTTCGTCGGTCGGCCTCAAAAAGCGAAAAATCAGCCTCTCTCCCTGGAGCTCGACTCGAGTTGATCATTATACATGAAGAAATAACCAATTTCATCGTTTGGTTTATGTTTTACACGCGTTTTAAATTTTATTGCCGAAATCGCTTTTTCTCGCCGAGATAAGCACGTTTTCTGAAATGCCGCTCTCCCGTCACTCTGGTTAAAGTGTTATGAAAAAAAAGGCTGTTGGGGGCTAGGGAGTATCGAGTTGATCATTATACATGAAGAAATAACCAATTTCATCGTTTGGTTTATGTTTTACACGCGTTTTAAATTTTATTGCAGAAATCGCTTTTTCTCGCCGAGATAAGCACGTTTTCTGAAATGCCGCTCTCCCGTCACTCTGGTTAAAGTGTTATGAAAAAAAAGGCTGTTGGGGGCTAGGGAGTATCGAGTTGATCATTATACATGAAGAAATAACCAATTTCATCGTTTGGTTTATGTTTTACACGCGTTTTAAATTTTATTGCCGAAATCGCTTTTTCTCGCCGAGATAAGCACGTTTTCTGAAATGCCGCTCTCCCGTCACTCTGG
Organism: Syngnathus leptorhynchus; assembly: GCF_054491065.1. NCBI lineage: Eukaryota > Metazoa > Chordata > Actinopteri > Syngnathiformes > Syngnathidae > Syngnathus > Syngnathus leptorhynchus. The sequence continues at coordinate 135,712 of NW_028232045.1, forward strand.
TTAAAGTGTTATGAAAAAAAAGGCTGTTGGGGGCTAGGGAGTATCGAGTTGATCATTATACATGAAGAAATAACCAATTTCATCGTTTGGTTTATGTTTTACACGCGTTTTAAATTTTATTGCCGAAATCGCTTTTTCTCGCCGAGATAAGCACGTTTTCTGAAATGCCGCTCTCCCGTCACTCTGGTTAAAGTGTTATGAAAAAAAAGGCTGTTGGGGGCTAGGGAGTATCGAGTTGATCATTATACATGAAGAAATAACCAATTTCATCGTTTGGTTTATGTTTTACACGCGTTTTAAATTTTATTGCCGAAATCGCTTTTTCTCGCCGAGATAAGCACGTTTTCTGAAATGCCGCTCTCCCGTCACTCTGGTTAAAGTGTTATGAAAAAAAAAGGCTGTTGGGGGCTAGGGAGTATCGAATTGATCATTATACATGAAGAAATAACCGATTTCATCGTTTGGTTTATGTTTTACACGCGTTTTAAATTTTATTGCCGAAATCGCTTTTTCTCGCCGAGATAAGCACGTTTTCTGAAATGCCGCTCTCCCGTCACTCTGGTTAAAGTGTTATGAAAAAAAAGGCTGTTGGGGGCTAGGGAGTATCGAGTTGATCATTATACATGAAGAAATAACCAATTTCATCGTTTGGTTTATGTTTTACACGCGTTTTAAATTTTATTGCAGAAATCGCTTTTTCTCGCCGAGATAAGCACGTTTTCTGAAATGCCGCTCTCCCGTCACTCTGGTTAAAGTGTTATGAAAAAAGAGGCTGTTGGGGGCTAGGGAGTATCGAGTTGATCATTATACATGAAGAAATAACCAATTTCATCGTTTGGTTTATGTTTTACACGCGTTTTAAATTTTATTGCCGAAATCGCTTTTTCTCGCCGAGATAAGCACGTTTTCTGAAATGCCGCTCTCCCGTCACTCTGGTTAAAGTGTTATGAAAAAAAAGGCTGTTGGGGGCTAGGGAGTATCGAGTTGATCATTATACATGAAGAAATAACCAATTTCATCGTTTGGTTTATGTTTTACACGCGTTTTAAATTTTATTGCCGAAATCGCTTTTTCTCGCCGAGATAAGCACGTTTTCTGAAATGCCGCTCTCCCGTCACTCTGGTTAAAGTGTTATGAAAAAAAAGGCTGTTGGGGGCTAGGGAGTATCGAGTTGATCATTATACATGAAGAAATAACCAATTTCATCGTTTGGTTTATGTTTTACACGCGTTTTAAATTTTATTGCCGAAATCGCTTTTTCTCGCCGAGATAAGCACGTTTTCTGAAATGCCGCTCTCCCGTCACTCTGGTTAAAGTGTTATGAAAAAAAAGGCTGTTGGGGGCTAGGGAGTATCGAGTTGATCATTATACATGAAGAAATAACCAATTTCATCGTTTGGTTTATGTTTTACACGCGTTTTAAATTTTATTGCCGAAATCGCTTTTTCTCGCCGAGATAAGCACGTTTTCTGAAATGCCGCTCTCCCGTCACTCTGGTTAAAGTGTTATGAAAAAAAAGGCTGTTGGGGGCTAGGGAGTATCGAGTTGATCATTATACATGAAGAAATAAGCAATTTCATCGTTTGGTTTATGTTTTACACGCGTTTTAAATTTTATTGCCGAAATCGCTTTTTCTCGCCGAGATAAGCACGTTTTCTGAAATGCCGCTCTCCCGTCACTCTGGTTAAAGTGTTATGAAAAAAAAGGCTGTTGGGGGCTAGGGAGTATCGAGTTGATCATTATACATGAAGAAATAACCAATTTCATCGTTTGGTTTATGTTTTACACGCGTTTTAAATTTTATTGCAGAAATCGCTTTTTCTCGCCGAGATAAGCACGTTTTCTGAAATGCCGCTCTCCCGTCACTCTGGTTAAAGTGTTATGAAAAAAAAGGCTGTTGGGGGCTAGGGAGTATCGAGTTGATCATTATACATGAAGAAATAACCAATTTCATCGTTTGGTTTATGTTTTACACGCGTTTTAAATTTTATTGCCGAAATCGCTTTTTCTCGCCGAGATAAGCACGTTTTCTGAAATGCCGCTCTCCCGTCACTCTGGTTAAAGTGTTATGAAAAAAAAGGCTGTTGGGGGCTAGGGAGTATCGAGTTGATCATTATACATGAAGAAATAACCAATTTCATCGTTTGGTTTATGTTTTACACGCTTTTTAAATTTTATTGCCGAAATCGCTTTTTCTCGCCGAGATAAGCACGTTTTCTGAAATGCCGCTCTCCCGTCACTCTGGTTAAAGTGTTATGAAAAAAAAGGCTGTTGGGGGCTAGGGAGTATCGAGTTGATTATTATACATGAAGAAATAACCAATTTCATCGTTTGGTTTATGTTTTACACGCGTTTTAAATTTTATTGCCGAAATCGCTTTTTCTCGCCGAGATAAGCACGTTTTCTGAAATGCCGCTCTCCCGTCACTCTGGTTAAAGTGTTATGAAAAAAAAGGCTGTTGGGGGCTAGGGAGTATCGAATTGATCATTATACATGAAGAAATAACCGATTTCATCGTTTGGTTTATGTTTTACACGCGTTTTAAATTTTATTGCCGAAATCGCTTTTTCTCGCCGAGATAAGCACGTTTTCTGAAATGCCGCTCTCCCGTCACTCTGGTTAAAGTGTTATGAAAAAAAAGGCTGTTGGGGGCTAGGGAGTATCGAGTTGATCATTATACATGAAGAAATAACCAATTTCATCGTTTGGTTTATGTTTTACACGCGTTTTAAATTTTATTGCCGAAATCGCTTTTTCTCGCCGAGATAAGCACGTTTTCTGAAATGCCGCTCTCCCGTCACTCTGGTTAAAGTGTTATGAAAAAAAAGGCTGTTGGGGGCTAGGGAGTATCGAGTTGATCATTATACATGAAGAAATAACCAATTTCATCGTTTGGTTTATGTTTTACACGCGTTTTAAATTTTATTGCCGAAATCGCTTTTTCTCGCCGAGATAAGCACGTTTTCTGAAATGCCGCTCTCCCGTCACTCTGGTTAAAGTGTTATGAAAAAAAAGGCTGTTGGGGGCTAGGGAGTATCGAGTTGATCATTATACATAAAGAAATAACCTATTTCATCGTTTGGTTTATGTTTTACACGCGTTTTAAATTTTATTGCCGAAATCGCTTTTTCTCGCCGAGATAAGCACGTTTTCTGAAATGCCGCTCTCCCGTCACTCTGGTTAAAGTGTTATGAAAAAAAAGGCTGTTGGGGGCTAGGGAGTATCGAGTTGATCATTATACATGAAGAAATAACCAATTTCATCGTTTGGTTTATGTTTTACACGCGTTTTAAATTTTATTGCCGAAATCGCTTTTTCTCGCCGAGATAAGCACGTTTTCTGAAATGCCGCTCTCCCGTCACTCTGGTTAAAGTGTTATGAAAAAAAAGGCTGTTGGGGGCTAGGGAGTATCGAGTTGATCATTATACATGAAGAAATAACCAATTTCATCGTTTGGTTTATGTTTTACACGCGTTTTAAATTTTATTGCCGAAATCGCTTTTTCTCGCCGAGATAAGCACGTTTTCTGAAATGCCGCTCTCCCGTCACTCTGGTTAAAGTGTTATGAAAAAAAAGGCTGTTGGGGGCTAGGGAGTATCGAGTTGATCATTATACATGAAGAAATAACCAATTTCATCGTTTGGTTTATGTTTTACACGCGTTTTAAATTTTATTGCCGAAATCGCTTTTTCTCGCCGAGATAAGCACGTTTTCTGAAATGCCGCTCTCCCGTCACTCTGGTTAAAGTGTTATGAAAAAAAAGGCTGTTGGGGGCTAGGGAGTATCGAGTTGATCATTATACATGAAGAAATAACCAATTTCATCGTTTGGTTTATGTTTTACACGCGTTTTAAATTTTATTGCCGAAATCGCTTTTTCTCGCCGAGATAAGCACGTTTTCTGAAATGCCGCTCTCCCGTCACTCTGGTTAAAGTGTTATGAAAAAAAAGGCTGTTGGGGGCTAGGGAGTATCGAGTTGATCATTATACATGAAGAAATAACCAATTTCATCGTTTGGTTTATGTTTTACACGCGTTTTAAATTTTATTGCCGAAATCGCTTTTTCTCGCCGAGATAAGCACGTTTTCTGAAATGCCGCTCTCCCGTCACTCTGGTTAAAGTGTTATGAAAAAAAAGGCTGTTGGGGGCTAGGGAGTATCGAGTTGATCATTATACATGAAGAAATAACCAATTTCATCGTTTGGTTTATGTTTTACACGCGTTTTAAATTTTATTGCCGAAATCGCTTTTTCTCGCCGAGATAAGCACGTTTTCTGAAATGCCGCTCTCCCGTCACTCTGGTTAAAGTGTTATGAAAAAAAAGGCTGTTGGGGGCTAGGGAGTATCGAGTTGATCATTATACATGAAGAAATAACCAATTTCATCGTTTGGTTTATGTTTTACACGCGTTTTAAATTTTATTGCCGAAATCGCTTTTTCTCGCCGAGATAAGCACGTTTTCTGAAATGCCGCTCTCCCGTCACTCTGGTTAAAGTGTTATGAAAAAAAAGGCTGTTGGGGGCTAGGGAGTATCGAGTTGATCATTATACATGAAGAAATAACCAATTTCATCGTTTGGTTTATGTTTTACACGCGTTTTAAATTTTATTGCCGAAATCGCTTTTTCTCGCCGAGATAAGCACGTTTTCTGAAATGCCGCTCTCCCGTCACTCTGGTTAAAGTGTTATGAAAAAAAAGGCTGTTGGGGGCTAGGGAGTATCGAGTTGATCATTATACATGAAGAAATAACCAATTTCATCGTTTGGTTTATGTTTTACACGCGTTTTAAATTTTATTGCCGAAATCGCTTTTTCTCGCCGAGATAAGCACGTTTTCTGAAATGCCGCTCTCCCGTCACTCTGGTTAAAGTGTTATGAAAAAAAAGGCTGTTGGGGGCTAGGGAGTATCGAGTTGATCATTATACATGAAGAAATAACCAATTTCATCGTTTGGTTTATGTTTTACACGCGTTTTAAATTTTATTGCCGAAATCGCTTTTTCTCGCCGAGATAAGCACGTTTTCTGAAATGCCGCTCTCCCGTCACTCTGGTTAAAGTGTTATGAAAAAAAAGGCTGTTGGGGGCTAGGGAGTATCGAGTTGATCATTATACATGAAGAAATAACCAATTTCATCGTTTGGTTTATGTTTTACACGCGTTTTAAATTTTATTGCCGAAATCGCTTTTTCTCGCCGAGATAAGCACGTTTTCTGAAATGCCGCTCTCCCGTCACTCTGGTTAAAGTGTTATGAAAAAAAAGGCTGTTGGGGGCTAGGGAGTATCGAGTTGATCATTATACATGAAGAAATAACCAATTTCATCGTTTGGTTTATGTTTTACACGCGTTTTAAATTTTATTGCCGAAATCGCTTTTTCTCGCCGAGATAAGCACGTTTTCTGAAATGCCGCTCTCCCGTCACTCTGGTTAAAGTGTTATGAAAAAAAAGGCTGTTGGGGGCTAGGGAGTATCGAGTTGATCATTATACATGAAGAAATAACCAATTTCATCGTTTGGTTTATGTTTTACACGCGTTTTAAATTTTATTGCCGAAATCGCTTTTTCTCGCCGAGATAAGCACGTTTTCTGAAATGCCGCTCTCCCGTCACTCTGGTTAAAGTGTTATGAAAAAAAAGGCTGTTGGGGGCTAGGGAGTATCGAGTTGATCATTATACATGAAGAAATAACCAATTTCATCGTTTGGTTTATGTTTTACACGCGTTTTAAATTTTATTGCCGAAATCGCTTTTTCTCGCCGAGATAAGCACGTTTTCTGAAATGCCGCTCTCCCGTCACTCTGGTTAAAGTGTTATGAAAAAAAAGGCTGTTGGGGGCTAGGGAGTATCGAGTTGATCATTATACATGAAGAAATAACCAATTTCATCGTTTGGTTTATGTTTTACACGCGTTTTAAATTTTATTGCCGAAATCGCTTTTTCTCGCCGAGATAAGCACGTTTTCTGAAATGCCGCTCTCCCGTCACTCTGGTTAAAGTGTTATGAAAAAAAAGGCTGTTGGGGGCTAGGGAGTATCGAGTTGATCATTATACATGAAGAAATAACCAATTTCATCGTTTGGTTTATGTTTTACACGCGTTTTAAATTTTATTGCCGAAATCGCTTTTTCTCGCCGAGATAAGCACGTTTTCTGAAATGCCGCTCTCCCGTCACTCTGGTTAAAGTGTTATGAAAAAAAAGGCTGTTGGGGGCTAGGGAGTATCGAGTTGATCATTATACATGAAGAAATAACCAATTTCATCGTTTGGTTTATGTTTTACACGCGTTTTAAATTTTATTGCCGAAATCGCTTTTTCTCGCCGAGATAAGCACGTTTTCTGAAATGCCGCTCTCCCGTCACTCTGGTTAAAGTGTTATGAAAAAAAAGGCTGTTGGGGGCTAGGGAGTATCGAGTTGATCATTATACATGAAGAAATAACCAATTTCATCGTTTGGTTTATGTTTTACACGCGTTTTAAATTTTATTGCCGAAATCGCTTTTTCTCGCCGAGATAAGCACGTTTTCTGAAATGCCGCTCTCCCGTCACTCTGGTTAAAGTGTTATGAAAAAAAAGGCTGTTGGGGGCTAGGGAGTATCGAGTTGATCATTATACATGAAGAAATAACCAATTTCATCGTTTGGTTTATGTTTTACACGCGTTTTAAATTTTATTGCCGAAATCGCTTTTTCTCGCCGAGATAAGCACGTTTTCTGAAATGCCGCTCTCCCGTCACTCTGGTTAAAGTGTTATGAAAAAAAAGGCTGTTGGGGGCTAGGGAGTATCGAGTTGATCATTATACATGAAGAAATAACCAATTTCATCGTTTGGTTTATGTTTTACACGCGTTTTAAATTTTATTGCCGAAATCGCTTTTTCTCGCCGAGATAAGCACGTTTTCTGAAATGCCGCTCTCCCGTCACTCTGGTTAAAGTGTTATGAAAAAAAAGGCTGTTGGGGGCTAGGGAGTATCGAGTTGATCATTATACATGAAGAAATAACCAATTTCATCGTTTGGTTTATGTTTTACACGCGTTTTAAATTTTATTGCCGAAATCGCTTTTTCTCGCCGAGATAAGCACGTTTTCTGAAATGCCGCTCTCCCGTCACTCTGGTTAAAGTGTTATGAAAAAAAAGGCTGTTGGGGGCTAGGGAGTATCGAGTTGATCATTATACATGAAGAAATAACCAATTTCATCGTTTGGTTTATGTTTTACACGCGTTTTAAATTTTATTGCCGAAATCGCTTTTTCTCGCCGAGATAAGCACGTTTTCTGAAATGCCGCTCTCCCGTCACTCTGGTTAAAGTGTTATGAAAAAAAAGGCTGTTGGGGGCTAGGGAGTATCGAGTTGATCATTATACATGAAGAAATAACCAATTTCATCGTTTGGTTTATGTTTTACACGCGTTTTAAATTTTATTGCCGAAATCGCTTTTTCTCGCCGAGATAAGCACGTTTTCTGAAATGCCGCTCTCCCGTCACTCTGGTTAAAGTGTTATGAAAAAAAAGGCTGTTGGGGGCTAGGGAGTATCGAGTTGATCATTATACATGAAGAAATAACCAATTTCATCGTTTGGTTTATGTTTTACACGCGTTTTAAATTTTATTGCCGAAATCGCTTTTTCTCGCCGAGATAAGCACGTTTTCTGAAATGCCGCTCTCCCGTCACTCTGGTTAAAGTGTTATGAAAAAAAAGGCTGTTGGGGGCTAGGGAGTATCGAGTTGATCATTATACATGAAGAAATAACCAATTTCATCGTTTGGTTTATGTTTTACACGCGTTTTAAATTTTATTGCCGAAATCGCTTTTTCTCGCCGAGATAAGCACGTTTTCTGAAATGCCGCTCTCCCGTCACTCTGGTTAAAGTGTTATGAAAAAAAAGGCTGTTGGGGGCTAGGGAGTATCGAGTTGATCATTATACATGAAGAAATAACCAATTTCATCGTTTGGTTTATGTTTTACACGCGTTTTAAATTTTATTGCCGAAATCGCTTTTTCTCGCCGAGATAAGCACGTTTTCTGAAATGCCGCTCTCCCGTCACTCTGGTTAAAGTGTTATGAAAAAAAAGGCTGTTGGGGGCTAGGGAGTATCGAGTTGATCATTATACATGAAGAAATAACCAATTTCATCGTTTGGTTTATGTTTTACACGCGTTTTAAATTTTATTGCCGAAATCGCTTTTTCTCGCCGAGATAAGCACGTTTTCTGAAATGCCGCTCTCCCGTCACTCTGGTTAAAGTGTTATGAAAAAAAAGGCTGTTGGGGGCTAGGGAGTATCGAGTTGATCATTATACATGAAGAAATAACCAATTTCATCGTTTGGTTTATGTTTTACACGCGTTTTAAATTTTATTGCCGAAATCGCTTTTTCTCGCCGAGATAAGCACGTTTTCTGAAATGCCGCTCTCCCGTCACTCTGGTTAAAGTGTTATGAAAAAAAAGGCTGTTGGGGGCTAGGGAGTATCGAGTTGATCATTATACATGAAGAAATAACCAATTTCATCGTTTGGTTTATGTTTTACACGCGTTTTAAATTTTATTGCCGAAATCGCTTTTTCTCGCCGAGATAAGCACGTTTTCTGAAATGCCGCTCTCCCGTCACTCTGGTTAAAGTGTTATGAAAAAAAAGGCTGTTGGGGGCTAGGGAGTATCGAGTTGATCATTATACATGAAGAAATAACCAATTTCATCGTTTGGTTTATGTTTTACACGCGTTTTAAATTTTATTGCCGAAATCGCTTTTTCTCGCCGAGATAAGCACGTTTTCTGAAATGCCGCTCTCCCGTCACTCTGGTTAAAGTGTTATGAAAAAAAAGGCTGTTGGGGGCTAGGGAGTATCGAGTTGATCATTATACATGAAGAAATAACCAATTTCATCGTTTGGTTTATGTTTTACGCGTTTTAAATTTTATTGCCGAAATCGCTTTTTCTCTCGCCGAGATAAGCACGTTTTCTGAAATGCCGCTCTCCCGTCACTCTGGTTAAAGTGTTATGAAAAAAAAGGCTGTTGGGGGCTAGGGAGTATCGAGTTGATCATTATACATGAAGAAATAACCAATTTCATCGTTTGGTTTATGTTTTACACGCGTTTTAAATTTTATTGCCGAAATCGCTTTTTCTCGCCGAGATAAGCACGTTTTCTGAAATGCCGCTCTCCCGTCACTCTGGTTAAAGTGTTATGAAAAAAAAGGCTGTTGGGGGCTAGGGAGTATCGAGTTGATCATTATACATGAAGAAATAACCAATTTCATCGTTTGGTTTATGTTTTACACGCGTTTTAAATTTTATTGCCGAAATCGCTTTTTCTCGCCGAGATAAGCACGTTTTCTGAAATGCCGCTCTCCCGTCACTCTGGTTAAAGTGTTATGAAAAAAAAGGCTGTTGGGGGCTAGGGAGTATCGAGTTGATCATTATACATGAAGAAATAACCAATTTCATCGTTTGGTTTATGTTTTACACGCGTTTTAAATTTTATTGCCGAAATCGCTTTTTCTCGCCGAGATAAGCACGTTTTCTGAAATGCCGCTCTCCCGTCACTCTGGTTAAAGTGTTATGAAAAAAAAGGCTGTTGGGGGCTAGGGAGTATCGAGTTGATCATTATACATGAAGAAATAACCAATTTCATCGTTTGGTTTATGTTTTACACGCGTTTTAAATTTTATTGCCGAAATCGCTTTTTCTCGCCGAGATAAGCACGTTTTCTGAAATGCCGCTCTCCCGTCACTCTGGTTAAAGTGTTATGAAAAAAAAGGCTGTTGGGGGCTAGGGAGTATCGAGTTGATCATTATACATGAAGAAATAACCAATTTCATCGTTTGGTTTATGTTTTACACGCGTTTTAAATTTTATTGCCGAAATCGCTTTTTCTCGCCGAGATAAGCACGTTTTCTGAAATGCCGCTCTCCCGTCACTCTGGTTAAAGTGTTATGAAAAAAAAGGCTGTTGGGGGCTAGGGAGTATCGAGTTGATCATTATACATGAAGAAATAACCAATTTCATCGTTTGGTTTATGTTTTACACGCGTTTTAAATTTTATTGCCGAAATCGCTTTTTCTCGCCGAGATAAGCACGTTTTCTGAAATGCCGCTCTCCCGTCACTCTGGTTAAAGTGTTATGAAAAAAAAGGCTGTTGGGGGCTAGGGAGTATCGAGTTGATCATTATACATGAAGAAATAACCAATTTCATCGTTTGGTTTATGTTTTACACGCGTTTTAAATTTTATTGCCGAAATCGCTTTTTCTCGCCGAGATAAGCACGTTTTCTGAAATGCCGCTCTCCCGTCACTCTGGTTAAAGTGTTATGAAAAAAAAGGCTGTTGGGGGCTAGGGAGTATCGAGTTGATCATTATACATGAAGAAATAACCAATTTCATCGTTTGGTTTATGTTTTACACGCGTTTTAAATTTTATTGCCGAAATCGCTTTTTCTCGCCGAGATAAGCACGTTTTCTGAAATGCCGCTCTCCCGTCACTCTGGTTAAAGTGTTATGAAAAAAAAGGCTGTTGGGGGCTAGGGAGTATCGAGTTGATCATTATACATGAAGAAATAACCAATTTCATCGTTTGGTTTATGTTTTACACGCGTTTTAAATTTTATTGCCGAAATCGCTTTTTCTCGCCGAGATAAGCACGTTTTCTGAAATGCCGCTCTCCCGTCACTCTGGTTAAAGTGTTATGAAAAAAAAGGCTGTTGGGGGCTAGGGAGTATCGAGTTGATCATTATACATGAAGAAATAACCAATTTCATCGTTTGGTTTATGTTTTACACGCGTTTTAAATTTTATTGCCGAAATCGCTTTTTCTCGCCGAGATAAGCACGTTTTCTGAAATGCCGCTCTCCCGTCACTCTGGTTAAAGTGTTATGAAAAAAAAGGCTGTTGGGGGCTAGGGAGTATCGAGTTGATCATTATACATGAAGAAATAACCAATTTCATCGTTTGGTTTATGTTTTACACGCGTTTTAAATTTTATTGCCGAAATCGCTTTTTCTCGCCGAGATAAGCACGTTTTCTGAAATGCCGCTCTCCCGTCACTCTGGTTAAAGTGTTATGAAAAAAAAGGCTGTTGGGGGCTAGGGAGTATCGAGTTGATCATTATACATGAAGAAATAACCAATTTCATCGTTTGGTTTATGTTTTACACGCGTTTTAAATTTTATTGCCGAAATCGCTTTTTCTCGCCGAGATAAGCACGTTTTCTGAAATGCCGCTCTCCCGTCACTCTGGTTAAAGTGTTATGAAAAAAAAGGCTGTTGGGGGCTAGGGAGTATCGAGTTGATCATTATACATGAAGAAATAACCAATTTCATCGTTTGGTTTATGTTTTACACGCGTTTTAAATTTTATTGCCGAAATCGCTTTTTCTCGCCGAGATAAGCACGTTTTCTGAAATGCCGCTCTCCCGTCACTCTGGTTAAAGTGTTATGAAAAAAAAGGCTGTTGGGGGCTAGGGAGTATCGAGTTGATCATTATACATGAAGAAATAACCAATTTCATCGTTTGGTTTATGTTTTACACGCGTTTTAAATTTTATTGCCGAAATCGCTTTTTCTCGCCGAGATAAGCACGTTTTCTGAAATGCCGCTCTCCCGTCACTCTGGTTAAAGTGTTATGAAAAAAAAGGCTGTTGGGGGCTAGGGAGTATCGAGTTGATCATTATACATGAAGAAATAACCAATTTCATCGTTTGGTTTATGTTTTACACGCGTTTTAAATTTTATTGCCGAAATCGCTTTTTCTCGCCGAGATAAGCACGTTTTCTGAAATGCCGCTCTCCCGTCACTCTGGTTAAAGTGTTATGAAAAAAAAGGCTGTTGGGGGCTAGGGAGTATCGAGTTGATCATTATACATGAAGAAATAACCAATTTCATCGTTTGGTTTATGTTTTACACGCGTTTTAAATTTTATTGCCGAAATCGCTTTTTCTCGCCGAGATAAGCACGTTTTCTGAAATGCCGCTCTCCCGTCACTCTGGTTAAAGTGTTATGAAAAAAAAGGCTGTTGGGGGCTAGGGAGTATCGAGTTGATCATTATACATGAAGAAATAACCAATTTCATCGTTTGGTTTATGTTTTACACGCGTTTTAAATTTTATTGCCGAAATCGCTTTTTCTCGCCGAGATAAGCACGTTTTCTGAAATGCCGCTCTCCCGTCACTCTGGTTAAAGTGTTATGAAAAAAAAGGCTGTTGGGGGCTAGGGAGTATCGAGTTGATCATTATACATGAAGAAATAACCAATTTCATCGTTTGGTTTATGTTTTACACGCGTTTTAAATTTTATTGCCGAAATCGCTTTTTCTCGCCGAGATAAGCACGTTTTCTGAAATGCCGCTCTCCCGTCACTCTGGTTAAAGTGTTATGAAAAAAAAGGCTGTTGGGGGCTAGGGAGTATCGAGTTGATCATTATACATGAAGAAATAACCAATTTCATCGTTTGGTTTATGTTTTACACGCGTTTTAAATTTTATTGCCGAAATCGCTTTTTCTCGCCGAGATAAGCACGTTTTCTGAAATGCCGCTCTCCCGTCACTCTGGTTAAAGTGTTATGAAAAAAAAAGGCTGTTGGGGGCTAGGGAGTATCGAGTTGATCATTATACATGAAGAAATAACCAATTTCATCGTTTGGTTTATGTTTTACACGCGTTTTAAATTTTATTGCCGAAATCGCTTTTTCTCGCCGAGATAAGCACGTTTTCTGAAATGCCGCTCTCCCGTCACTCTGGTTAAAGTGTTATGAAAAAAAAGGCTGTTGGGGGCTAGGGAGTATCGAGTTGATCATTATACATGAAGAAATAACCAATTTCATCGTTTGGTTTATGTTTTACACGCGTTTTAAATTTTATTGCCGAAATCGCTTTTTCTCGCCGAGATAAGCACGTTTTCTGAAATGCCGCTCTCCCGTCACTCTGGTTAAAGTGTTATGAAAAAAAAGGCTGTTGGGGGCTAGGGAGTATCGAGTTGATCATTATACATGAAGAAATAACCAATTTCATCGTTTGGTTTATGTTTTACACGCGTTTTAAATTTTATTGCCGAAATCGCTTTTTCTCGCCGAGATAAGCACGTTTTCTGAAATGCCGCTCTCCCGTCACTCTGGTTAAAGTGTTATGAAAAAAAAGGCTGTTGGGGGCTAGGGAGTATCGAGTTGATCATTATACATGAAGAAATAACCAATTTCATCGTTTGGTTTATGTTTTACACGCGTTTTAAATTTTATTGCCGAAATCGCTTTTTCTCGCCGAGATAAGCACGTTTTCTGAAATGCCGCTCTCCCGTCACTCTGGTTAAAGTGTTATGAAAAAAAAGGCTGTTGGGGGCTAGGGAGTATCGAGTTGATCATTATACATGAAGAAATAACCAATTTCATCGTTTGGTTTATGTTTTACACGCGTTTTAAATTTTATTGCCGAAATCGCTTTTTCTCGCCGAGATAAGCACGTTTTCTGAAATGCCGCTCTCCCGTCACTCTGGTTAAAGTGTTATGAAAAAAAAGGCTGTTGGGGGCTAGGGCTAGGGAGTATCGAGTTGATCATTATACATGAAGAAATAACCAATTTCATCGTTTGGTTTATGTTTTACACGCGTTTTAAATTTTATTGCCGAAATCGCTTTTTCTCGCCGAGATAAGCACGTTTTCTGAATTGCCGCTCTCCCGTCACTCTGGTTAAAGTGTTATGAAAAAAAAGGCTGTTGGGGGCTAGGGAGTATCGAGTTGATCATTATACATGAAGAAATAACCAATTTCATCGTTTGGTTTATGTTTTACACGCGTTTTAAATTTTATTGCCGAAATCGCTTTTTCTCGCCGAGATAAGCACGTTTTCTGAAATGCCGCTCTCCCGTCACTCTGGTTAAAGTGTTATGAAAAAAAAGGCTGTTGGGGGCTAGGGAGTATCGAGTTGATCATTATACATGAAGAAATAACCAATTTCATCGTTTGGTTTATGTTTTACACGCGTTTTAAATTTTATTGCTGAAATCGCTTTTTCTCGCCGAGATAAGCACGTTTTCTGAAATGCCGCTCTCCCGTCACTCTGGTTAAAGTGTTATGAAAAAAAAGGCTGTTGGGGGCTAGGGAGTATCGAGTTGATCATTATACATGAAGAAATAACCAATTTCATCGTTTGGTTTATGTTTTACACGCGTTTTAAATTTTATTGCCGAAATCGCTTTTTCTCGCCGAGATAAGCACGTTTTCTGAAATGCCGCTCTCCCGTCACTCTGGTTAAAGTGTTATGAAAAAAAAGGCTGTTGGGGGCTAGGGAGTATCGAGTTGATCATTATACATGAAGAAATAACCAATTTCATCGTTTGGTTTATGTTTTACACGCGTTTTAAATTTTATTGCCGAAATCGCTTTTTCTCGCCGAGATAAGCACGTTTTCTGAAATGCCGCTCTCCCGTCACTCTGGTTAAAGTGTTATGAAAAAAAAGGCTGTTGGGGGCTAGGGAGTATCGAGTTGATCATTATACATGAAGAAATAACCAATTTCATCGTTTGGTTTATGTTTTACACGCGTTTTAAATTTTATTGCCGAAATCGCTTTTTCTCGCCGAGATAAGCACGTTTTCTGAAATGCCGCTCTCCCGTCACTCTGGTTAAAGTGTTATGAAAAAAAAGGCTGTTGGGGGCTAGGGAGTATCGAGTTGATCATTATACATGAAGAAATAACCAATTTCATCGTTTGGTTTATGTTTTACACGCGTTTTAAATTTTATTGCCGAAATCGCTTTTTCTCGCCGAGATAAGCACGTTTTCTGAAATGCCGCTCTCCCGTCACTCTGGTTAAAGTGTTATGAAAAAAAAGGCTGTTGGGGGCTAGGGAGTATCGAGTTGATCATTATACATGAAGAAATAACCAATTTCATCGTTTGGTTTATGTTTTACACGCGTTTTAAATTTTATTGCCGAAATCGCTTTTTCTCGCCGAGATAAGCACGTTTTCTGAAATGCCGCTCTCCCGTCACTCTGGTTAAAGTGTTATGAAAAAAAAAGGCTGTTGGGGGCTAGGGAGTATCGAGTTGATCATTATACATGAAGAAATAACCAATTTCATCGTTTGGTTTATGTTTTACACGCGTTTTAAATTTTATTGCCGAAATCGCTTTTTCTCGCCGAGATAAGCACGTTTTCTGAAATGCCGCTCTCCCGTCACTCTGGTTAAAGTGTTATGAAAAAAAAGGCTGTTGGGGGCTAGGGAGTATCGAGTTGATCATTATACATGAAGAAATAACCAATTTCATCGTTTGGTTTATGTTTTACACGCGTTTTAAATTTTATTGCCGAAATCGCTTTTTCTCGCCGAGATAAGCACGTTTTCTGAAATGCCGCTCTCCCGTCACTTTGGTTAAAGTGTTATGAAAAAAAAGGCTGTTGGGGGCTAGGGAGTATCGAGTTGATCATTATACATGAAGAAATAACCAATTTCATCGTTTGGTTTATGTTTTACACGCGTTTTAAATTTTATTGCCGAAATCGCTTTTTCTCGCCGAGATAAGCACGTTTTCTGAAATGCCGCTCTCCCGTCACTCTGGTTAAAGTGTTATGAAAAAAAAAGGCTGTTGGGGGCTAGGGAGTATCGAGTTGATCATTTTACATGAAGAAATAACCAATTTCATCGTTTCGTTTATGTTTTACACGCGTTTTAAATTTTATTGCCGAAATCGCTTTTTCTCGCCGAGATAAGCACGTTTTCTGAAATGCCGCTCTCCCGTCACTCTGGTTAAAGTGTTATGAAAAAAAAGGCTGTTGGGGGCTAGGGAGTATCGAGTTGATCATTATACATGAAGAAATAACCAATTTCATCGTTTGGTTTATGTTTTACACGCGTTTTAAATTTTATTGCCGAAATCGCTTTTTCTCGCCGAGATAAGCACGTTTTCTGAAATGCCGCTCTCCCGTCACTCTGGTTAAAGTGTTATGAAAAAAAAGGCTGTTGGGGGCTAGGGAGTATCGAGTTGATCATTATACATGAAGAAATAACCAATTTCATCGTTTGGTTTATGTTTTACACGCGTTTTAAATTTTATTGCCGAAATCGCTTTTTCTCGCCGAGATAAGCACGTTTTCTGAAATGCCGCTCTCCCGTCACTCTGGTTAAAGTGTTATGAAAAAAAAGGCTGTTGGGGGCTAGGGAGTATCGAGTTGATCATTATACATGAAGAAATAACCAATTTCATCGTTTGGTTTATGTTTTACACGCGTTTTAAATTTTATTGCCGAAATCGCTTTTTCTCGCCGAGATAAGCACGTTTTCTGAAATGCCGCTCTCCCGTCACTCTGGTTAAAGTGTTATGAAAAAAAAGGCTGTTGGGGGCTAGGGAGTATCGAGTTGATCATTATACATGAAGAAATAACCAATTTCATCGTTTGGTTTATGTTTTACACGCGTTTTAAATTTTATTGCCGAAATCGCTTTTTCTCGCCGAGATAAGCACGTTTTCTGAAATGCCGCTCTCCCGTCACTCTGGTTAAAGTGTTATGAAAAAAAAGGCTGTTGGGGGCTAGGGAGTATCGAGTTGATCATTATACATGAAGAAATAACCAATTTCATCGTTTGGTTTATGTTTTACACGGGTTTTAAATTTTATTGCCGAAATCGCTTTTTCTCGCCGAGATAAGCACGTTTTCTGAAATGCCGCTCTCCCGTCACTCTGGTTAAAGTGTTATGAAAAAAAAGGCTGTTGGGGGCTAGGGAGTATCGAGTTGATCATTATACATGAAGAAATAACCAATTTCATCGTTTGGTTTATGTTTTACACGCGTTTTAAATTTTATTGCCGAAATCTCTTTTTCTCGCCGAGATAAGCACGTTTTCTGAAATGCCGCTCTCCCGTCACTCTGGTTAAAGTGTTATGAAAAAAAAGGCTGTTGGGGGCTAGGGAGTATCGAGTTGATCATTATACATGAAGAAATAACCAATTTCATCGTTTGGTTTATGTTTTACACGCGTTTTAAATTTTATTGCCGAAATCGCTTTTTCTCGCCGAGATAAGCACGTTTTCTGAAATGCCGCTCTCCCGTCACTCTGGTTAAAGTGTTATGAAAAAAAAGGCTGTTTGGGGCTAGGGAGTATCGAGTTGATCATTATACATGAAGAAATAACCAATTTCATCGTTTGGTTTATGTTTTACACGATGCTGAGCTCCAGCTGGAAGTGTAAAAAGAACCGGGCTGGTTAAAAAAAGAACCGGGCGACCCGGTAAAATTGCTTAGCCGGGGCTCTGGAAGCCTAACACGGCGTGATCTTGTCCAAAAAGCCGCTGCTGAGCTCCAGCTGGAAGTGTAAAAAGAACCGGGCTGGTTAAAAAAAAGAACCGGGCGACCCGGTAAAATTGCTTAGCCGGGGCTCTGGAAGCCTAACACGGCGTGATCTTGTCCAAAAAGCCGCTGCTGAGCTCCAGCTGGAAGTGTAAAAAGAACCGGGCTGGTTAAAAAAAAGAACCGGGCGGCCCGGTAAAATTGCTTAGCCGGGGCTCTGGAAGCCTAACCCGGCGTGATACTGTGCAAAAAGCCGCTGCTGAGCTCCAGCTGGAAGTGTAAAAAAAACCGGGCTGGTTAAAAAAAAGAACCGGGCGACCCTGTAAAATTGCTTAGCCGGGGCTCTGGAAGCCTAACACGGCGTGATCTTGTCCAAAAACCCGCTGCTGAGCTCCAGCTGGAAGTGTAAAAAGAACCGGGCTGGTTAAAAAAAAGAACCGGGCGGGCCGGTAAAATTGCTTAGCCGGGGCTCTGGAAGCCTAACACGGCGTGATCTTGTCCAAAAAGCCGCTCGTGAGCTCCAGCTGGAAGTGTAAAAAGAACCGGGCTGGTTCAAAAAAAAGAACCGGGCAGCCCGGTAGAATTGCTTAGCCGAGGTCCTGGAAGCCTAACCCGGCGTGATCTTGCGCAAAAAGCCGCTGCTGAGCTCCAGCTGGAAGTGTAAAAAGAACCGGGCTGGTTCAAAAAAAGAACCGGGCGGCCCGGTAAAATTGCTTAGCCGGGGTCCTGGAAGCCTAACGCGGCGTGATCTTGCCCGAAAGTCGGCCTCTATACTTCCATATTAGGTACCAGGCGCTCAGAGCCAACTTGGCAAAAATTTTCTAAGTGCCCACGGCTCTGCGGGGATTGTGCGTCCGACCCGCGCCGGTTCTCCAGCCGGCCTAAAATAACGCAAAACCAGCCTCTCCCCCTGGAGCTCACAGCCAAAGGCGAAACTTTTCTAAGTGCCTACGGCTCTGCGGGCTTTTGAGTCCGCCCCGCGCCGGTTCGTCGGTCGGCCTCAAAAAGCGAAAAATCAGCCTCTCTCCCTGGAGCTCGACTCGAGTTGATCATTATACATGAAGAAATAACCAATTTCATCGTTTGGTTTATGTTTTACACGCGTTTTAAATTTTATTGCCGAAATCGCTTTTTCTCGCCGAGATAAGCACGTTTTCTGAAATGCCGCTCTCCCGTCACTCTGGTTAAAGTGTTATGAAAAAAAAGGCTGTTGGGGGCTAGGGAGTATCGAGTTGATCATTATACATGAAGAAATAACCAATTTCATCGTTTGGTTTATGTTTTACACGCGTTTTAAATTTTATTGCCGAAATCGCTTTTTCTCGCCGAGATAAGCACGTTTTCTGAAATGCCGCTCTCCCGTCACTCTGGTTAAAGTGTTATGGAAAAAAAAGGCTGTTGGGGGCTAGGGAGTATCGAGTTGATCATTATACATGAAGAAATAACCAATTTCATCGTTTGGTTTATGTTTTACACGCGTTTTAAATTTTATTGCCGAAATCGCTTTTTCTCGCCGAGATAAGCACGTTTTCTGAAATGCCGCTCTCCCGTCACTCTGGTTAAAGTGTTATGAAAAAAAAGGCTGTTGGGGGCTAGGGAGTATCGAGTTGATCATTATACATGAAGAAATAACCAATTTCATCGTTTGGTTTATGTTTTACACGCGTTTTAAATTTTATTGCCGAAATCGCTTTTTCTCGCCGAGATAAGCACGTTTTCTGAAATGCCGCTCTCCCGTCACTCTGGTTAAAGTGTTATGAAAAAAAAGGCTGTTGGGGGCTAGGGAGTATCGAGTTGATCATTATACATGAAGAAATAACCAATTTCATCGTTTGGTTTATGTTTTACACGCGTTTTAAATTTTATTGCCGAAATCGCTTTTTCTCGCCGAGATAAGCACGTTTTCTGAAATGCCGCTCTCCCGTCACTCTGGTTAAAGTGTTATGAAAAAAAAGGCTGTTGGGGGCTAGGGAGTATCGAGTTGATCATTATACATGAAGAAATAACCAATTTCATCGTTTGGTTTATGTTTTACACGCGTTTTAAATTTTATTGCCGAAATCGCTTTTTCTCGCCGAGATAAGCACGTTTTCTGAAATGCCGCTCTCCCGTCACTCTGGTTAAAGTGTTATGAAAAAAAAGGCTGTTGGGGGCTAGGGAGTATCGAGTTGATCATTATACATGAAGAAATAACCAATTTCATCGTTTGGTTTATGTTTTACACGCGTTTTAAATTTTATTGCCGAAATCGCTTTTTCTCGCCGAGATAAGCACGTTTTCTGAAATGCCGCTCTCCCGTCACTCTGGTTAAAGTGTTATGAAAAAAAAGGCTGTTGGGGGCTAGGGAGTATCGAGTTGATCATTATACATGAAGAAATAACCAATTTCATCGTTTGGTTTATGTTTTACACGCGTTTTAAATTTTATTGCCGAAATCGCTTTTTCTCGCCGAGATAAGCACGTTTTCTGAAATGCCGCTCTCCCGTCACTCTGGTTAAAGTGTTATGAAAAAAAAAGGCTGTTGGGGGCTAGGGAGTATCGAGTTGATCATTATACATGAAGAAATAACCAATTTCATCGTTTGGTTTATGTTTTACATGCGTTTTAAATTTTATTGCCGAAATCGCTTTTTCTCGCCGAGATAAGCACGTTTTCTGAAATGCCGCTCTCCCGTCACTCTGGTTAAAGTGTTATGAAAAAAAAGGCTGTTGGGGGCTAGGGAGTATCGAGTTGATCATTATACATGAAGAAATAACCAATTTCATCGTTTGGTTTATGTTTTACACGCGTTTTAAATTTTATTGCCGAAATCGCTTTTTCTCGCCGAGATAAGCACGTTTTCTGAAATGCCGCTCTCCCGTCACTCTGGTTAAAGTGTTATGAAAAAAAAGGCTGTTGGGGGCTAGGGAGTATCGAGTTGATCATTATACATGAAGAAATAACCAATTTCATCGTTTGGTTTATGTTTTACACGCGTTTTAAATTTTATTGCCGAAATCGCTTTTTCTCGCCGAGATAAGCACGTTTTCTGAAATGCCGCTCTCCCGTCACTCTGGTTAAAGTGTTATGAAAAAAAAGGCTGTTGGGGGCTAGGGAGTATCGAGTTGATCATTATACATGAAGAAATAACCAATTTCATCGTTTGGTTTATGTTTTACACGTGTTTTAAATTTTATTGCCGAAATCGCTTTTTCTCGCCGAGATAAGCACGTTTTCTGAAATGCCGCTCTCCCGTCACTCTGGTTAAAGTGTTATGAAAAAAAAGGCTGTTGGGGGCTAGGGAGTATCGAGTTGATCATTATACATGAAGAAATAACCAATTTCATCGTTTGGTTTATGTTTTACACGCGTTTTAAATTTTATTGCCGAAATCGCTTTTTCTCGCCGAGATAAGCACGTTTTCTGAAATGCCGCTCTCCCGTCACTCTGGTTAAAGTGTTATGAAAAAAAAAGGCTGTTGGGGGCTAGGGAGTATCGAGTTGATCATTTTACATGAAGAAATAACCAATTTCATCGTTTGGTTTATGTTTTACACGCGTTTTAAATTTTATTGCCGAAATCGCTTTTTCTCGCCGAGATAAGCACGTTTTCTGAAATGCCGCTCTCCCGTCACTCTGGTTAAAGTGTTATGAAAAAAAAGGCTGTTGGGGGCTAGGGAGTATCGAGTTGATCATTATACATGAAGAAATAACCAATTTCATCGTTTGGTTTATGTTTTACACGCGTTTTAAATTTTATTGCCGAAATCGCTTTTTCTCGCCGAGATAAGCACGTTTTCTGAAATGCCGCTCTCCCGTCACTCTGGTTAAAGTGTTATGAAAAAAAAGGCTGTTGGGGGCTAGGGAGTATCGAGTTGATCATTATACATGAAGAAATAACCAATTTCATCGTTTGGTTTATGTTTTACACGCGTTTTAAATTTTATTGCCGAAATCGCTTTTTCTCGCCGAGATAAGCACGTTTTCTGAAATGCCGCTCTCCCGTCACTCTGGTTAAAGTGTTATGAAAAAAAAGGCTGTTGGGGGCTAGGGAGTATCGAGTTGATCATTATACATGAAGAAATAACCAATTTCATCGTTTGGTTTATGTTTTACACGCGTTTTAAATTTTATTGCCGAAATCGCTTTTTCTCGCCGAGATAAGCACGTTTTCTGAAATGCCGCTCTCCCGTCACTCTGGTTAAAGTGTTATGAAAAAAAAGGCTGTTGGGGGCTAGGGAGTATCGAGTTGATCATTATACATGAAGAAATAACCAATTTCATCGTTTGGTTTATGTTTTACACGCGTTTTAAATTTTATTGCCGAAATCGCTTTTTCTCGCCGAGATAAGCACGTTTTCTGAAATGCCGCTCTCCCGTCACTCTGGTTAAAGTGTTATGAAAAAAAAGGCTGTTGGGGGCTAGGGAGTATCGAGTTGATCATTATACATGAAGAAATAACCAATTTCATCGTTTGGTTTATGTTTTACACGCGTTTTAAATTTTATTGCCGAAATCGCTTTTTCTCGCCGAGATAAGCACGTTTTCTGAAATGCCGCTCTCCCGTCACTCTGGTTAAAGTGTTATGAAAAAAAAGGCTGTTGGGGGCTAGGGAGTATCGAGTTGATCATTATACATGAAGAAATAACCAATTTCATCGTTTGGTTTATGTTTTACACGCGTTTTAAATTTTATTGCCGAAATCGCTTTTTCTCGCCGAGATAAGCACGTTTTCTGAAATGCCGCTCTCCCGTCACTCTGGTTAAAGTGTTATGAAAAAAAAGGCTGTTGGGGGCTAGGGAGTATCGAGTTGATCATTATACATGAAGAAATAACCAATTTCATCGTTTGGTTTATGTTTTACACGCGTTTTAAATTTTATTGCCGAAATCGCTTTTTCTCGCCGAGATAAGCACGTTTTCTGAAATGCCGCTCTCCCGTCACTCTGGTTAAAGTGTTATGAAAAAAAAAGGCTGTTGGGGGCTAGGGAGTATCGAGTTGATCATTATACATGAAGAAATAACCAATTTCATCGTTTGGTTTATGTTTTACACGCGTTTTAAATTTTATTGCCGAAATCGCTTTTTCTCGCCGAGATAAGCACGTTTTCTGAAATGCCGCTCTCCCGTCACTCTGGTTAAAGTGTTATGAAAAAAAAGGCTGTTGGGGGCTAGGGAGTATCGAGTTGATCATTATACATGAAGAAATAACCAATTTCATCGTTTGGTTTATGTTTTACACGCGTTTTAAATTTTATTGCCGAAATCGCTTTTTCTCGCCGAGATAAGCACGTTTTCTGAAATGCCGCTCTCCCGTCACTTTGGTTAAAGTGTTATGAAAAAAAAGGCTGTTGGGGGCTAGGGAGTATCGAGTTGATCATTATACATGAAGAAATAACCAATTTCATCGTTTGGTTTATGTTTTACACGCGTTTTAAATTTTATTGCCGAAATCGCTTTTTCTCGCCGAGATAAGCACGTTTTCTGAAATGCCGCTCTCCCGTCACTCTGGTTAAAGTGTTATGAAAAAAAAAGGCTGTTGGGGGCTAGGGAGTATCGAGTTGATCATTTTACATGAAGAAATAACCAATTTCATCGTTTCGTTTATGTTTTACACGCGTTTTAAATTTTATTGCCGAAATCGCTTTTTCTCGCCGAGATAAGCACGTTTTCTGAAATGCCGCTCTCCCGTCACTCTGGTTAAAGTGTTATGAAAAAAAAGGCTGTTGGGGGCTAGGGAGTATCGAGTTGATCATTATACATGAAGAAATAACCAATTTCATCGTTTGGTTTATGTTTTACACGCGTTTTAAATTTTATTGCCGAAATCGCTTTTTCTCGCCGAGATAAGCACGTTTTCTGAAATGCCGCTCTCCCGTCACTCTGGTTAAAGTGTTATGAAAAAAAAGGCTGTTGGGGGCTAGGGAGTATCGAGTTGATCATTATACATGAAGAAATAACCAATTTCATCGTTTGGTTTATGTTTTACACGCGTTTTAAATTTTATTGCCGAAATCGCTTTTTCTCGCCGAGATAAGCACGTTTTCTGAAATGCCGCTCTCCCGTCACTCTGGTTAAAGTGTTATGAAAAAAAAGGCTGTTGGGGGCTAGGGAGTATCGAGTTGATCATTATACATGAAGAAATAACCAATTTCATCGTTTGGTTTATGTTTTACACGCGTTTTAAATTTTATTGCCGAAATCGCTTTTTCTCGCCGAGATAAGCACGTTTTCTGAAATGCCGCTCTCCCGTCACTCTGGTTAAAGTGTTATGAAAAAAAAGGCTGTTGGGGGCTAGGGAGTATCGAGTTGATCATTATACATGAAGAAATAACCAATTTCATCGTTTGGTTTATGTTTTACACGCGTTTTAAATTTTATTGCCGAAATCGCTTTTTCTCGCCGAGATAAGCACGTTTTCTGAAATGCCGCTCTCCCGTCACTCTGGTTAAAGTGTTATGAAAAAAAAGGCTGTTGGGGGCTAGGGAGTATCGAGTTGATCATTATACATGAAGAAATAACCAATTTCATCGTTTGGTTTATGTTTTACACGGGTTTTAAATTTTATTGCCGAAATCGCTTTTTCTCGCCGAGATAAGCACGTTTTCTGAAATGCCGCTCTCCCGTCACTCTGGTTAAAGTGTTATGAAAAAAAAGGCTGTTGGGGGCTAGGGAGTATCGAGTTGATCATTATACATGAAGAAATAACCAATTTCATCGTTTGGTTTATGTTTTACACGCGTTTTAAATTTTATTGCCGAAATCTCTTTTTCTCGCCGAGATAAGCACGTTTTCTGAAATGCCGCTCTCCCGTCACTCTGGTTAAAGTGTTATGAAAAAAAAGGCTGTTGGGGGCTAGGGAGTATCGAGTTGATCATTATACATGAAGAAATAACCAATTTCATCGTTTGGTTTATGTTTTACACGCGTTTTAAATTTTATTGCCGAAATCGCTTTTTCTCGCCGAGATAAGCACGTTTTCTGAAATGCCGCTCTCCCGTCACTCTGGTTAAAGTGTTATGAAAAAAAAGGCTGTTTGGGGCTAGGGAGTATCGAGTTGATCATTATACATGAAGAAATAACCAATTTCATCGTTTGGTTTATGTTTTACACGATGCTGAGCTCCAGCTGGAAGTGTAAAAAGAACCGGGCTGGTTAAAAAAAGAACCGGGCGACCCGGTAAAATTGCTTAGCCGGGGCTCTGGAAGCCTAACACGGCGTGATCTTGTCCAAAAAGCCGCTGCTGAGCTCCAGCTGGAAGTGTAAAAAGAACCGGGCTGGTTAAAAAAAAGAACCGGTCGACCCGGTAAAATTGCTTAGCCGGGGCTCTGGAAGCCTAACACGGCGTGATCTTGTCCAAAAAGCCGCTGCTGAGCTCCAGCTGGAAGTGTAAAAAGAACCGGGCTGGTTAAAAAAAAGAACCGGGCGGCCCGGTAAAATTGCTTAGCCGGGGCTCTGGAAGCCTAACCCGGCGTGATACTGTGCAAAAAGCCGCTGCTGAGCTCCAGCTGGAAGTGTAAAAAAAAACGGGCTGGTTAAAAAAAAGAACCGGGCGACCCTGTAAAATTGCTTAGCCGGGGCTCTGGAAGCCTAACACGGCGGGATCTTGTCCAAAAACCCGCTGCTGAGCTCCAGCTGGAAGTGTAAAAAGAACCGGGCTGGTTAAAAAAAAGAACCGGGCGGGCCGGTAAAATTGCTTAGCCGGGGCTCTGGAAGCCTAACACGGCGTGATCTTGTCCAAAAAGCCGCTCGTGAGCTCCAGCTGGAAGTGTAAAAAGAACCGGGCTGGTTCAAAAAAAGAACCGGGCGGCCCGGTAGAATTTCTTAGCCGAGGTCCTGGAAGCCTAACCCGGCGTGATCTTGCGCAAAAAGCCGCTGCTGAGCTCCAGCTGGAAGTGTAAAAAGAACCGGGCTGGTTCAAAAAAAGAAGCGGGCGGCCCGGTAAAATTGCTTAGCCGGGGTCCTGGAAGCCTAACGCAGCGTGATCTTGCCCGAAAGTCGGCCTCTATACTTCCATATTAGGTACCAGGCGCTCAGAGCCAACTTGGCAAAAATTTTCTAAGTGCCCACGGCTCTGCGGGGATTGTGCGTCCGACCCGCGCCGGTTCTCCAGCCGGCCTAAAATAACGCAAAACCAGCCTCTCCCCCTGGAGCTCACAGCCAAAGGCGAAACTTTTCTAAGTGCCTACGGCTCTGCGGGCTTTTGAGTCCGCCCCGCGCCGGTTCGTCGGTCGGCCTCAAAAAGCGAAAAATCAGCCTCTCTCCCTGGAGCTCGACTCGAGTTGATCATTATACATGAAGAAATAACCAATTTCATCGTTTGGTTTATGTTTTACACGCGTTTTAAATTTTATTGCCGAAATCGCTTTTTCTCGCCGAGATAAGCACGTTTTCTGAAATGCCGCTCTCCCGTCACTCTGGTTAAAGTGTTATGAAAAAAAAGGCTGTTGGGGGCTAGGGAGTATCGAGTTGATCATTATACATGAAGAAATAACCAATTTCATCGTTTGGTTTATGTTTTACACGCGTTTTAAATTTTATTGCCGAAATCGCTTTTTCTCGCCGAGATAAGCACGTTTTCTGAAATGCCGCTCTCCCGTCACTCTGGTTAAAGTGTTATGAAAAAAAAGGCTGTTGGGGGCTAGGGAGTATCGAGTTGATCATTATACATGAAGAAATAACCAATTTCATCGTTTGGTTTATGTTTTACACGCGTTTTAAATTTTATTGCCGAAATCGCTTTTTCTCGCCGAGATAAGCACGTTTTCTGAAATGCCGCTCTCCCGTCACTCTGGTTAAAGTGTTATGAAAAAAAAGGCTGTTGGGGGCTAGGGAGTATCGAGTTGATCATTATACATGAAGAAATAACCAATTTCATCGTTTGGTTTATGTTTTACACGCGTTTTAAATTTTATTGCCGAAATCGCTTTTTCTCGCCGAGATAAGCACGTTTTCTGAAATGCCGCTCTCCCGTCACTCTGGTTAAAGTGTTATGAAAAAAAAGGCTGTTGGGGGCTAGGGAGTATCGAGTTGATCATTATACATGAAGAAATAACCAATTTCATCGTTTGGTTTATGTTTTACACGCGTTTTAAATTTTATTGCCGAAATCGCTTTTTCTCGCCGAGATAAGCACGTTTTCTGAAATGCCGCTCTCCCGTCACTCTGGTTAAAGTGTTATGAAAAAAAAGGCTGTTGGGGGCTAGGGAGTATCGAGTTGATCATTATACATGAAGAAATAACCAATTTCATCGTTTGGTTTATGTTTTACACGCGTTTTAAATTTTATTGCCGAAATCGCTTTTTCTCGCCGAGATAAGCACGTTTTCTGAAATGCCGCTCTCCCGTCACTCTGGTTAAAGTGTTATGAAAAAAAAAGGCTGTTGGGGGCTAGGGAGTATCGAGTTGATCATTTTACATGAAGAAATAACCAATTTCATCGTTTGGTTTATGTTTTACACGCGTTTTAAATTTTATTGCCGAAATCGCTTTTTCTCGCCGAGATAAGCACGTTTTCTGAAATGCCGCTCTCCCGTCACTCTGGTTAAAGTGTTATGAAAAAAAAGGCTGTTGGGGGCTAGGGAGTATCGAGTTGATCATTATACATGAAGAAATAACCAATTTCATCGTTTGGTTTATGTTTTACACGCGTTTTAAATTTTATTGCCGAAATCGCTTTTTCTCGCCGAGATAAGCACGTTTTCTGAAATGCCGCTCTCCCGTCACTCTGGTTAAAGTGTTATGAAAAAAAAGGCTGTTGGGGGCTAGGGAGTATCGAGTTGATCATTATACATGAAGAAATAACCAATTTCATCGTTTGGTTTATGTTTTACACGCGTTTTAAATTTTATTGCCGAAATCGCTTTTTCTCGCCGAGATAAGCACGTTTTCTGAAATGCCGCTCTCCCGTCACTCTGGTTAAAGTGTTATGAAAAAAAAGGCTGTTGGGGGCTAGGGAGTATCGAGTTGATCATTATACATGAAGAAATAACCAATTTCATCGTTTGGTTTATGTTTTACACGCGTTTTAAATTTTATTGCCGAAATCGCTTTTTCTCGCCGAGATAAGCACGTTTTCTGAAATGCCGCTCTCCCGTCACTCTGGTTAAAGTGTTATGAAAAAAAAGGCTGTTGGGGGCTAGGGAGTATCGAGTTGATCATTATACATGAAGAAATAACCAATTTCATCGTTTGGTTTATGTTTTACACGCGTTTTAAATTTTATTGCCGAAATCGCTTTTTCTCGCCGAGATAAGCACGTTTTCTGAAATGCCGCTCTCCCGTCACTCTGGTTAAAGTGTTATGAAAAAAAAGGCTGTTGGGGGCTAGGGAGTATCGAGTTGATCATTATACATGAAGAAATAACCAATTTCATCGTTTGGTTTATGTTTTACACGCGTTTTAAATTTTATTGCCGAAATCGCTTTTTCTCGCCGAGATAAGCACGTTTTCTGAAATGCCGCTCTCCCGTCACTCTGGTTAAAGTGTTATGAAAAAAAAGGCTGTTGGGGGCTAGGGAGTATCGAGTTGATCATTATACATGAAGAAATAACCAATTTCATCGTTTGGTTTATGTTTTACACGATGCTGAGCTCCAGCTGGAAGTGTAAAAAGAACCGGGCTGGTTAAAAAAAGAACCGGGCGACCCGGTAAAATTGCTTAGCCGGGGCTCTGGAAGCCTAACACGGCGTGATCTTGTCCAAAAAGCCGCTGCTGAGCTCCAGCTGGAAGTGTAAAAAGAACCGGGCTGGTTAAAAAAAAGAACCGGTCGACCCGGTAAAATTGCTTAGCCGGGGCTCTGGAAGCCTAACACGGCGTGATCTTGTCCAAAAAGCCGCTGCTGAGCTCCAGCTGGAAGTGTAAAAAGAACCGGGCTGGTTAAAAAAAAGAACCGGGCGGCCCGGTAAAATTGCTTAGCCGGGGCTCTGGAAGCCTAACCCGGCGTGATACTGTGCAAAAAGCCGCTGCTGAGCTCCAGCTGGAAGTGTAAAAAAAAACGGGCTGGTTAAAAAAAAGAACCGGGCGACCCTGTAAAATTGCTTAGCCGGGGCTCTGGAAGCCTAACACGGCGGGATCTTGTCCAAAAACCCGCTGCTGAGCTCCAGCTGGAAGTGTAAAAAGAACCGGGCTGGTTAAAAAAAAGAACCGGGCGGGCCGGTAAAATTGCTTAGCCGGGGCTCTGGAAGCCTAACACGGCGTGATCTTGTCCAAAAAGCCGCTCGTGAGCTCCAGCTGGAAGTGTAAAAAGAACCGGGCTGGTTCAAAAAAAGAACCGGGCGGCCCGGTAGAATTTCTTAGCCGAGGTCCTGGAAGCCTAACCCGGCGTGATCTTGCGCAAAAAGCCGCTGCTGAGCTCCAGCTGGAAGTGTAAAAAGAACCGGGCTGGTTCAAAAAAAGAACCGGGCGGCCCGGTAAAATTGCTTAGCCGGGGTCCTGGAAGCCTAACGCGGCGTGATCTTGCCCGAAAGTCGGCCTCTATACTTCCATATTAGGTACCAGGCGCTCAGAGCCAACTTGGCAAAATTTTTCTAAGTGCCCACGGCTCTGCGGGGATTGTGCGTCCGACCCGCGCCGGTTCTCCAGCCGGCCTAAAATAACGCAAAACCAGCCTCTCCCCCTGGAGCTCACAGCCAAAGGCGAAACTTTTCTAAGTGCCTACGGCTCTGCGGGCTTTTGAGTCCGCCCCGCGCCGGTTCGTCGGTCGGCCTCAAAAAGCGAAAAATCAGCCTCTCTCCCTGGAGCTCGACTCGAGTTGATCATTATACATGAAGAAATAACCAATTTCATCGTTTGGTTTATGTTTTACACGCGTTTTAAATTTTATTGCCGAAATCGCTTTTTCTCGCCGAGATAAGCACGTTTTCTGAAATGCCGCTCTCCCGTCACTCTGGTTAAAGTGTTATGAAAAAAAAGGCTGTTGGGGGCTAGGGAGTATCGAGTTGATCATTATACATGAAGAAATAACCAATTTCATCGTTTGGTTTATGTTTTACACGCGTTTTAAATTTTATTGCCGAAATCGCTTTTTCTCGCCGAGATAAGCACGTTTTCTGAAATGCCGCTCTCCCGTCACTCTGGTTAAAGTGTTATGAAAAAAAAGGCTGTTGGGGGCTAGGGAGTATCGAGTTGATCATTATACATGAAGAAATAACCAATTTCATCGTTTGGTTTATGTTTTACACGCGTTTTAAATTTTATTGCCGAAATCGCTTTTTCTCGCCGAGATAAGCACGTTTTCTGAAATGCCGCTCTCCCGTCACTCTGGTTAAAGTGTTATGAAAAAAAAGGCTGTTGGGGGCTAGGGAGTATCGAGTTGATCATTATACATGAAGAAATAACCAATTTCATCGTTTGGTTTATGTTTTACACGCGTTTTAAATTTTATTGCCGAAATCGCTTTTTCTCGCCGAGATAAGCACGTTTTCTGAAATGCCGCTCTCCCGTCACTCTGGTTAAAGTGTTATGAAAAAAAAGGCTGTTGGGGGCTAGGGAGTATCGAGTTGATCATTATACATGAAGAAATAACCAATTTCATCGTTTGGTTTATGTTTTACACGCGTTTTAAATTTTATTGCCGAAATCGCTTTTTCTCGCCGAGATAAGCACGTTTTCTGAAATGCCGCTCTCCCGTCACTCTGGTTAAAGTGTTATGAAAAAAAAGGCTGTTGGGGGCTAGGGAGTATCGAGTTGATCATTATACATGAAGAAATAACCAATTTCATCGTTTGGTTTATGTTTTACACGCGTTTTAAATTTTATTGCCGAAATCTCTTTTTCTCGCCGAGATAAGCACGTTTTCTGAAATGCCGCTCTCCCGTCACTCTGGTTAAAGTGTTATGAAAAAAAAGGCTGTTGGGGGCTAGGGAGTATCGAGTTGATCATTATACATGAAGAAATAACCAATTTCATCGTTTGGTTTATGTTTTACACGCGTTTTAAATTTTATTGCCGAAATCGCTTTTTCTCGCCGAGATAAGCACGTTTTCTGAAATGCCGCTCTCCCGTCACTCTGGTTAAAGTGTTATGAAAAAAAAGGCTGTTGGGGGCTAGGGAGTATCGAGTTGATCATTATACATGAAGAAATAACCAATTTCATCGTTTGGTTTATGTTTTACACGATGCTGAGCTCCAGCTGGAAGTGTAAAAAGAACCGGGCTGGTTAAAAAAAGAACCGGGCGACCCGGTAAAATTGCTTAGCCGGGGCTCTGGAAGCCTAACACGGCGTGATCTTGTCCAAAAAGCCGCTGCTGAGCTCCAGCTGGAAGTGTAAAAAGAACCGGGCTGGTTAAAAAAAAGAACCGGGCGACCCGGTAAAATTGCTTAGCCGGGGCTCTGGAAGCCTAACACGGCGTGATCTTGTCCAAAAAGCCGCTGCTGAGCTCCAGCTGGAAGTGTAAAAAGAACCGGGCTGGTTAAAAAAAAGAACCGGGCGGCCCGGTAAAATTGATTAGCCGGGGCTCTGGAAGCCTAACCCGGCGTGATACTGTGCAAAAAGCCGCTGCTGAGCTCCAGCTGGAAGTGTAAAAAAAAACGGGCTGGTTAAAAAAAAGAACCGGGCGACCCTGTAAAATTGCTTAGCCGGGGCTCTGGAAGCCTAACACGGCGTGATCTTGTCCAAAAACCCGCTGCTGAGCTCCAGCTGGAAGTGTAAAAAGAACCGGGCTGGTTAAAAAAAAGAACCGGGCGGGCCGGTAAAATTGCTTAGCCGGGGCTCTGGAAGCCTAACACGGCGTGATCTTGTCCAAAAAGCCGCTCGTGAGCTCCAGCTGGAAGTGTAAAAAGAACCGGGCTGGTTCAAAAAAAGAACCGGGCGGCCCGGTAGAATTTCTTAGCCGAGGTCCTGGAAGCCTAACCCGGCGTGATCTTGCGCAAAAAGCCGCTGCTGAGCTCCAGCTGGAAGTGTAAAAAGAACCGGGCTGGTTCAAAAAAAGAACCGGGCGGCCCGGTAAAATTGCTTAGCCGGGGTCCTGGAAGCCTAACGCGGCGTGATCTTGCCCGAAAGTCGGCCTCTATACTTCCATATTAGGTACCAGGCGCTCAGAGCCAACTTGGCAAAAATTTTCTAAGTGCCCACGGCTCTGCGGGGATTGTGCGTCCGACCCGCGCCGGTTCTCCAGCCGGCCTAAAATAACGCAAAACCAGCCTCTCCCCCTGGAGCTCACAGCCAAAGGCGAAACTTTTCTAAGTGCCTACGGCTCTGCGGGCTTTTGAGTCCGCCCCGCGCCGGTTCGTCGGTCGGCCTCAAAAAGCGAAAAATCAGCCTCTCTCCCTGGAGCTCGACTCGAGTTGATCATTATACATGAAGAAATAACCAATTTCATCGTTTGGTTTATGTTTTACACGCGTTTTAAATTTTATTGCCGAAATCGCTTTTTCTCGCCGAGATAAGCACGTTTTCTGAAATGCCGCTCTCCCGTCACTCTGGTTAAAGTGTTATGAAAAAAAAGGCTGTTGGGGGCTAGGGAGTATCGAGTTGATCATTATACATGAAGAAATAACCAATTTCATCGTTTGGTTTATGTTTTACACGCGTTTTAAATTTTATTGCCGAAATCGCTTTTTCTCGCCGAGATAAGCACGTTTTCTGAAATGCCGCTCTCCCGTCACTCTGGTTAAAGTGTTATGAAAAAAAAGGCTGTTGGGGGCTAGGGAGTATCGAGTTGATCATTATACATGAAGAAATAACCAATTTCATCGTTTGGTTTATGTTTTACACGCGTTTTAAATTTTATTGCCGAAATCGCTTTTTCTCGCCGAGATAAGCACGTTTTCTGAAATGCCGCTCTCCCGTCACTCTGGTTAAAGTGTTATGAAAAAAAAGGCTGTTGGGGGCTAGGGAGTATCGAGTTGATCATTATACATGAAGAAATAACCAATTTCATCGTTTGGTTTATGTTTTACACGCGTTTTAAATTTTATTGCCGAAATCGCTTTTTCTCGCCGAGATAAGCACGTTTTCTGAAATGCCGCTCTCCCGTCACTCTGGTTAAAGTGTTATGGAAAAAAAAGGCTGTTGGGGGCTAGGGAGTATCGAGTTGATCATTATACATGAAGAAATAACCAATTTCATCGTTTGGTTTATGTTTTACACGCGTTTTAAATTTTATTGCCGAAATCGCTTTTTCTCGCCGAGATAAGCACGTTTTCTGAAATGCCGCTCTCCCGTCACTCTGGTTAAAGTGTTATGAAAAAAAAGGCTGTTGGGGTCTAGGGAGTATCGAGTTGATCATTATACATGAAGAAATAACCAATTTCATCGTTTGGTTTATGTTTTACACGCGTTTTAAATTTTATTGCCGAAATCGCTTTTTCTCGCCGAGATAAGCACGTTTTCTGAAATGCCGCTCTCCCGTCACTCTGGTTAAAGTGTTATGAAAAAAAAGGCTGTTGGGGGCTAGGGAGTATCGAGTTGATCATTATACATGAAGAAATAACCAATTTCATCGTTTGGTTTATGTTTTACACGCGTTTTAAATTTTATTGCCGAAATCGCTTTTTCTCGCCGAGATAAGCACGTTTTCTGAAATGCCGCTCTCCCGTCACTCTGGTTAAAGTGTTATGAAAAAAAAGGCTGTTGGGGGCTAGGGAGTATCGAGTTGATCATTATACATGAAGAAATAACCAATTTCATCGTTTGGTTTATGTTTTACACGCGTTTTAAATTTTATTGCCGAAATCGCTTTTTCTCGCCGAGATAAGCACGTTTTCTGAAATGCCGCTCTCCCGTCACTCTGGTTAAAGTGTTATGAAAAAAAAGGCTGTTGGGGGCTAGGGAGTATCGAGTTGATCATTATACATGAAGAAATAACCAATTTCATCGTTTGGTTTATGTTTTACACGCGTTTTAAATTTTATTGCCGAAATCGCTTTTTCTCGCCGAGATAAGCACGTTTTCTGAAATGCCGCTCTCCCGTCACTCTGGTTAAAGTGTTATGAAAAAAAAGGCTGTTGGGGGCTAGGGAGTATCGAGTTGATCATTATACATGAAGAAATAACCAATTTCATCGTTTGGTTTATGTTTTACACGCGTTTTAAATTTTATTGCCGAAATCGCTTTTTCTCGCCGAGATAAGCACGTTTTCTGAAATGCCGCTCTCCCGTCACTCTGGTTAAAGTGTTATGAAAAAAAAGGCTGTTGGGGGCTAGGGAGTATCGAGTTGATCATTATACATGAAGAAATAACCAATTTCATCGTTTGGTTTATGTTTTACACGCGTTTTAAATTTTATTGCCGAAATCGCTTTTTCTCGCCGAGATAAGCACGTTTTCTGAAATGCCGCTCTCCCGTCACTCTGGTTAAAGTGTTATGAAAAAAAAGGCTGTTGGGGGCTAGGGAGTATCGAGTTGATCATTATACATGAAGAAATAACCAATTTCATCGTTTGGTTTATGTTTTACACGCGTTTTAAATTTTATTGCCGAAATCGCTTTTTCTCGCCGAGATAAGCACGTTTTCTGAAATGCCGCTCTCCCGTCACTCTGGTTAAAGTGTTATGAAAAAAAAGGCTGTTGGGGGCTAGGGAGTATCGAGTTGATCATTATACATGAAGAAATAACCAATTTCATCGTTTGGTTTATGTTTTACACGCGTTTTAAATTTTATTGCCGAAATCGCTTTTTCTCGCCGAGATAAGCACGTTTTCTGAAATGCCGCTCTCCCGTCACTCTGGTTAAAGTGTTATGAAAAAAAAGGCTGTTGGGGGCTAGGGAGTATCGAGTTGATCATTATACATGAAGAAATAACCAATTTCATCGTTTGGTTTATGTTTTACACGATGCTGAGCTCCAGCTGGAAGTGTAAAAAGAACCGGGCTGGTTAAAAAAAGAACCGGGCGACCCGGTAAAATTGCTTAGCCGGGGCTCTGGAAGCCTAACACGGCGTGATCTTGTCCAAAAAGCCGCTGCTGAGCTCCAGCTGGAAGTGTAAAAAGAACCGGGCTGGTTAAAAAAAAGAACCGGGCCACCCGGTAAAATTGCTTAGCCGGGGCTCTGGAAGCCTAACACGGCGTGATCTTGTCCAAAAAGCCGCTGCTGAGCTCCAGCTGGAAGTGTAAAAAGAACCGGGCTGGTTAAAAAAAAGAACCGGGCGGCCCGGTAAAATTGCTTAGCCGGGGCTCTGGAAGCCTAACCCGGCGTGATACTGTGCAAAAAGCCGCTGCTGAGCTCCAGCTGGAAGTGTAAAAAAAAAACGGGCTGGTTAAAAAAAAGAACCGGGCGACCCTGTAAAATTGCTTAGCCGGGGCTCTGGAAGCCTAACACGGCGTGATCTTGTCCAAAAACCCGCTGCTGAGCTCCAGCTGGAAGTGTAAAAAGAACCGGGCTGGTTAAAAAAAAGAACCGGGCGGGCCGGTAAAATTGCTTAGCCGGGGCTCTGGAAGCCTAACACGGCGTGATCTTGTCCAAAAAGCCGCTCGTGAGCTCCAGCTGGAAGTGTAAAAAGAACCGGGCTGGTTCAAAAAAAGAACCGGGCGGCCCGGTAGAATTTCTTAGCCGAGGTCCTGGAAGCCTAACCCGGCGTGATCTTGCGCAAAAAGCCGCTGCTGAGCTCCAGCTGGAAGTGTAAAAAGAACCGGGCTGGTTCAAAAAAAGAACCGGGCGGCCCGGTAAAATTGCTTAGCCGGGGTCCTGGAAGCCTAACGCGGCGTGATCTTGCCCGAAAGTCGGCCTCTATACTTCCATATTAGGTACCAGGCGCTCAGAGCCAACTTGGCAAAAATTTTCTAAGTGCCCACGGCTCTGCGGGGATTGTGCGTCCGACCCGCGCCGGTTCTCCAGCCGGCCTAAAATAACGCAAAACCAGCCTCTCCCCCTGGAGCTCACAGCCAAAGGCGAAACTTTTCTAAGTGCCTACGGCTCTGCGGGCTTTTGAGTCCGCCCCGCGCCGGTTCGTCGGTCGGCCTCAAAAAGCGAAAAATCAGCCTCTCTCCCTGGAGCTCGACTCGAGTTGATCATTATACATGAAGAAATAACCAATTTCATCGTTTGGTTTATGTTTTACACGCGTTTTAAATTTTATTGCCGAAATCGCTTTTTCTCGCCGAGATAAGCACGTTTTCTGAAATGCCGCTCTCCCGTCACTCTGGTTAAAGTGTTATGAAAAAAAAGGCTGTTGGGGGCTAGGGAGTATCGAGTTGATCATTATACATGAAGAAATAACCAATTTCATCGTTTGGTTTATGTTTTACACGCGTTTTAAATTTTATTGCCGAAATCGCTTTTTCTCGCCGAGATAAGCACGTTTTCTGAAATGCCGCTCTCCCGTCACTCTGGTTAAAGTGTTATGAAAAAAAAGGCTGTTGGGGGCTAGGGAGTATCGAGTTGATCATTATACATGAAGAAATAACCAATTTCATCGTTTGGTTTATGTTTTACACGCGTTTTAAATTTTATTGCCGAAATCGCTTTTTCTCGCCGAGATAAGCACGTTTTCTGAAATGCCGCTCTCCCGTCACTCTGGTTAAAGTGTTATGAAAAAAAAGGCTGTTGGGGGCTAGGGAGTATCGAGTTGATCATTATACATGAAGAAATAACCAATTTCATCGTTTGGTTTATGTTTTACACGCGTTTTAAATTTTATTGCCGAAATCGCTTTTTCTTGCCGAGATAAGCACGTTTTCTGAAATGCCGCTCTCCCGTCACTCTGGTTAAAGTGTTATGAAAAAAAAGGCTGTTGGGGGCTAGGGAGTATCGAGTTGATCATTATACATGAAGAAATAACCAATTTCATCGTTTGGTTTATGTTTTACACGCGTTTTAAATTTTATTGCCGAAATCGCTTTTTCTCGCCGAGATAAGCACGTTTTCTGAAATGCCGCTCTCCCGTCACTCTGGTTTAAGTGTTATGAATAAAAAGGCTGTTGGGGGCTAGGGAGTATCGAGTTGATCATTATACATGAAGAAATAACCAATTTCATCGTTTGGTTTATGTTTTACACGCGTTTTAAATTTTATTGCCGAAATCGCTTTTTCTCGCCGAGATAAGCACGTTTTCTGAAATGCCGCTCTCCCGTCACTCTGGTTAAAGTGTTATGAAAAAAAAGGCTGTTGGGGGCTAGGGAGTATCGAGTTGATCATTATACATGAAGAAATAACCAATTTCATCGTTTGGTTTATGTTTTACACGCGTTTTAAATTTTATTGCCGAAATCGCTTTTTCTCGCCGAGATAAGCACGTTTTCTGAAATGCCGCTCTCCCGTCACTCTGGTTAAAGTGTTATGAAAAAAAAGGCTGTTGGGGGCTAGGGAGTATCGAGTTGATCATTATACATGAAGAAATAACCAATTTCATCGTTTGGTTTATGTTTTACACGCGTTTTAAATTTTATTGCCGAAATCGCTTTTTCTCGCCGAGATAAGCACGTTTTCTGAAATGCCGCTCTCCCGTCACTCTGGTTAAAGTGTTATGAAAAAAAAGGCTGTTGGGGGCTAGGGAGTATCGAGTTGAACATTATACATGAAGAAATAACCAATTTCATCGTTTGGTTTATGTTTTACACGCGTTTTAAATTTTATTGCCGAAATCGCTTTTTCTCGCCGAGATAAGCACGTTTTCTGAAATGCCGCTCTCCCGTCACTCTGGTTAAAGTGTTATGAAAAAAAAGGCTGTTGGGGGCTAGGGAGTATCGAGTTGATCATTATACATGAAGAAATAACCAATTTCATCGTTTGGTTTATGTTTTACACGCGTTTTAAATTTTATTGCCGAAATCGCTTTTTCTCGCCGAGATAAGCACGTTTTCTGAAATGCCGCTCTCCCGTCACTCTGGTTAAAGTGTTATGAAAAAAAAGGCTGTTGGGGGCTAGGGAGTATCGAGTTGATCATTATACATGAAGAAATAACCAATTTCATCGTTTGGTTTATGTTTTACACGCGTTTTAAATTTTATTGCCGAAATCGCTTTTTCTCGCCGAGATAAGCACGTTTTCTGAAATGCCGCTCTCCCGTCACTCTGGTTAAAGTGTTATGAAAAAAAAGGCTGTTGGGGGCTAGGGAGTATCGAGTTGATCATTATACATGAAGAAATAACCAATTTCATCGTTTGGTTTATGTTTTACACGCGTTTTAAATTTTATTGCCGAAATCGCTTTTTCTCGCCGAGATAAGCACGTTTTCTGAAATGCCGCTCTCCCGTCACTCTGGTTAAAGTGTTATGAAAAAAAAGGCTGTTGGGGGCTAGGGAGTATCGAGTTGATCATTATACATGAAGAAATAACCAATTTCATCGTTTGGTTTATGTTTTACACGCGTTTTAAATTTTATTGCCGAAATCGCTTTTTCTCGCCGAGATAAGCACGTTTTCTGAAATGCCGCTCTCCCGTCACTCTGGTTAAAGTGTTATGAAAAAAAAGGCTGTTGGGGGCTAGGGAGTATCGAGTTGATCATTATACATGAAGAAATAACCAATTTCATCGTTTGGTTTATGTTTTACACGCGTTTTAAATTTTATTGCCGAAATCGCTTTTTCTCGCCGAGATAAGCACGTTTTCTGAAATGCCGCTCTCCCGTCACTCTGGTTAAAGTGTTATGAAAAAAAAGGCTGTTGGGGGCTAGGGAGTATCGAGTTGATCATTATACATGAAGAAATAACCAATTTCATCGTTTGGTTTATGTTTTACACGCGTTTTAAATTTTATTGCCGAAATCGCTTTTTCTCGCCGAGATAAGCACGTTTTCTGAAATGCCGCTCTCCCGTCACTCTGGTTAAAGTGTTATGAAAAAAAAGGCTGTTGGGGGCTAGGGAGTATCGAGTTGATCATTATACATGAAGAAATAACCAATTTCATCGTTTGGTTTATGTTTTACACGTGTTTTAAATTTTATTGCCGAAATCGCTTTTTCTCGCCGAGATAAGCACGTTTTCTGAAATGCCGCTCTCCCGTCACTCTGGTTAAAGTGTTATGAAAAAAAGGCTGTTGGGGGCTAGGGAGTATCGAGTTGATCATTATACATGAAGAAATAACCAATTTCATCGTTTGGTTTATGTTTTACACGCGTTTTAAATTTTATTGCCGAAATCGCTTTTTCTCGCCGAGATAAGCACGTTTTCTGAAATGCCGCTCTCCCGTCACTCTGGTTAAAGTGTTATGAAAAAAAAGGCTGTTGGGGGCTAGGGAGTATCGAGTTGATCATTATACATGAAGAAATAACCAATTTCATCGTTTGGTTTATGTTTTACACGCGTTTTAAATTTTATTGCCGAAATCGCTTTTTCTCGCCGAGATAAGCACGTTTTCTGAAATGCCGCTCTCCCGTCACTCTGGTTAAAGTGTTATGAAAAAAAAGGCTGTTGGGGGCTAGGGAGTATCGAGTTGATCATTATACATGAAGAAATAACCAATTTCATCGTTTGGTTTATGTTTTACACGCGTTTTAAATTTTATTGCCGAAATCGCTTTTTCTCGCCGAGATAAGCACGTTTTCTGAAATGCCGCTCTCCCGTCACTCTGGTTAAAGTGTTATGAAAAAAAAGGCTGTTGGGGGCTAGGGAGTATCGAGTTGATCATTATACATGAAGAAATAACCAATTTCATCGTTTGGTTTATGTTTTACACGCGTTTTAAATTTTATTGCCGAAATCGCTTTTTCTCGCCGAGATAAGCACGTTTTCTGAAATGCCGCTCTCCCGTCACTCTGGTTAAAGTGTTATGAAAAAAAAGGCTGTTGGGGGCTAGGGAGTATCGAGTTGATCATTATACATGAAGAAATAACCAATTTCATCGTTTGGTTTATGTTTTACACGCGTTTTAAATTTTATTGCCGAAATCGCTTTTTCTCGCCGAGATAAGCACGTTTTCTGAAATGCCGCTCTCCCGTCACTCTGGTTAAAGTGTTATGAAAAAAAAGGCTGTTGGGGGCTAGGGAGTATCGAGTTGATCATTATACATGAAGAAATAACCAATTTCATCGTTTGGTTTATGTTTTACACGCGTTTTAAATTTTATTGCCGAAATCGCTTTTTCTCGCCGAGATAAGCACGTTTTCTGAAATGCCGCTCTCCCGTCACTCTGGTTAAAGTGTTATGAAAAAAAAGGCTGTTGGGGGCTAGGGAGTATCGAGTTGATCATTATACATGAAGAAATAACCAATTTCATCGTTTGGTTTATGTTTTACACGCGTTTTAAATTTTATTGCCGAAATCGCTTTTTCTCGCCGAGATAAGCACGTTTTCTGAAATGCCGCTCTCCCGTCACTCTGGTTAAAGTGTTATGAAAAAAAAGGCTGTTGGGGGCTAGGGAGTATCGAGTTGATCATTATACATGAAGAAATAACCAATTTCATCGTTTGGTTTATGTTTTACACGCGTTTTAAATTTTATTGCCGAAATCGCTTTTTCTCGCCGAGATAAGCACGTTTTCTGAAATGCCGCTCTCCCGTCACTCTGGTTAAAGTGTTATGAAAAAAAAGGCTGTTGGGGGCTAGGGAGTATCGAGTTGATCATTATACATGAAGAAATAACCAATTTCATCGTTTGGTTTATGTTTTACACGCGTTTTAAATTTTATTGCCGAAATCGCTTTTTCTCGCCGAGATAAGCACGTTTTCTGAAATGCCGCTCTCCCGTCACTCTGGTTAAAGTGTTATGAAAAAAAAGGCTGTTGGGGGCTAGGGAGTATCGAGTTGATCATTATACATGAAGAAATAACCAATTTCATCGTTTGGTTTATGTTTTACACGCGTTTTAAATTTTATTGCCGAAATCGCTTTTTCTCGCCGAGATAAGCACGTTTTCTGAAATGCCGCTCTCCCGTCACTCTGGTTAAAGTGTTATGAAAAAAAAGGCTGTTGGGGGCTAGGGAGTATCGAGTTGATCATTATACATGAAGAAATAACCAATTTCATCGTTTGGTTTATGTTTTACACGCGTTTTAAATTTTATTGCCGAAATCGCTTTTTCTCGCCGAGATAAGCACGTTTTCTGAAATGCCGCTCTCCCGTCACTCTGGTTAAAGTGTTATGAAAAAAAAGGCTGTTGGGGGCTAGGGAGTATCGAGTTGATCATTATACATGAAGAAATAACCAATTTCATCGTTTGGTTTATGTTTTACACGCGTTTTAAATTTTATTGCCGAAATCGCTTTTTCTCGCCGAGATAAGCACGTTTTCTGAAATGCCGCTCTCCCGTCACTCTGGTTAAAGTGTTATGAAAAAAAAGGCTGTTGGGGGCTAGGGAGTATCGAGTTGATCATTATACATGAAGAAATAACCAATTTCATCGTTTGGTTTATGTTTTACACGCGTTTTAAATTTTATTGCCGAAATCGCTTTTTCTCGCCGAGATAAGCACGTTTTCTGAAATGCCGCTCTCCCGTCACTCTGGTTAAAGTGTTATGAAAAAAAAGGCTGTTGGGGGCTAGGGAGTATCGAGTTGATCATTATACATGAAGAAATAACCAATTTCATCGTTTGGTTTATGTTTTACACGCGTTTTAAATTTTATTGCCGAAATCGCTTTTTCTCGCCGAGATAAGCACGTTTTCTGAAATGCCGCTCTCCCGTCACTCTGGTTAAAGTGTTATGAAAAAAAAGGCTGTTGGGGGCTAGGGAGTATCGAGTTGATCATTATACATGAAGAAATAACCAATTTCATCGTTTGGTTTATGTTTTACACGCGTTTTAAATTTTATTGCCGAAATCGCTTTTTCTCGCCGAGATAAGCACGTTTTCTGAAATGCCGCTCTCCCGTCACTCTGGTTAAAGTGTTATGAAAAAAAAGGCTGTTGGGGGCTAGGGAGTATCGAGTTGATCATTATACATGAAGAAATAACCAATTTCATCGTTTGGTTTATGTTTTACACGCGTTTTAAATTTTATTGCCGAAATCGCTTTTTCTCGCCGAGATAAGCACGTTTTCTGAAATGCCGCTCTCCCGTCACTCTGGTTAAAGTGTTATGAAAAAAAAGGCTGTTGGGGGCTAGGGAGTATCGAGTTGATCATTATACATGAAGAAATAACCAATTTCATCGTTTGGTTTATGTTTTACACGCGTTTTAAATTTTATTGCCGAAATCGCTTTTTCTCGCCGAGATAAGCACGTTTTCTGAAATGCCGCTCTCCCGTCACTCTGGTTAAAGTGTTATGAAAAAAAAGGCTGTTGGGGGCTAGGGAGTATCGAGTTGATCATTATACATGAAGAAATAACCAATTTCATCGTTTGGTTTATGTTTTACACGCGTTTTAAATTTTATTGCCGAAATCGCTTTTTCTCGCCGAGATAAGCACGTTTTCTGAAATGCCGCTCTCCCGTCACTCTGGTTAAAGTGTTATGAAAAAAAAGGCTGTTGGGGGCTAGGGAGTATCGAGTTGATCATTATACATGAAGAAATAACCAATTTCATCGTTTGGTTTATGTTTTACACGCGTTTTAAATTTTATTGCCGAAATCGCTTTTTCTCGCCGAGATAAGCACGTTTTCTGAAATGCCGCTCTCCCGTCACTCTGGTTAAAGTGTTATGAAAAAAAAGGCTGTTGGGGGCTAGGGAGTATCGAGTTGATCATTATACATGAAGAAATAACCAATTTCATCGTTTGGTTTATGTTTTACACGCGTTTTAAATTTTATTGCCGAAATCGCTTTTTCTCGCCGAGATAAGCACGTTTTCTGAAATGCCGCTCTCCCGTCACTCTGGTTAAAGTGTTATGAAAAAAAAGGCTGTTGGGGGCTAGGGAGTATCGAGTTGATCATTATACATGAAGAAATAACCAATTTCATCGTTTGGTTTATGTTTTACACGCGTTTTAAATTTTATTGCCGAAATCGCTTTTTCTCGCCGAGATAAGCACGTTTTCTGAAATGCCGCTCTCCCGTCACTCTGGTTAAAGTGTTATGAAAAAAAAGGCTGTTGGGGGCTAGGGAGTATCGAGTTGATCATTATACATGAAGAAATAACCAATTTCATCGTTTGGTTTATGTTTTACACGCGTTTTAAATTTTATTGCCGAAATCGCTTTTTCTCGCCGAGATAAGCACGTTTTCTGAAATGCCGCTCTCCCGTCACTCTGGTTAAAGTGTTATGAAAAAAAAGGCTGTTGGGGGCTAGGGAGTATCGAGTTGATCATTATACATGAAGAAATAACCAATTTCATCGTTTGGTTTATGTTTTACACGCGTTTTAAATTTTATTGCCGAAATCGCTTTTTCTCGCCGAGATAAGCACGTTTTCTGAAATGCCGCTCTCCCGTCACTCTGGTTAAAGTGTTATGAAAAAAAAGGCTGTTGGGGGCTAGGGAGTATCGAGTTGATCATTATACATGAAGAAATAACCAATTTCATCGTTTGGTTTATGTTTTACACGCGTTTTAAATTTTATTGCCGAAATCGCTTTTTCTCGCCGAGATAAGCACGTTTTCTGAAATGCCGCTCTCCCGTCACTCTGGTTAAAGTGTTATGAAAAAAAAGGCTGTTGGGGGCTAGGGAGTATCGAGTTGATCATTATACATGAAGAAATAACCAATTTCATCGTTTGGTTTATGTTTTACACGCGTTTTAAATTTTATTGCCGAAATCGCTTTTTCTCGCCGAGATAAGCACGTTTTCTGAAATGCCGCTCTCCCGTCACTCTGGTTAAAGTGTTATGAAAAAAAAGGCTGTTGGGGGCTAGGGAGTATCGAGTTGATCATTATACATGAAGAAATAACCAATTTCATCGTTTGGTTTATGTTTTACACGCGTTTTAAATTTTATTGCCGAAATCGCTTTTTCTCGCCGAGATAAGCACGTTTTCTGAAATGCCGCTCTCCCGTCACTCTGGTTAAAGTGTTATGAAAAAAAAGGCTGTTGGGGGCTAGGGAGTATCGAGTTGATCATTATACATGAAGAAATAACCAATTTCATCGTTTGGTTTATGTTTTACACGCGTTTTAAATTTTATTGCCGAAATCGCTTTTTCTCGCCGAGATAAGCACGTTTTCTGAAATGCCGCTCTCCCGTCACTCTGGTTAAAGTGTTATGAAAAAAAAGGCTGTTGGGGGCTAGGGAGTATCGAGTTGATCATTATACATGAAGAAATAACCAATTTCATCGTTTGGTTTATGTTTTACACGCGTTTTAAATTTTATTGCCGAAATCGCTTTTTCTCGCCGAGATAAGCACGTTTTCTGAAATGCCGCTCTCCCGTCACTCTGGTTAAAGTGTTATGAAAAAAAAGGCTGTTGGGGGCTAGGGAGTATCGAGTTGATCATTATACATGAAGAAATAACCAATTTCATCGTTTGGTTTATGTTTTACACGCGTTTTAAATTTTATTGCCGAAATCGCTTTTTCTCGCCGAGATAAGCACGTTTTCTGAAATGCCGCTCTCCCGTCACTCTGGTTAAAGTGTTATGAAAAAAAAGGCTGTTGGGGGCTAGGGAGTATCGAGTTGATCATTATACATGAAGAAATAACCAATTTCATCGTTTGGTTTATGTTTTACACGCGTTTTAAATTTTATTGCCGAAATCGCTTTTTCTCGCCGAGATAAGCACGTTTTCTGAAATGCCGCTCTCCCGTCACTCTGGTTAAAGTGTTATGAAAAAAAAGGCTGTTGGGGGCTAGGGAGTATCGAGTTGATCATTATACATGAAGAAATAACCAATTTCATCGTTTGGTTTATGTTTTACACGCGTTTTAAATTTTATTGCCGAAATCGCTTTTTCTCGCCGAGATAAGCACGTTTTCTGAAATGCCGCTCTCCCGTCACTCTGGTTAAAGTGTTATGAAAAAAAAGGCTGTTGGGGGCTAGGGAGTATCGAGTTGATCATTATACATGAAGAAATAACCAATTTCATCGTTTGGTTTATGTTTTACACGCGTTTTAAATTTTATTGCCGAAATCGCTTTTTCTCGCCGAGATAAGCACGTTTTCTGAAATGCCGCTCATCCCGTCACTCTGGTTAAAGTGTTATGAAAAAAAAGGCTGTTGGGGGCTAGGGAGTATCGAGTTGATCATTATACATGAAGAAATAACCAATTTCATCGTTTGGTTTATGTTTTACACGCGTTTTAAATTTTATTGCCGAAATCGCTTTTTCTCGCCGAGATAAGCACGTTTTCTGAAATGCCGCTCTCCCGTCACTCTGGTTAAAGTGTTATGAAAAAAAAGGCTGTTGGGGGCTAGGGAGTATCGAGTTGATCATTATACATGAAGAAATAACCAATTTCATCGTTTGGTTTATGTTTTACACGCGTTTTAAATTTTATTGCCGAAATCGCTTTTTCTCGCCGAGATAAGCACGTTTTCTGAAATGCCGCTCTCCCGTCACTCTGGTTAAAGTGTTATGAAAAAAAAGGCTGTTGGGGGCTAGGGAGTATCGAGTTGATCATTATACATGAAGAAATAACCAATTTCATCGTTTGGTTTATGTTTTACACGCGTTTTAAATTTTATTGCCGAAATCGCTTTTTCTCGCCGAGATAAGCACGTTTTCTGAAATGCCGCTCTCCCGTCACTCTGGTTAAAGTGTTATGAAAAAAAAGGCTG
Organism: Syngnathus leptorhynchus; assembly: GCF_054491065.1. NCBI lineage: Eukaryota > Metazoa > Chordata > Actinopteri > Syngnathiformes > Syngnathidae > Syngnathus > Syngnathus leptorhynchus. Next base: position 180,404 of record NW_028232045.1, read on the forward strand.
TTGGGGGCTAGGGAGTATCGAGTTGATCATTATACATGAAGAAATAACCAATTTCATCGTTTGGTTTATGTTTTACACGCGTTTTAAATTTTATTGCCGAAATCGCTTTTTCTCGCCGAGATAAGCACGTTTTCTGAAATGCCGCTCTCCCGTCACTCTGGTTAAAGTGTTATGAAAAAAAAGGCTGTTGGGGGCTAGGGAGTATCGAGTTGATCATTATACATGAAGAAATAACCAATTTCATCGTTTGGTTTATGTTTTACACGCGTTTTAAATTTTATTGCCGAAATCGCTTTTTCTCGCCGAGATAAGCACGTTTTCTGAAATGCCGCTCTCCCGTCACTCTGGTTAAAGTGTTATGAAAAAAAAGGCTGTTGGGGGCTAGGGAGTATCGAGTTGATCATTATACATGAAGAAATAACCAATTTCATCGTTTGGTTTATGTTTTACACGCGTTTTAAATTTTATTGCCGAAATCGCTTTTTCTCGCCGAGATAAGCACGTTTTCTGAAATGCCGCTCTCCCGTCACTCTGGTTAAAGTGTTATGAAAAAAAAGGCTGTTGGGGGCTAGGGAGTATCGAGTTGATCATTATACATGAAGAAATAACCAATTTCATCGTTTGGTTTATGTTTTACACGCGTTTTAAATTTTATTGCCGAAATCGCTTTTTCTCGCCGAGATAAGCACGTTTTCTGAAATGCCGCTCTCCCGTCACTCTGGTTAAAGTGTTATGAAAAAAAAGGCTGTTGGGGGCTAGGGAGTATCGAGTTGATCATTATACATGAAGAAATAACCAATTTCATCGTTTGGTTTATGTTTTACACGCGTTTTAAATTTTATTGCCGAAATCGCTTTTTCTCGCCGAGATAAGCACGTTTTCTGAAATGCCGCTCTCCCGTCACTCTGGTTAAAGTGTTATGAAAAAAAAGGCTGTTGGGGGCTAGGGAGTATCGAGTTGATCATTATACATGAAGAAATAACCAATTTCATCGTTTGGTTTATGTTTTACACGCGTTTTAAATTTTATTGCCGAAATCGCTTTTTCTCGCCGAGATAAGCACGTTTTCTGAAATGCCGCTCTCCCGTCACTCTGGTTAAAGTGTTATGAAAAAAAAGGCTGTTGGGGGCTAGGGAGTATCGAGTTGATCATTATACATGAAGAAATAACCAATTTCATCGTTTGGTTTATGTTTTACACGCGTTTTAAATTTTATTGCCGAAATCGCTTTTTCTCGCCGAGATAAGCACGTTTTCTGAAATGCCGCTCTCCCGTCACTCTGGTTAAAGTGTTATGAAAAAAAAGGCTGTTGGGGGCTAGGGAGTATCGAGTTGATCATTATACATGAAGAAATAACCAATTTCATCGTTTGGTTTATGTTTTACACGCGTTTTAAATTTTATTGCCGAAATCGCTTTTTCTCGCCGAGATAAGCACGTTTTCTGAAATGCCGCTCTCCCGTCACTCTGGTTAAAGTGTTATGAAAAAAAAGGCTGTTGGGGGCTAGGGAGTATCGAGTTGATCATTATACATGAAGAAATAACCAATTTCATCGTTTGGTTTATGTTTTACACGCGTTTTAAATTTTATTGCCGAAATCGCTTTTTCTCGCCGAGATAAGCACGTTTTCTGAAATGCCGCTCTCCCGTCACTCTGGTTAAAGTGTTATGAAAAAAAAGGCTGTTGGGGGCTAGGGAGTATCGAGTTGATCATTATACATGAAGAAATAACCAATTTCATCGTTTGGTTTATGTTTTACACGCGTTTTAAATTTTATTGCCGAAATCGCTTTTTCTCGCCGAGATAAGCACGTTTTCTGAAATGCCGCTCTCCCGTCACTCTGGTTAAAGTGTTATGAAAAAAAAGGCTGTTGGGGGCTAGGGAGTATCGAGTTGATCATTATACATGAAGAAATAACCAATTTCATCGTTTGGTTTATGTTTTACACGCGTTTTAAATTTTATTGCCGAAATCGCTTTTTCTCGCCGAGATAAGCACGTTTTCTGAAATGCCGCTCTCCCGTCACTCTGGTTAAAGTGTTATGAAAAAAAAGGCTGTTGGGGGCTAGGGAGTATCGAGTTGATCATTATACATGAAGAAATAACCAATTTCATCGTTTGGTTTATGTTTTACACGCGTTTTAAATTTTATTGCCGAAATCGCTTTTTCTCGCCGAGATAAGCACGTTTTCTGAAATGCCGCTCTCCCGTCACTCTGGTTAAAGTGTTATGAAAAAAAAGGCTGTTGGGGGCTAGGGAGTATCGAGTTGATCATTATACATGAAGAAATAACCAATTTCATCGTTTGGTTTATGTTTTACACGCGTTTTAAATTTTATTGCCGAAATCGCTTTTTCTCGCCGAGATAAGCACGTTTTCTGAAATGCCGCTCTCCCGTCACTCTGGTTAAAGTGTTATGAAAAAAAAGGCTGTTGGGGGCTAGGGAGTATCGAGTTGATCATTATACATGAAGAAATAACCAATTTCATCGTTTGGTTTATGTTTTACACGCGTTTTAAATTTTATTGCCGAAATCGCTTTTTCTCGCCGAGATAAGCACGTTTTCTGAAATGCCGCTCTCCCGTCACTCTGGTTAAAGTGTTATGAAAAAAAAGGCTGTTGGGGGCTAGGGAGTATCGAGTTGATCATTATACATGAAGAAATAACCAATTTCATCGTTTGGTTTATGTTTTACACGCGTTTTAAATTTTATTGCCGAAATCGCTTTTTCTCGCCGAGATAAGCACGTTTTCTGAAATGCCGCTCTCCCGTCACTCTGGTTAAAGTGTTATGAAAAAAAAGGCTGTTGGGGGCTAGGGAGTATCGAGTTGATCATTATACATGAAGAAATAACCAATTTCATCGTTTGGTTTATGTTTTACACGCGTTTTAAATTTTATTGCCGAAATCGCTTTTTCTCGCCGAGATAAGCACGTTTTCTGAAATGCCGCTCTCCCGTCACTCTGGTTAAAGTGTTATGAAAAAAAAGGCTGTTGGGGGCTAGGGAGTATCGAGTTGATCATTATACATGAAGAAATAACCAATTTCATCGTTTGGTTTATGTTTTACACGCGTTTTAAATTTTATTGCCGAAATCGCTTTTTCTCGCCGAGATAAGCACGTTTTCTGAAATGCCACTCTCCCGTCACTCTGGTTAAAGTGTTATGAAAAAAAAGGCTGTTGGGGGCTAGGGAGTATCGAGTTGATCATTATACATGAAGAAATAACCAATTTCATCGTTTGGTTTATGTTTTACACGCGTTTTAAATTTTATTGCCGAAATCGCTTTTTCTCGCCGAGATAAGCACGTTTTCTGAAATGCCGCTCTCCCGTCACTCTGGTTAAAGTGTTATGAAAAAAAAGGCTGTTGGGGGCTAGGGAGTATCGAGTTGATCATTATACATGAAGAAATAACCAATTTCATCGTTTGGTTTATGTTTTACACGCGTTTTAAATTTTATTGCCGAAATCGCTTTTTCTCGCCGAGATAAGCACGTTTTCTGAAATGCCGCTCTCCCGTCACTCTGGTTAAAGTGTTATGAAAAAAAAGGCTGTTGGGGGCTAGGGAGTATCGAGTTGATCATTATACATGAAGAAATAACCAATTTCATCGTTTGGTTTATGTTTTACACGCGTTTTAAATTTTATTGCCGAAATCGCTTTTTCTCGCCGAGATAAGCACGTTTTCTGAAATGCCGCTCTCCCGTCACTCTGGTTAAAGTGTTATGAAAAAAAAGGCTGTTGGGGGCTAGGGAGTGTCGAGTTGATCATTATACATGAAGAAATAACCAATTTCATCGTTTGGTTTATGTTTTACACGCGTTTTAAATTTTATTGCCGAAATCGCTTTTTCTCGCCGAGATAAGCACGTTTTCTGAAATGCCGCTCTCCCGTCACTCTGGTTAAAGTGTTATGAAAAAAAAGGCTGTTGGGGGCTAGGGAGTATCGAGTTGATCATTATACATGAAGAAATAACCAATTTCATCGTTTGGTTTATGTTTTACACGCGTTTTAAATTTTATTGCCGAAATCGCTTTTTCTCGCCGAGATAAGCACGTTTTCTGAAATGCCGCTCTCCCGTCACTCTGGTTAAAGTGTTATGAAAAAAAAGGCTGTTGGGGGCTAGGGAGTATCGAGTTGATCATTATACATGAAGAAATAACCAATTTCATCGTTTGGTTTATGTTTTACACGCGTTTTAAATTTTATTGCCGAAATCGCTTTTTCTCGCCGAGATAAGCACGTTTTCTGAAATGCCGCTCTCCCGTCACTCTGGTTAAAGTGTTATGAAAAAAAAGGCTGTTGGGGGCTAGGGAGTATCGAGTTGATCATTATACATGAAGAAATAACCAATTTCATCGTTTGGTTTATGTTTTACACGCGTTTTAAATTTTATTGCCGAAATCGCTTTTTCTCGCCGAGATAAGCACGTTTTCTGAAATGCCGCTCTCCCGTCACTCTGGTTAAAGTGTTATGAAAAAAAAGGCTGTTGGGGGCTAGGGAGTATCGAGTTGATCATTATACATGAAGAAATAACCAATTTCATCGTTTGGTTTATGTTGTACACGCGTTTTAAATTTTATTGCCGAAATCGCTTTTTCTCGCCGAGATAAGCACGTTTTCTGAAATGCCGCTCTCCCGTCACTCTGGTTAAAGTGTTATGAAAAAAAAGGCTGTTGGGGGCTAGGGAGTATCGAGTTGATCATTATAGATGAAGAAATAACCAATTTCATCGTTTGGTTTATGTTTTACACGCGTTTTAAATTTTATTGCCGAAATCGCTTTTTCTCGCCGAGATAAGCACGTTTTCTGAAATGCCGCTCTCCCGTCACTCTGGTTAAAGTGTTATAAAAAAAAGGCTGTTGGGGGCTAGGGAGTATCGAGTTGATCATTATACATGAAGAAATAACCAATTTCATCGTTTGGTTTATGTTTTACACGCGTTTTAAATTTTATTGCCGAAATCGCTTTTTCTCGCCGAGATAAGCACGTTTTCTGAAATGCCGCTCTCCCGTCACTCTGGTTAAAGTGTTATGAAAAAAAAGGCTGTTGGGGGCTAGGGAGTATCGAGTTGATCATTATACATGAAGAAATAACCAATTTCATCGTTTGGTTTATGTTTTACACGCGTTTTAAATTTTATTGCCGAAATCGCTTTTTCTCGCCGAGATAAGCACGTTTTCTGAAATGCCGCTCTCCCGTCACTCTGGTTAAAGTGTTATGAAAAAAAAGGCTGTTGGGGGCTAGGGAGTATCGAGTTGATCATTATACATGAAGAAATAACCAATTTCATCGTTTGGTTTATGTTTTACACGCGTTTTAAATTTTATTGCCGAAATCGCTTTTTCTCGCCGAGATAAGCACGTTTTCTGAAATGCCGCTCTCCCGTCACTCTGGTTAAAGTGTTATGAAAAAAAAGGCTGTTGGGGGCTAGGGAGTATCGAGTTGATCATTATACATGAAGAAATAACCAATTTCATCGTTTGGTTTATGTTTTACACGCGTTTTAAATTTTATTGCCGAAATCGCTTTTTCTCGCCGAGATAAGCACGTTTTCTGAAATGCCGCTCTCCCGTCACTCTGGTTAAAGTGTTATGAAAAAAAAGGCTGTTGGGGGCTAGGGAGTATCGAGTTGATCATTATACATGAAGAAATAACCAATTTCATCGTTTGGTTTATGTTTTACACGCGTTTTAAATTTTATTGCCGAAATCGCTTTTTCTCGCCGAGATAAGCACGTTTTCTGAAATGCCGCTCTCCCGTCACTCTGGTTAAAGTGTTATGAAAAAAAAGGCTGTTGGGGGCTAGGGAGTATCGAGTTGATCATTATACATGAAGAAATAACCAATTTCATCGTTTGGTTTATGTTTTACACGCGTTTTAAATTTTATTGCCGAAATCGCTTTTTCTCGCCGAGATAAGCACGTTTTCTGAAATGCCGCTCTCCCGTCACTCTGGTTAAAGTGTTATGAAAAAAAAGGCTGTTGGGGGCTAGGGAGTATCGAGTTGATCATTATACATGAAGAAATAACCAATTTCATCGTTTGGTTTATGTTTTACACGCGTTTTAAATTTTATTGCCGAAATCGCTTTTTCTCGCCGAGATAAGCACGTTTTCTGAAATGCCGCTCTCCCGTCACTCTGGTTAAAGTGTTATGAAAAAAAAGGCTGTTGGGGGCTAGGGAGTATCGAGTTGATCATTATACATGAAGAAATAACCAATTTCATCGTTTGGTTTATGTTTTACACGCGTTTTAAATTTTATTGCCGAAATCGCTTTTTCTCGCCGAGATAAGCACGTTTTCTGAAATGCCGCTCTCCCGTCACTCTGGTTAAAGTGTTATGAAAAAAAAGGCTGTTGGGGGCTAGGGAGTATCGAGTTGATCATTATACATGAAGAAATAACCAATTTCATCGTTTGGTTTATGTTTTACACGCGTTTTAAATTTTATTGCCGAAATCGCTTTTTCTCGCCGAGATAAGCACGTTTTCTGAAATGCCGCTCTCCCGTCACTCTGGTTAAAGTGTTATGAAAAAAAAGGCTGTTGGGGGCTAGGGAGTATCGAGTTGATCATTATACATGAAGAAATAACCAATTTCATCGTTTGGTTTATGTTTTACACGCGTTTTAAATTTTATTGCCGAAATCGCTTTTTCTCGCCGAGATAAGCACGTTTTCTGAAATGCCGCTCTCCCGTCACTCTGGTTAAAGTGTTATGAAAAAAAAGGCTGTTGGGGGCTAGGGAGTATCGAGTTGATCATTATACATGAAGAAATAACCAATTTCATCGTTTGGTTTATGTTTTACACGATGCTGAGCTCCAGCTGGAAGTGTAAAAAGAACCGGGCTGGTTAAAAAAAGAACCGGGCGACCCGGTAAAATTGCTTAGCCGGGGCTCTGGAAGCCTAACACGGCGTGATCTTGTCCAAAAAGCCGCTGCTGAGCTCCAGCTGGAAGTGTAAAAAGAACCGGGCTGGTTAAAAAAAAGAACCGGGCGACCCGGTAAAATTGCTTAGCCGGGGCTCTGGAAGCCTACACGGCGTGATCTTGTCCAAAAAGCCGCTGCTGAGCTCCAGCTGGAAGTGTAAAAAGAACCGGGCTGGTTAAAAAAAAGAACCGGGCGGCCCGGTAAAATTGCTTAGCCGGGGCTCTGGAAGCCTAACCCGGCGTGATACTGTGCAAAAAGCCGCTGCTGAGCTCCAGCTGGAAGTGTAAAAAAAACCGGGCTGGTTAAAAAAAAGAACCGGGCGACCCTGTAAAATTGCTTAGCCGGGGCTCTGGAAGCCTAACACGGCGTGATCTTGTCCAAAAACCCGCTGCTGAGCTCCAGCTGGAAGTGTAAAAAGAACCGGGCTGGTTAAAAAAAAGAACCGGGCGGGCCGGTAAAATTGCTTAGCCGGGGCTCTGGAAGCCTAACACGGCGTGATCTTGTCCAAAAAGCCGCTCGTGAGCTCCAGCTGGAAGTGTAAAAAGAACCGGGCTGGTTCAAAAAAAGAACCGGGCGGCCCGGTAAAATTGCTTAGCCGGGGTCCTGGAAGCCTAACGCGGCGTGATCTTGCCCGAAAGTCGGCCTCTATACTTCCATATTAGGTACCAGGCGCTCAGAGCCAACTTGGCAAAAATTTTCTAAGTGCCCACGGCTCTGCGGGGATTGTGCGTCCGACCCGCGCCGGTTCTCCAGCCGGCCTAAAATAACGCAAAACCAGCCTCTCCCCCTGGAGCTCACAGCCAAAGGCGAAACTTTTCTAAGTGCCTACGGCTCTGCGGGCTTTTGAGTCCGCCCCGCGCCGGTTCGTCGGTCGGCCTCAAAAAGCGAAAAATCAGCCTCTCTCCCTGGAGCTCGACTCGAGTTGATCATTATACATGAAGAAATAACCAATTTCATCGTTTGGTTTATGTTTTACACGCGTTTTAAATTTTATTGCCGAAATCGCTTTTTCTCGCCGAGATAAGCACGTTTTCTGAAATGCCGCTCTCCCGTCACTCTGGTTAAAGTGTTATGAAAAAAAAGGCTGTTGGGGGCTAGGGAGTATCGAGTTGATCATTATACATGAAGAAATAACCAATTTCATCGTTTGGTTTATGTTTTACACGCGTTTTAAATTTTATTGCCGAAATCGCTTTTTCTCGCCGAGATAAGCACGTTTTCTGAAATGCCGCTCTCCCGTCACTCTGGTTAAAGTGTTATGAAAAAAAAGGCTGTTGGGGGCTAGGGAGTATCGAGTTGATCATTATACATGAAGAAATAACCAATTTCATCGTTTGGTTTATGTTTTACACGCGTTTTAAATTTTATTGCCGAAATCGCTTTTTCTCGCCGAGATAAGCACGTTTTCTGAAATGCCGCTCTCCCGTCACTCTGGTTAAAGTGTTATGAAAAAAAAGGCTGTTGGGGGCTAGGGAGTATCGAGTTGATCATTATACATGAAGAAATAACCAATTTCATCGTTTGGTTTATGTTTTACACGCGTTTTAAATTTTATTGCCGAAATCGCTTTTTCTCGCCGAGATAAGCACGTTTTCTGAAATGCCGCTCTCCCGTCACTCTGGTTAAAGTGTTATGAAAAAAAAGGCTGTTGGGGGCTAGGGAGTATCGAGTTGATCATTATACATGAAGAAATAACCAATTTCATCGTTTGGTTTATGTTTTACACGCGTTTTAAATTTTATTGCCGAAATCGCTTTTTCTCGCCGAGATAAGCACGTTTTCTGAAATGCCGCTCTCCCGTCACTCTGGTTAAAGTGTTATGAAAAAAAAGGCTGTTGGGGGCTAGGGAGTATCGAGTTGATCATTATACATGAAGAAATAACCAATTTCATCGTTTGGTTTATGTTTTACACGCGTTTTAAATTTTATTGCCGAAATCGCTTTTTCTCGCCGAGATAAGCACGTTTTCTGAAATGCCGCTCTCCCGTCACTCTGGTTAAAGTGTTATGAAAAAAAAGGCTGTTGGGGGCTAGGGAGTATCGAGTTGATCATTATACATGAAGAAATAACCAATTTCATCGTTTGGTTTATGTTTTACACGCGTTTTAAATTTTATTGCCGAAATCGCTTTTTCTCGCCGAGATAAGCACGTTTTCTGAAATGCCGCTCTCCCGTCACTCTGGTTAAAGTGTTATGAAAAAAAAGGCTGTTGGGGGCTAGGGAGTATCGAGTTGATCATTATACATGAAGAAATAACCAATTTCATCGTTTGGTTTATGTTTTACACGCGTTTTAAATTTTATTGCCGAAATCGCTTTTTCTCGCCGAGATAAGCACGTTTTCTGAAATGCCGCTCTCCCGTCACTCTGGTTAAAGTGTTATGAAAAAAAAGGCTGTTGGGGGCTAGGGAGTATCGAGTTGATCATTATACATGAAGAAATAACCAATTTCATCGTTTGGTTTATGTTTTACACGCGTTTTAAATTTTATTGCCGAAATCGCTTTTTCTCGCCGAGATAAGCACGTTTTCTGAAATGCCGCTCTCCCGTCACTCTGGTTAAAGTGTTATGAAAAAAAAGGCTGTTGGGGGCTAGGGAGTATCGAGTTGATCATTATACATGAAGAAATAACCAATTTCATCGTTTGGTTTATGTTTTACACGCGTTTTAAATTTTATTGCCGAAATCGCTTTTTCTCGCCGAGATAAGCACGTTTTCTGAAATGCCGCTCTCCCGTCACTCTGGTTAAAGTGTTATGAAAAAAAAGGCTGTTGGGGGCTAGGGAGTATCGAGTTGATCATTATACATGAAGAAATAACCAATTTCATCGTTTGGTTTATGTTTTACACGCGTTTTAAATTTTATTGCCGAAATCGCTTTTTCTCGCCGAGATAAGCACGTTTTCTGAAATGCCGCTCTCCCGTCACTCTGGTTAAAGTGTTATGAAAAAAAAGGCTGTTGGGGGCTAGGGAGTATCGAGTTGATCATTATACATGAAGAAATAACCAATTTCATCGTTTGGTTTATGTTTTACACGCGTTTTAAATTTTATTGCCGAAATCGCTTTTTCTCGCCGAGATAAGCACGTTTTCTGAAATGCCGCTCTCCCGTCACTCTGGTTAAAGTGTTATGAAAAAAAAGGCTGTTGGGGGCTAGGGAGTATCGAGTTGATCATTATACATGAAGAAATAACCAATTTCATCGTTTGGTTTATGTTTTACACGCGTTTTAAATTTTATTGCCGAAATCGCTTTTTCTCGCCGAGATAAGCACGTTTTCTGAAATGCCGCTCTCCCGTCACTCTGGTTAAAGTGTTATGAAAAAAAAGGCTGTTGGGGGCTAGGGAGTATCGAGTTGATCATTATACATGAAGAAATAACCAATTTCATCGTTTGGTTTATGTTTTACACGCGTTTTAAATTTTATTGCCGAAATCGCTTTTTCTCGCCGAGATAAGCACGTTTTCTGAAATGCCGCTCTCCCGTCACTCTGGTTAAAGTGTTATGAAAAAAAAGGCTGTTGGGGGCTAGGGAGTATCGAGTTGATCATTATACATGAAGAAATAACCAATTTCATCGTTTGGTTTATGTTTTACACGCGTTTTAAATTTTATTGCCGAAATCGCTTTTTCTCGCCGAGATAAGCACGTTTTCTGAAATGCCGCTCTCCCGTCACTCTGGTTAAAGTGTTATGAAAAAAAAGGCTGTTGGGGGCTAGGGAGTATCGAGTTGATCATTATACATGAAGAAATAACCAATTTCATCGTTTGGTTTATGTTTTACACGCGTTTTAAATTTTATTGCCGAAATCGCTTTTTCTCGCCGAGATAAGCACGTTTTCTGAAATGCCGCTCTCCCGTCACTCTGGTTAAAGTGTTATGAAAAAAAAGGCTGTTGGGGGCTAGGGAGTATCGAGTTGATCATTATACATGAAGAAATAACCAATTTCATCGTTTGGTTTATGTTTTACACGCGTTTTAAATTTTATTGCCGAAATCGCTTTTTCTCGCCGAGATAAGCACGTTTTCTGAAATGCCGCTCTCCCGTCACTCTGGTTAAAGTGTTATGAAAAAAAAGGCTGTTGGGGGCTAGGGAGTATCGAGTTGATCATTATACATGAAGAAATAACCAATTTCATCGTTTGGTTTATGTTTTACACGCGTTTTAAATTTTATTGCCGAAATCGCTTTTTCTCGCCGAGATAAGCACGTTTTCTGAAATGCCGCTCTCCCGTCACTCTGGTTAAAGTGTTATGAAAAAAAAGGCTGTTGGGGGCTAGGGAGTATCGAGTTGATCATTATACATGAAGAAATAACCAATTTCATCGTTTGGTTTATGTTTTACACGCCTTTTAAATTTTATTGCCGAAATCGCTTTTTCTCGCCGAGATAAGCACGTTTTCTGAAATGCCGCTCTCCCGTCACTCTGGTTAAAGTGTTATGAAAAAAAAGGCTGTTGGGGGCTAGGGAGTATCGAGTTGATCATTATACATGAAGAAATAAACAATTTCATCGTTTGGTTTATGTTTTACACGCGTTTTAAATTTTATTGCCGAAATCGCTTTTTCTCGCCGAGATAAGCACGTTTTCTGAAATGCCGCTCTCCCGTCACTCTGGTTAAAGTGTTATGAAAAAAAAGGCTGTTGGGGGCTAGGGAGTATCGAGTTGATCATTATACATGAAGAAATAACCAATTTCATCGTTTGGTTTATGTTTTACACGCGTTTTAAATTTTATTGCCGAAATCGCTTTTTCTCGCCGAGATAAGCACGTTTTCTGAAATGCCGCTCTCCCGTCACTCTGGTTAAAGTGTTATGAAAAAAAAGGCTGTTGGGGGCTAGGGAGTGTCGAGTTGATCATTATACATGAAGAAATAACCAATTTCATCGTTTGGTTTATGTTTTACACGCGTTTTAAATTTTATTGCCGAAATCGCTTTTTCTCGCCGAGATAAGCACGTTTTCTGAAATGCCGCTCTCCCGTCACTCTGGTTAAAGTGTTATGAAAAAAAAGGCTGTTGGGGGCTAGGGGGTATCGAGTTGATCATTATACATGAAGAAATAACCAATTTCATCGTTTGGTTTATGTTTTACACGCGTTTTAAATTTTATTGCCGAAATCGCTTTTTCTCGCCGAGATAAGCACGTTTTCTGAAATGCCGCTCTCCCGTCACTCTGGTTAAAGTGTTATGAAAAAAAAGGCTGTTGGGGGCTAGGGAGTATCGAGTTGATCATTATACATGAAGAAATAACCAATTTCATCGTTTGGTTTATGTTTTACACGCGTTTTAAATTTTATTGCCGAAATCGCTTTTTCTCGCCGAGATAAGCACGTTTTCTGAAATGCCGCTCTCCCGTCACTCTGGTTAAAGTGTTATGAAAAAAAAGGCTGTTGGGGGCTAGGGAGTATCGAGTTGATCATTATACATGAAGAAATAACCAATTTCATCGTTTGGTTTATGTTTTACACGCGTTTTAAATTTTATTGCCGAAATCGCTTTTTCTCGCCGAGATAAGCACGTTTTCTGAAATGCCGCGATCCCGTCACTCTGGTTAAAGTGTTATGAAAAAAAAGGCTGTTGGGGGCTAGGGAGTATCGAGTTGATCATTATACATGAAGAAATAACCAATTTCATCGTTTGGTTTATGTTTTACACGCGTTTTAAATTTTATTGCCGAAATCGCTTTTTCTCGCCGAGATAAGCACGTTTTCTGAAATGCCGCTCTCCCGTCACTCTGGTTAAAGTGTTGTGAAAAAAAAGGCTGTTGGGGGCTAGGGAGTATCGAGTTGATCATTATACATGAAGAAATAACCAATTTCATCGTTTGGTTTATGTTTTACACGCGTTTTAAATTTTATTGCCGAAATCGCTTTTTCTCGCCGAGATAAGCACGTTTTCTGAAATGCCGCTCTCCCGTCACTCTGGTTAAAGTGTTATGAAAAAAAAGGCTGTTGGGGGCTAGGGAGTATCGAGTTGATCATTATACATGAAGAAATAAGCAATTTCATCGTTTGGTTTATGTTTTACACGCGTTTTAAATTTTATTGCCGAAATCGCTTTTTCTCGCCGAGATAAGCACGTTTTCTGAAATGCCGCTCTCCCGTCACTCTGGTTAAAGTGTTATGAAAAAAAAGGCTGTTGGGGGCTAGGGAGTATCGAGTTGATCATTATACATGAAGAAATAAGCAATTTCATCGTTTGGTTTATGTTTTACACGCGTTTTAAATTTTATTGCCGAAATCGCTTTTTCTCGCCGAGATAAGCACGTTTTCTGAAATGCCGCTCTCCCGTCACTCTGGTTAAAGTGTTATGAAAAAAAAGGCTGTTGGGGGCTAGGGAGTATCGAGTTGATCATTATACATGAAGAAATAAGCAATTTCATCGTTTGGTTTATGTTTTACACGCGTTTTAAATTTTATTGCCGAAATCGCTTTTTCTCGCCGAGATAAGCACGTTTTCTGAAATGCCGCTCTCCCGTCACTCTGGTTAAAGTGTTATGAAAAAAAAGGCTGTTGGGGGCTAGGGAGTATCGAGTTGATCATTATACATGAAAAAATAACCAATTTCATCGTTTGGTTTATGTTTTACACGCGTTTTAAATTTTATTGCCGAAATCGCTTTTTCTCGCCGAGATAAGCACGTTTTCTGAAATGCCGCTCTCCCGTCACTCTGGTTAAAGTGTTATGAAAAAAAAGGCTGTTGGGGGCTAGGGAGTATCGAGTTGATCATTATACATGAAGAAATAACCAATTTCATCGTTTGGTTTATGTTTTACACGCGTTTTAAATTTTATTGCCGAAATCGCTTTTTCTCGCCGAGATAAGCACGTTTTCTGAAATGCCGCTCTCCCGTCACTCTGGTTAGTGTTATGAAAAAAAAGGCTGTTGGGGGCTAGGGAGTATCGAGTTGATCATTATACATGAAGAAATAACCAATTTCATCGTTTGGTTTATGTTTTACACGCGTTTTAAATTTTATTGCCGAAATCGCTTTTTCTCGCCGAGATAAGCACGTTTTCTGAAATGCCGCTCTCCCGTCACTCTGGTTAAAGTGTTATGAAAAAAAAGGCTGTTGGGGGCTAGGGAGTATCGAGTTGATCATTATACATGAAGAAATAACCAATTTCATCGTTTGGTTTATGTTTTACACGCGTTTTAAATTTTATTGCCGAAATCGCTTTTTCTCGCCGAGATAAGCACGTTTTCTGAAATGCCGCTCTCCCGTCACTCTGGTTAAAGTGTTATGAAAAAAAAGGCTGTTGGGGGCTAGGGAGTATCGAGTTGATCATTATACATGAAGAAATAACCAATTTCATCGTTTGGTTTATGTTTTACACGCGTTTTAAATTTTATTGCCGAAATCGCTTTTTCTCGCCGAGATAAGCACGTTTTCTGAAATGCCGCTCTCCCGTCACTCTGGTTAAAGTGTTATGAAAAAAAAGGCTGTTGGGGGCTAGGGAGTATCGAGTTGATCATTATACATGAAGAAATAACCAATTTCATCGTTTGGTTTATGTTTTACACGCGTTTTAAATTTTATTGCCGAAATCACTTTTTCTCGCCGAGATAAGCACGTTTTCTGAAATGCCGCTCTCCCGTCACTCTGGTTAAAGTGTTATGAAAAAAAAGGCTGTTGGGGGCTAGGGAGTATCGAGTTGATCATTATACATGAAGAAATAACCAATTTCATCGTTTGGTTTATGTTTTACACGCGTTTTAAATTTTATTGCCGAAATCGCTTTTTCTCGCCGAGATAAGCACGTTTTCTGAAATGCCGCTCTCCCGTCACTCTGGTTAAAGTGTTATGAAAAAAAAGGCTGTTGGGGGCTAGGGAGTATCGAGTTGATCATTATACATGAAGAAATAACCAATTTCATCGTTTGGTTTATGTTTTACACGCGTTTTAAATTTTATTGCCGAAATCGCTTTTTCTCGCCGAGATAAGCACGTTTTCTGAAATGCCGCTCTCCCGTCACTCTGGTTAAAGTGTTATGAAAAAAAAGGCTGTTGGGGGCTAGGGAGTGTCGAGTTGATCATTATACATGAAGAAATAACCAATTTCATCGTTTGGTTTATGTTTTACACGCGTTTTAAATTTTATTGCCGAAATCGCTTTTTCTCGCCGAGATAAGCACGTTTTCTGAAATGCCGCTCTCCCGTCACTCTGGTTAAAGTGTTATGAAAAAAAAGGCTGTTGGGGGCTAGGGGGTATCGAGTTGATCATTATACATGAAGAAATAACCAATTTCATCGTTTGGTTTATGTTTTACACGCGTTTTAAATTTTATTGCCGAAATCGCTTTTTCTCGCCGAGATAAGCACGTTTTCTGAAATGCCGCTCTCCCGTCACTCTGGTTAAAGTGTTATGAAAAAAAAGGCTGTTGGGGGCTAGGGAGTATCGAGTTGATCATTATACATGAAGAAATAACCAATTTCATCGTTTGGTTTATGTTTTACACGCGTTTTAAATTTTATTGCCGAAATCGCTTTTTCTCGCCGAGATAAGCACGTTTTCTGAAATGCCGCTCTCCCGTCACTCTGGTTAAAGTGTTATGAAAAAAAAGGCTGTTGGGGGCTAGGGAGTATCGAGTTGATCATTATACATGAAGAAATAACCAATTTCATCGTTTGGTTTATGTTTTACACGCGTTTTAAATTTTATTGCCGAAATCGCTTTTTCTCGCCGAGATAAGCACGTTTTCTGAAATGCCACTCTCCCGTCACTCTGGTTAAAGTGTTATGAAAAAAAAGGCTGTTGGGGGCTAGGGAGTATCGAGTTGATCATTATACATGAAGAAATAACCAATTTCATCGTTTGGTTTATGTTTTACACGCGTTTTAAATTTTATTGCCGAAATCGCTTTTTCTCGCCGAGATAAGCACGTTTTCTGAAATGCCGCTCTCCCGTCACTCTGGTTAAAGTGTTATGAAAAAAAAGGCTGTTGGGGGCTAGGGAGTATCGAGTTGATCATTATACATGAAGAAATAACCAATTTCATCGTTTGGTTTATGTTTTACACGCGTTTTAAATTTTATTGCCGAAATCGCTTTTTCTCGCCGAGATAAGCACGTTTTCTGAAATGCCGCTCTCCCGTCACTCTGGTTAAAGTGTTATGAAAAAAAAGGCTGTTGGGGGCTAGGGAGTATCGAGTTGATCATTATACATGAAGAAATAACCAATTTCATCGTTTGGTTTATGTTTTACACGCGTTTTAAATTTTATTGCCGAAATCGCTTTTTCTCGCCGAGATAAGCACGTTTTCTGAAATGCCGCTCTCCCGTCACTCTGGTTAAAGTGTTATGAAAAAAAAGGCTGTTGGGGGCTAGGGAGTGTCGAGTTGATCATTATACATGAAGAAATAACCAATTTCATCGTTTGGTTTATGTTTTACACGCGTTTTAAATTTTATTGCCGAAATCGCTTTTTCTCGCCGAGATAAGCACGTTTTCTGAAATGCCGCTCTCCCGTCACTCTGGTTAAAGTGGTATGAAAAAAAAGGCTGTTGGGGGCTAGGGGGTATCGAGTTGATCATTATACATGAAGAAATAACCAATTTCATCGTTTGGTTTATGTTTTACACGCGTTTTAAATTTTATTGCCGAAATCGCTTTTTCTCGCCGAGATAAGCACGTTTTCTGAAATGCCGCTCTCCCGTCACTCTGGTTAAAGTGTTATGAAAAAAAAGGCTGTTGGGGGCTAGGGAGTATCGAGTTGATCATTATACATGAAGAAATAACCAATTTCATCGTTTGGTTTATGTTTTACACGCGTTTTAAATTTTATTGCCGAAATCGCTTTTTCTCGCCGAGATAAGCACGTTTTCTGAAATGCCGCTCTCCCGTCACTCTGGTTAAAGTGTTATGAAAAAAAAGGCTGTTGGGGGCTAGGGAGTATCGAGTTGATCATTATACATGAAGAAATAACCAATTTCATCGTTTGGTTTATGTTTTACACGCGTTTTAAATTTTATTGCCGAAATCGCTTTTTCTCGCCGAGATAAGCACGTTTTCTGAAATGCCGCTCTCCCGTCACTCTGGTTAAAGTGTTATGAAAAAAAAGGCTGTTGGGGGCTAGGGAGTATCGAGTTGATCATTATACATGAAGAAATAACCAATTTCATCGTTTGGTTTATGTTTTACACGCGTTTTAAATTTTATTGCCGAAATCGCTTTTTCTCGCCGAGATAAGCACGTTTTCTGAAATGCCGCTCTCCCGTCACTCTGGTTAAAGTGTTATGAAAAAAAAGGCTGTTGGGGGCTAGGGAGTATCGAGTTGATCATTATACATGAAGAAATAACCAATTTCATCGTTTGGTTTATGTTTTACACGCGTTTTAAATTTTATTGCCGAAATCGCTTTTTCTCGCCGAGATAAGCACGTTTTCTGAAATGCCGCTCTCCCGTCACTCTGGTTAAAGTGTTATGAAAAAAAAGGCTGTTGGGGGCTAGGGAGTATCGAGTTGATCATTATACATGAAGAAATAACCAATTTCATCGTTTGGTTTATGTTTTACACGCGTTTTAAATTTTATTGCCGAAATCGCTTTTTCTCGCCGAGATAAGCACGTTTTCTGAAATGCCGCTCTCCCGTCACTCTGGTTAAAGTGTTATGAAAAAAAAGGCTGTTGGGGGCTAGGGAGTATCGAGTTGATCATTATACATGAAGAAATAACCAATTTCATCGTTTGGTTTATGTTTTACACGCGTTTTAAATTTTATTGCCGAAATCGCTTTTTCTCGCCGAGATAAGCACGTTTTCTGAAATGCCGCTCTCCCGTCACTCTGGTTAAAGTGTTGTGAAAAAAAAGGCTGTTGGGGGCTAGGGAGTATCGAGTTGATCATTATACATGAAGAAATAACCAATTTCATCGTTTGGTTTATGTTTTACACGCGTTTTAAATTTTATTGCCGAAATCGCTTTTTCTCGCCGAGATAAGCACGTTTTCTGAAATGCCGCTCTCCCGTCACTCTGGTTAAAGTGTTATGAAAAAAAAGGCTGTTGGGGGCTAGGGAGTATCGAGTTGATCATTATACATGAAGAAATAACCAATTTCATCGTTTGGTTTATGTTTTACACGCGTTTTAAATTTTATTGCCGAAATCGCTTTTTCTCGCCGAGATAAGCACGTTTTCTGAAATGCCGCTCTCCCGTCACTCTGGTTAAAGTGTTATGAAAAAAAAGGCTGTTGAGGGCTAGGGAGTATCGAGTTGATCATTATACATGAAGAAATAACCAATTTCATCGTTTGGTTTATGTTTTACACGCGTTTTAAATTTTATTGCCGAAATCGCTTTTTCTCGCCGAGATAAGCACGTTTTCTGAAATGCCGCTCTCCCGTCACTCTGGTTAAAGTGTTATGAAAAAAAAGGCTGTTGGGGGCTAGGGAGTATCGAGTTGATCATTATACATGAAGAAATAACCAATTTCATCGTTTGGTTTATGTTTTACACGCGTTTTAAATTTTATTGCCGAAATCGCTTTTTCTCGCCGAGATAAGCACGTTTTCTGAAATGCCGCTCTCCCGTCACTCTGGTTAAAGTGTTATGAAAAAAAAGGCTGTTGGGGGCTAGGGAGTATCGAGTTGATCATTATACATGAAGAAATAACCAATTTCATCGTTTGGTTTATGTTTTACACGCGTTTTAAATTTTATTGCCGAAATCGCTTTTTCTCGCCGAGATAAGCACGTTTTCTGAAATGCCGCTCTCCCGTCACTCTGGTTAAAGTGTTATGAAAAAAAAGGCTGTTGGGGGCTAGGGAGTATCGAGTTGATCATTATACATGAAGAAATAACCAATTTCATCGTTTGGTTTATGTTTTACACGCGTTTTAAATTTTATTGCCGAAATCGCTTTTTCTCGCCGAGATAAGCACGTTTTCTGAAATGCCGCTCTCCCGTCACTCTGGTTAAAGTGTTATGAAAAAAAAGGCTGTTGGGGGCTAGGGAGTATCGAGTTGATCATTATACATGAAGAAATAACCAATTTCATCGTTTGGTTTATGTTTTACACGCGTTTTAAATTTTATTGCCGAAATCGCTTTTTCTCGCCGAGATAAGCACGTTTTAAATGCCGCTCTCCCGTCACTCTGGTTAAAGTGTTATGAAAAAAAAGGCTGTTGGGGGCTAGGGAGTATCGAGTTGATCATTATACATGAAGAAATAACCAATTTCATCGTTTGGTTTATGTTTTACACGCGTTTTAAATTTTATTGCCGAAATCGCTTTTTCTCGCCGAGATAAGCACGTTTTCTGAAATGCCGCTCTCCCGTCACTCTGGTTAAAGTGTTATGAAAAAAAAGGCTGTTGGGGGCTAGGGAGTATCGAGTTGATCATTATACATGAAGAAATAACCAATTTCATCGTTTGGTTTATGTTTTACACGCGTTTTAAATTTTATTGCCGAAATCGCTTTTTCTCGCCGAGATAAGCACGTTTTCTGAAATGCCGCTCTCCCGTCACTCTGGTTAAAGTGTTATGAAAAAAAAGGCTGTTGGGGGCTAGGGAGTATCGAGTTGATCATTATACATGAAGAAATAACCAATTTCATCGTTTGGTTTATGTTTTACACGCGTTTTAAATTTTATTGCCGAAATCGCTTTTTCTCGCCGAGATAAGCACGTTTTCTGAAATGCCGCTCTCCCGTCACTCTGGTTAAAGTGTTATGAAAAAAAAGGCTGTTGGGGGCTAGGGAGTATCGAGTTGATCATTATACATGAAGAAATAACCAATTTCATCGTTTGGTTTATGTTTTACACGCGTTTTAAATTTTATTGCCGAAATCGCTTTTTCTCGCCGAGATAAGCACGTTTTCTGAAATGCCGCTCTCCCGTCACTCTGGTTAAAGTGTTATGAAAAAAAAGGCTGTTGGGGGCTAGGGAGTATCGAGTTGATCATTATACATGAAGAAATAACCAATTTCATCGTTTGGTTTATGTTTTACACGCGTTTTAAATTTTATTGCCGAAATCGCTTTTTCTCGCCGAGATAAGCACGTTTTCTGAAATGCCGCTCTCCCGTCACTCTGGTTAAAGTGTTATGAAAAAAAAGGCTGTTGGGGGCTAGGGAGTATCGAGTTGATCATTATACATGAAGAAATAACCAATTTCATCGTTTGGTTTATGTTTTACACGATGCTGAGCTCCAGCTGGAAGTGTAAAAAGAACCGGGCTGGTTAAAAAAAGAACCGGGCGACCCGGTAAAATTGCTTAGCCGGGGCTCTGGAAGCCTAACACGGCGTGATCTTGTCCAAAAAGCCGCTGCTGAGCTCCAGCTGGAAGTGTAAAAAGAACCGGGCTGGTTAAAAAAAAGAACCGGGCGACCCGGTAAAATTGCTTAGCCGGGGCTCTGGAAGCCTAACACGGCGTGATCTTGTCCAAAAAGCCGCTGCTGAGCTCCAGCTGGAAGTGTAAAAAGAACCGGGCTGGTTAAAAAAAAGAACCGGGCGGCCCGGTAAAATTGCTTAGCCGGGGCTCTGGAAGCCTAACCCGGCGTGATACTGTGCAAAAAGCCGCTGCTGAGCTCCAGCTGGAAGTGTAAAAAAAACCGGGCTGGTTAAAAAAAAGAACCGGGCGACCCTGTAAAATTGCTTAGCCGGGGCTCTGGAAGCCTAACACGGCGTGATCTTGTCCAAAAACCCGCTGCTGAGCTCCAGCTGGAAGTGTAAAAAGAACCGGGCTGGTTAAAAAAAAGAACCGGGCGGGCCGGTAAAATTGCTTAGCCGGGGCTCTGGAAGCCTAACACGGCGTGATCTTGTCCAAAAAGCCGCTCGTGAGCTCCAGCTGGAAGTGTAAAAAGAACCGGGCTGGTTCAAAAAAAGAACCGGGCGGCCCGGTAAAATTGCTTAGCCGGGGTCCTGGAAGCCTAACGCGGCGTGATCTTGCCCGAAAGTCGGCCTCTATACTTCCATATTAGGTACCAGGCGCTCAGAGCCAACTTGGCAAAAATTTTCTAAGTGCCCACGGCTCTGCGGGGATTGTGCGTCCGACCCGCGCCGGTTCTCCAGCCGGCCTAAAATAACGCAAAACCAGCCTCTCCCCCTGGAGCTCACAGCCAAAGGCGAAACTTTTCTAAGTGCCTACGGCTCTGCGGGCTTTTGAGTCCGCCCCGCGCCGGTTCGTCGGTCGGCCTCAAAAAGCGAAAAATCAGCCTCTCTCCCTGGAGCTCGACTCGAGTTGATCATTATACATGAAGAAATAACCAATTTCATCGTTTGGTTTATGTTTTACACGCGTTTTAAATTTTATTGCCGAAATCGCTTTTTCTCGCCGAGATAAGCACGTTTTCTGAAATGCCGCTCTCCCGTCACTCTGGTTAAAGTGTTATGAAAAAAAAGGCTGTTGGGGGCTAGGGAGTATCGAGTTGATCATTATACATGAAGAAATAACCAATTTCATCGTTTGGTTTATGTTTTACACGCGTTTTAAATTTTATTGCCGAAATCGCTTTTTCTCGCCGAGATAAGCACGTTTTCTGAAATGCCGCTCTCCCGTCACTCTGGTTAAAGTGTTATAAAAAAAAAGGCTGTTGGGGGCTAGGGAGTATCGAGTTGATCATTATACATGAAGAAATAACCAATTTCATCGTTTGGTTTATGTTTTACACGCGTTTTAAATTTTATTGCCGAAATCGCTTTTTCTCGCCGAGATAAGCACGTTTTCTGAAATGCCGCTCTCCCGTCACTCTGGTTAAAGTGTTATGAAAAAAAAGGCTGTTGGGGGCTAGGGAGTATCGAGTTGATCATTATACATGAAGAAATAACCAATTTCATCGTTTGGTTTATGTTTTACACGCGTTTTAAATTTTATTGCCGAAATCGCTTTTTCTCGCCGAGATAAGCACGTTTTCTGAAATGCCGCTCTCCCGTCACTCTGGTTAAAGTGTTATGAAAAAAAAGGCTGTTGGGGGCTAGGGAGTATCGAGTTGATCATTATACATGAAGAAATAACCAATTTCATCGTTTGGTTTATGTTTTACACGCGTTTTAAATTTTATTGCCGAAATCGCTTTTTCTCGCCGAGATAAGCACGTTTTCTGAAATGCCGCTCTCCCGTCACTCTGGTTAAAGTGTTATGAAAAAAAAGGCTGTTGGGGGCTAGGGAGTATCGAGTTGATCATTATACATGAAGAAATAACCAATTTCATCGTTTGGTTTATGTTTTACACGCGTTTTAAATTTTATTGCCGAAATCGCTTTTTCTCGCCGAGATAAGCACGTTTTCTGAAATGCCGCTCTCCCGTCACTCTGGTTAAAGTGTTATGAAAAAAAAGGCTGTTGGGGGCTAGGGAGTATCGAGTTGATCATTATACATGAAGAAATAACCAATTTCATCGTTTGGTTTATGTTTTACACGCGTTTTAAATTTTATTGCCGAAATCGCTTTTTCTCGCCGAGATAAGCACGTTTTCTGAAATGCCGCTCTCCCGTCACTCTGGTTAAAGTGTTATGAAAAAAAAGGCTGTTGGGGGCTAGGGAGTATCGAGTTGATCATTATACATGAAGAAATAACCAATTTCATCGTTTGGTTTATGTTTTACACGCGTTTTAAATTTTATTGCCGAAATCGCTTTTTCTCGCCGAGATAAGCACGTTTTCTGAAATGCCGCTCTCCCGTCACTCTGGTTAAAGTGTTATGAAAAAAAAGGCTGTTGGGGGCTAGGGAGTATCGAGTTGATCATTATAGATGAAGAAATAACCAATTTCATCGTTTGGTTTATGTTTTACACGCGTTTTAAATTTTATTGCCGAAATCGCTTTTTCTCGCCGAGATAAGCACGTTTTCTGAAATGCCGCTCTCCCGTCACTCTGGTTAAAGTGTTATGAAAAAAAAGGCTGTTGGGGGCTAGGGAGTATCGAGTTGATCATTATACATGAAGAAATAACCAATTTCATCGTTTGGTTTATGTTTTACACGCGTTTTAAATTTTATTGCCGAAATCGCTTTTTCTCGCCGAGATAAGCACGTTTTCTGAAATGCCGCTCTCCCGTCACTCTGGTTAAAGTGTTATGAAAAAAAAGGCTGTTGGGGGCTAGGGAGTATCGAGTTGATCATTATACATGAAGAAATAACCAATTTCATCGTTTGGTTTATGTTTTACACGCGTTTTAAATTTTATTGCCGAAATCGCTTTTTCTCGCCGAGATAAGCACGTTTTCTGAAATGCCGCTCTCCCGTCACTCTGGTTAAAGTGTTATGAAAAAAAAGGCTGTTGGGGGCTAGGGAGTATCGAGTTGATCATTATACATGAAGAAATAACCAATTTCATCGTTTGGTTTATGTTTTACACGCGTTTTAAATTTTATTGCCGAAATCGCTTTTTCTCGCCGAGATAAGCACGTTTTCTGAAATGCCGCTCTCCCGTCACTCTGGTTAAAGTGTTATGAAAAAAAAGGCTGTTGGGGGCTAGGGAGTATCGAGTTGATCATTATACATGAAGAAATAACCAATTTCATCGTTTGGTTTATGTTTTACACGCGTTTTTAATTTTATTGCCGAAATCGCTTTTTCTCGCCGAGATAAGCACGTTTTCTGAAATGCCGCTCTCCCGTCACTCTGGTTAAAGTGTTATGAAAAAAAAGGCTGTTGGGGGCTAGGGCGTATCGAGTTGATCATTATACATGAAGAAATAACCAATTTCATCGTTTGGTTTATGTTTTACACGCGTTTTAAATTTTATTGCCGAAATCGCTTTTTCTCGCCGAGATAAGCACGTTTTCTGAAATGCCGCTCTCCCGTCACTCTGGTTAAAGTGTTATGAAAAAAAAGGCTGTTGGGGGCTAGGGAGTATCGAGTTGATCATTATACATGAAGAAATAACCAATTTCATCGTTTGGTTTATGTTTTACACGCGTTTTAAATTTTATTGCCGAAATCGCTTTTTCTCGCCGAGATAAGCACGTTTTCTGAAATGCCGCTCTCCCGTCACTCTGGTTAAAGTGTTATGAAAAAAAAGGCTGTTGGGGGCTAGGGAGTATCGAGTTGATCATTATACATGAAGAAATAACCAATTTCATCGTTTGGTTTATGTTTTACACGCGTTTTAAATTTTATTGCCGAAATCGCTTTTTCTCGCCGAGATAAGCACGTTTTCTGAAATGCCGCTCTCCCGTCACTCTGGTTAAAGTGTTATGAAAAAAAAGGCTGTTGGGGGCTAGGGAGTATCGAGTTGATCATTATACATGAAGAAATAACCAATTTCATCGTTTGGTTTATGTTTTACACGCGTTTTAAATTTTATTGCCGAAATCGCTTTTTCTCGCCGAGATAAGCACGTTTTCTGAAATGCCGCTCTCCCGTCACTCTGGTTAAAGTGGTATGAAAAAAAAGGCTGTTGGGGGCTAGGGAGTATCGAGTTGATCATTATACATGAAGAAATAACCAATTTCATCGTTTGGTTTATGTTTTACACGCGTTTTAAATTTTATTGCCGAAATCGCTTTTTCTCGCCGAGATAAGCACGTTTTCTGAAATGCCGCTCTCCCGTCACTCTGGTTAAAGTGTTATGAAAAAAAAGGCTGTTGGGGGCTAGGGAGTATCGAGTTGATCATTATACATGAAGAAATAACCAATTTCATCGTTTGGTTTATGTTTTACACGCGTTTTAAATTTTATTGCCGAAATCGCTTTTTCTCGCCGAGATAAGCACGTTTTCTGAAATGCCGCTCTCCCGTCACTCTGGTTAAAGTGTTGTGAAAAAAAAGGCTGTTGGGGGCTAGGGAGTATCGAGTTGATCATTATACATGAAGAAATAACCAATTTCATCGTTTGGTTTATGTTTTACACGCGTTTTAAATTTTATTGCCGAAATCGCTTTTTCTCGCCGAGATAAGCACGTTTTCTGAAATGCCGCTCTCCCGTCACTCTGGTTAAAGTGTTATGAAAAAAAAGGCTGTTGGGGGCTAGGGAGTATCGAGTTGATCATTATACATGAAGAAATAACCAATTTCATCGTTTGGTTTATGTTTTACACGCGTTTTAAATTTTATTGCCGAAATCGCTTTTTCTCGCCGAGATAAGCACGTTTTCTGAAATGCCGCTCTCCCGTCACTCTGGTTAAAGTGTTATGAAAAAAAAGGCTGTTGGGGGCTAGGGAGTATCGAGTTGATCATTATACATGAAGAAATAACCAATTTCATCGTTTGGTTTATGTTTTACACGCGTTTTAAATTTTATTGCCGAAATCGCTTTTTCTCGCCGAGATAAGCACGTTTTCTGAAATGCCGCTCTCCCGTCACTCTGGTTAAAGTGTTATGAAAAAAAAGGCTGTTGGGGGCTAGGGAGTATCGAGTTGATCATTATACATGAAGAAATAACCAATTTCATCGTTTGGTTTATGTTTTACACGCGTTTTAAATTTTATTGCCGAAATCGCTTTTTCTCGCCGAGATAAGCACGTTTTCTGAAATGCCGCTCTCCCGTCACTCTGGTTAAAGTGTTATGAAAAAAAAGGCTGTTGGGGGCTAGGGAGTATCGAGTTGATCATTATACATGAAGAAATAACCAATTTCATCGTTTGGTTTATGTTTTACACGCGTTTTAAATTTTATTGCCGAAATCGCTTTTTCTCGCCGAGATAAGCACGTTTTCTGAAATGCCGCTCTCCCGTCACTCTGGTTAAAGTGTTATGAAAAAAAAGGCTGTTGGGGGCTAGGGAGTATCGAGTTGATCATTATACATGAAGAAATAACCAATTTCATCGTTTGGTTTATGTTTTACACGCGTTTTAAATTTTATTGCCGAAATCGCTTTTTCTCGCCGAGATAAGCACGTTTTCTGAAATGCCGCTCTCCCGTCACTCTGGTTAAAGTGTTATGAAAAAAAAGGCTGTTGGGGGCTAGGGAGTATCGAGTTGATCATTATACATGAAGAAATAACCAATTTCATCGTTTGGTTTATGTTTTACACGCGTTTTAAATTTTATTGCCGAAATCGCTTTTTCTCGCCGAGATAAGCACGTTTTCTGAAATGCCGCTCTCCCGTCACTCTGGTTAAAGTGTTATGAAAAAAAAGGCTGTTGGGGGCTAGGGAGTATCGAGTTGGTCATTATACATGAAGAAATAACCAATTTCATCGTTTGGTTTATGTTTTACACGCGTTTTAAATTTTATTGCCGAAATCGCTTTTTCTCGCCGAGATAAGCACGTTTTCTGAAATGCCGCTCTCCCGTCACTCTGGTTAAAGTGTTATGAAAAAAAAGGCTGTTGGGGGCTAGGGAGTATCGAGTTGATCATTATACATGAAGAAATAACCAATTTCATCGTTTGGTTTATGTTTTACACGCGTTTTAAATTTTATTGCCGAAATCGCTTTTTCTCGCCGAGATAAGCACGTTTTCTGAAATGCCGCTCTCCCGTCACTCTGGTTAAAGTGTTATGAAAAAAAAGGCTGTTGGGGGCTAGGGAGTATCGAGTTGATCATTATACATGAAGAAATAACCAATTTCATCGTTTGGTTTATGTTTTACACGCGTTTTAAATTTTATTGCCGAAATCGCTTTTTCTCGCCGAGATAAGCACGTTTTCTGAAATGCCGCTCTCCCGTCACTCTGGTTAAAGTGTTATGAAAAAAAAGGCTGTTGGGGGCTAGGGAGTATCGAGTTGATCATTATACATGAAGAAATAACCAATTTCATCGTTTGGTTTATGTTTTACACGCGTTTTAAATTTTATTGCCGAAATCGCTTTTTCTCGCCGAGATAAGCACGTTTTCTGAAATGCCGCTCTCCCGTCACTCTGGTTAAAGTGTTATGAAAAAAAAGGCTGTTGGGGGCTAGGGAGTATCGAGTTGATCATTATACATGAAGAAATAACCAATTTCATCGTTTGGTTTATGTTTTACACGCGTTTTAAATTTTATTGCCGAAATCGCTTTTTCTCGCCGAGATAAGCACGTTTTAAATGCCGCTCTCCCGTCACTCTGGTTAAAGTGTTATGAAAAAAAAGGCTGTTGGGGGCTAGGGAGTATCGAGTTGATCATTATACATGAAGAAATAACCAATTTCATCGTTTGGTTTATGTTTTACACGCGTTTTAAATTTTATTGCCGAAATCGCTTTTTCTCGCCGAGATAAGCACGTTTTCTGAAATGCCGCTCTCCCGTCACTCTGGTTAAAGTGTTATGAAAAAAAAGGCTGTTGGGGGCTAGGGAGTATCGAGTTGATCATTATACATGAAGAAATAACCAATTTCATCGTTTGGTTTATGTTTTACACGCGTTTTAAATTTTATTGCCGAAATCGCTTTTTCTCGCCGAGATAAGCACGTTTTCTGAAATGCCGCTCTCCCGTCACTCTGGTTAAAGTGTTATGAAAAAAAAGGCTGTTGGGGGCTAGGGAGTATCGAGTTGATCATTATACATGAAGAAATAACCAATTTCATCGTTTGGTTTATGTTTTACACGCGTTTTAAATTTTATTGCCGAAATCGCTTTTTCTCGCCGAGATAAGCACGTTTTCTGAAATGCCGCTCTCCCGTCACTCTGGTTAAAGTGTTATGAAAAAAAAGGCTGTTGGGGGCTAGGGAGTATCGAGTTGATCATTATACATGAAGAAATAACCAATTTCATCGTTTGGTTTATGTTTTACACGCGTTTTAAATTTTATTGCCGAAATCGCTTTTTCTCGCCGAGATAAGCACGTTTTCTGAAATGCCGCTCTCCCGTCACTCTGGTTAAAGTGTTATGAAAAAAAAGGCTGTTGGGGGCTAGGGAGTATCGAGTTGATCATTATACATGAAGAAATAACCAATTTCATCGTTTGGTTTATGTTTTACACGCGTTTTAAATTTTATTGCCGAAATCGCTTTTTCTCGCCGAGATAAGCACGTTTTCTGAAATGCCGCTCTCCCGTCACTCTGGTTAAAGTGTTATGAAAAAAAAGGCTGTTGGGGGCTAGGGAGTATCGAGTTGATCATTATACATGAAGAAATAACCAATTTCATCGTTTGGTTTATGTTTTACACGATGCTGAGCTCCAGCTGGAAGTGTAAAAAGAACCGGGCTGGTTAAAAAAAGAACCGGGCGACCCGGTAAAATTGCTTAGCCGGGGCTCTGGAAGCCTAACACGGCGTGATCTTGTCCAAAAAGCCGCTGCTGAGCTCCAGCTGGAAGTGTAAAAAGAACCGGGCTGGTTAAAAAAAAGAACCGGGCGACCCGGTAAAATTGCTTAGCCGGGGCTCTGGAAGCCTAACACGGCGTGATCTTGTCCAAAAAGCCGCTGCTGAGCTCCAGCTGGAAGTGTAAAAAGAACCGGGCTGGTTAAAAAAAAGAACCGGGCGGCCCGGTAAAATTGCTTAGCCGGGGCTCTGGAAGCCTAACCCGGCGTGATACTGTGCAAAAAGCCGCTGCTGAGCTCCAGCTGGAAGTGTAAAAAATACCGGGCTGGTTAAAAAAAAGAACCGGGCGACCCTGTAAAATTGCTTAGCCGGGGCTCTGGAAGCCTAACACGGCGTGATCTTGTCCAAAAACCCGCTGCTGAGCTCCAGCTGGAAGTGTAAAAAGAACCGGGCTGGTTAAAAAAAAGAACCGGGCGGGCCGGTAAAATTGCTTAGCCGGGGCTCTGGAAGCCTAACACGGCGTGATCTTGTCCAAAAAGCCGCTCGTGAGCTCCAGCTGGAAGTGTAAAAAGAACCGGGCTGGTTCAAAAAAAGAACCGGGCGGCCCGGTAAAATTGCTTAGCCGGGGTCCTGGAAGCCTAACGCGGCGTGATCTTGCCCGAAAGTCGGCCTCTATACTTCCATATTAGGTACCAGGCGCTCAGAGCCAACTTGGCAAAAATTTTCTAAGTGCCCACGGCTCTGCGGGGATTGTGCGTCCGACCCGCGCCGGTTCTCCAGCCGGCCTAAAATAACGCAAAACCAGCCTCTCCCCCTGGAGCTCACAGCCAAAGGCGAAACTTTTCTAAGTGCCTACGGCTCTGCGGGCTTTTGAGTCCGCCCCGCGCCGGTTCGTCGGTCGGCCTCAAAAAGCGAAAAATCAGCCTCTCTCCCTGGAGCTCGACTCGAGTTGATCATTATACATGAAGAAATAACCAATTTCATCGTTTGGTTTATGTTTTACACGCGTTTTAAATTTTATTGCCGAAATCGCTTTTTCTCGCCGAGATAAGCACGTTTTCTGAAATGCCGCTCTCCCGTCACTCTGGTTAAAGTGTTATGAAAAAAAAGGCTGTTGGGGGCTAGGGAGTATCGAGTTGATCATTATACATGAAGAAATAACCAATTTCATCGTTTGGTTTATGTTTTACACGCGTTTTAAATTTTATTGCCGAAATCGCTTTTTCTCGCCGAGATAAGCACGTTTTCTGAAATGCCGCTCTCCCGTCACTCTGGTTAAAGTGTTATGAAAAAAAAGGCTGTTGGGGGCTAGGGAGTATCGAGTTGATCATTATACATGAAGAAATAACCAATTTCATCGTTTGGTTTATGTTTTACACGCGTTTTAAATTTTATTGCCGAAATCGCTTTTTCTCGCCGAGATAAGCACGTTTTCTGAAATGCCGCTCTCCCGTCACTCTGGTTAAAGTGTTATGAAAAAAAAGGCTGTTGGGGGCTAGGGAGTATCGAGTTGATCATTATACATGAAGAAATAACCAATTTCATCGTTTGGTTTATGTTTTACACGCGTTTTAAATTTTATTGCCGAAATCGCTTTTTCTCGCCGAGATAAGCACGTTTTCTGAAATGCCGCTCTCCCGTCACTCTGGTTAAAGTGTTATGAAAAAAAAGGCTGTTGGGGGCTAGGGAGTATCGAGTTGATCATTATACATGAAGAAATAACCAATTTCATCGTTTGGTTTATGTTTTACACGCGTTTTAAATTTTATTGCCGAAATCGCTTTTTCTCGCCGAGATAAGCACGTTTTCTGAAATGCCGCTCTCCCGTCACTCTGGTTAAAGTGTTATGAAAAAAAAGGCTGTTGGGGGCTAGGGAGTATCGAGTTGATCATTATACATGAAGAAATAACCAATTTCATCGTTTGGTTTATGTTTTACACGCGTTTTAAATTTTATTGCCGAAATCGCTTTTTCTCGCCGAGATAAGCACGTTTTCTGAAATGCCGCTCTCCCGTCACTCTGGTTAAAGTGTTATGAAAAAAAAGGCTGTTGGGGGCTAGGGAGTATCGAGTTGATCATTATACATGAAGAAATAACCAATTTCATCGTTTGGTTTATGTTTTACACGCGTTTTAAATTTTATTGCCGAAATCGCTTTTTCTCGCCGAGATAAGCACGTTTTCTGAAATGCCGCTCTCCCGTCACTCTGGTTAAAGTGTTATGAAAAAAAAGGCTGTTGGGGGCTAGGGAGTATCGAGTTGATCATTATACATGAAGAAATAACCAATTTCATCGTTTGGTTTATGTTTTACACGCGTTTTAAATTTTATTGCCGAAATCGCTTTTTCTCGCCGAGATAAGCACGTTTTCTGAAATGCCGCTCTCCCGTCACTCTGGTTAAAGTGTTATGAAAAAAAAGGCTGTTGGGGGCTAGGGAGTATCGAGTTGATCATTATACATGAAGAAATAACCAATTTCATCGTTTGGTTTATGTTTTACACGATGCTGAGCTCCAGCTGGAAGTGTAAAAAGAACCGGGCTGGTTAAAAAAAGAACCGGGCGACCCGGTAAAATTGCTTAGCCGGGGCTCTGGAAGCCTAACACGGCGTGATCTTGTCCAAAAAGCCGCTGCTGAGCTCCAGCTGGAAGTGTAAAAAGAACCGGGCTGGTTAAAAAAAAGAACCGGGCGACCCGGTAAAATTGCTTAGCCGGGGCTCTGGAAGCCTAACACGGCGTGATCTTGTCCAAAAAGCCGCTGCTGAGCTCCAGCTGGAAGTGTAAAAAGAACCGGGCTGGTTAAAAAAAAGAACCGGGCGGCCCGGTAAAATTGCTTAGCCGGGGCTCTGGAAGCCTAACCCGGCGTGATACTGTGCAAAAAGCCGCTGCTGAGCTCCAGCTGGAAGTGTAAAAAATACCGGGCTGGTTAAAAAAAAGAACCGGGCGACCCTGTAAAATTGCTTAGCCGGGGCTCTGGAAGCCTAACACGGCGTGATCTTGTCCAAAAACCCGCTGCTGAGCTCCAGCTGGAAGTGTAAAAAGAACCGGGCTGGTTAAAAAAAAGAACCGGGCGGGCCGGTAAAATTGCTTAGCCGGGGCTCTGGAAGCCTAACACGGCGTGATCTTGTCCAAAAAGCCGCTCGTGAGCTCCAGCTGGAAGTGTAAAAAGAACCGGGCTGGTTCAAAAAAAGAACCGGGCGGCCCGGTAAAATTGCTTAGCCGGGGTCCTGGAAGCCTAACGCGGCGTGATCTTGCCCGAAAGTCGGCCTCTATACTTCCATATTAGGTACCAGGCGCTCAGAGCCAACTTGGCAAAAATTTTCTAAGTGCCCACGGCTCTGCGGGGATTGTGCGTCCGACCCGCGCCGGTTCTCCAGCCGGCCTAAAATAACGCAAAACCAGCCTCTCCCCCTGGAGCTCACAGCCAAAGGCGAAACTTTTCTAAGTGCCTACGGCTCTGCGGGCTTTTGAGTCCGCCCCGCGCCGGTTCGTCGGTCGGCCTCAAAAAGCGAAAAATCAGCCTCTCTCCCTGGAGCTCGACTCGAGTTGATCATTATACATGAAGAAATAACCAATTTCATCGTTTGGTTTATGTTTTACACGCGTTTTAAATTTTATTGCCGAAATCGCTTTTTCTCGCCGAGATAAGCACGTTTTCTGAAATGCCGCTCTCCCGTCACTCTGGTTAAAGTGTTATGAAAAAAAAGGCTGTTGGGGGCTAGGGAGTATCGAGTTGATCATTATACATGAAGAAATAACCAATTTCATCGTTTGGTTTATGTTTTACACGCGTTTTAAATTTTATTGCCGAAATCGCTTTTTCTCGCCGAGATAAGCACGTTTTCTGAAATGCCGCTCTCCCGTCACTCTGGTTAAAGTGTTATGAAAAAAAAGGCTGTTGGGGGCTAGGGAGTATCGAGTTGATCATTATACATGAAGAAATAACCAATTTCATCGTTTGGTTTATGTTTTACACGCGTTTTAAATTTTATTGCCGAAATCGCTTTTTCTCGCCGAGATAAGCACGTTTTCTGAAATGCCGCTCTCCCGTCACTCTGGTTAAAGTGTTATGAAAAAAAAGGCTGTTGGGGGCTAGGGAGTATCGAGTTGATCATTATACATGAAGAAATAACCAATTTCATCGTTTGGTTTATGTTTTACACGCGTTTTAAATTTTATTGCCGAAATCGCTTTTTCTCGCCGAGATAAGCACGTTTTCTGAAATGCCGCTCTCCCGTCACTCTGGTTAAAGTGTTATGAAAAAAAAGGCTGTTGGGGGCTAGGGAGTATCGAGTTGATCATTATACATGAAGAAATAACCAATTTCATCGTTTGGTTTATGTTTTACACGCGTTTTAAATTTTATTGCCGAAATCGCTTTTTCTCGCCGAGATAAGCACGTTTTCTGAAATGCCGCTCTCCCGTCACTCTGGTTAAAGTGTTATGAAAAAAAAGGCTGTTGGGGGCTAGGGAGTATCGAGTTGATCATTATACATGAAGAAATAACCAATTTCATCGTTTGGTTTATGTTTTACACGCGTTTTAAATTTTATTGCCGAAATCGCTTTTTCTCGCCGAGATAAGCACGTTTTCTGAAATGCCGCTCTCCCGTCACTCTGGTTAAAGTGTTATGAAAAAAAAGGCTGTTGGGGGCTAGGGAGTATCGAGTTGATCATTATACATGAAGAAATAACCAATTTCATCGTTTGGTTTATGTTTTACACGCGTTTTAAATTTTATTGCCGAAATCGCTTTTTCTCGCCGAGATAAGCACGTTTTCTGAAATGCCGCTCTCCCGTCACTCTGGTTAAAGTGTTATGAAAAAAAAGGCTGTTGGGGGCTAGGGAGTATCGAGTTGATCATTATACATGAAGAAATAACCAATTTCATCGTTTGGTTTATGTTTTACACGCGTTTTAAATTTTATTGCCGAAATCGCTTTTTCTCGCCGAGATAAGCACGTTTTCTGAAATGCCGCTCTCCCGTCACTCTGGTTAAAGTGTTATGAAAAAAAAGGCTGTTGGGGGCTAGGGAGTATCGAGTTGATCATTATACATGAAGAAATAACCAATTTCATCGTTTGGTTTATGTTTTACACGCGTTTTAAATTTTATTGCCGAAATCGCTTTTTCTCGCCGAGATAAGCACGTTTTCTGAAATGCCGCTCTCCCGTCACTCTGGTTAAAGTGTTATGAAAAAAAAGGCTGTTGGGGGCTAGGGAGTATCGAGTTGATCATTATACATGAAGAAATAACCAATTTCATCGTTTGGTTTATGTTTTACACGCGTTTTAAATTTTATTGCCGAAATCGCTTTTTCTCGCCGAGATAAGCACGTTTTCTGAAATGCCGCTCTCCCGTCACTCTGGTTAAAGTGTTATGAAAAAAAAGGCTGTTGGGGGCTAGGGAGTATCGAGTTGATCATTATACATGAAGAAATAACCAATTTCATCGTTTGGTTTATGTTTTACACGCGTTTTAAATTTTATTGCCGAAATCGCTTTTTCTCGCCGAGATAAGCACGTTTTCTGAAATGCCGCTCTCCCGTCACTCTGGTTAAAGTGTTATGAAAAAAAAGGCTGTTGGGGGCTAGGGAGTATCGAGTTGATCATTATACATGAAGAAATAACCAATTTCATCGTTTGGTTTATGTTTTACACGCGTTTTAAATTTTATTGCCGAAATCGCTTTTTCTCGCCGAGATAAGCACGTTTTCTGAAATGCCGCTCTCCCGTCACTCTGGTTAAAGTGTTATGAAAAAAAAGGGCTGTTGGGGGCTAGGGAGTATCGAGTTGATCATTATACATGAAGAAATAACCAATTTCATCGTTTGGTTTATGTTTTACACGCGTTTTTAATTTTATTGCCGAAATCGCTTTTTCTCGCCGAGATAAGCACGTTTTCTGAAATGCCGCTCTCCCGTCACTCTGGTTAAAGTGTTATGAAAAAAAAGGCTGTTGGGGGCTAGGGCGTATCGAGTTGATCATTATACATGAAGAAATAACCAATTTCATCGTTTGGTTTATGTTTTACACGCGTTTTAAATTTTATTGCCGAAATCGCTTTTTCTCGCCGAGATAAGCACGTTTTCTGAAATGCCGCTCTCCCGTCACTCTGGTTAAAGTGTTATGAAAAAAAAGGCTGTTGGGGGCTAGGGAGTATCGAGTTGATCATTATACATGAAGAAATAACCAATTTCATCGTTTGGTTTATGTTTTACACGCGTTTTAAATTTTATTGCCGAAATCGCTTTTTCTCGCCGAGATAAGCACGTTTTCTGAAATGCCGCTCTCCCGTCACTCTGGTTAAAGTGTTATGAAAAAAAAGGCTGTTGGGGGCTAGGGAGTATCGAGTTGATCATTATACATGAAGAAATAACCAATTTCATCGTTTGGTTTATGTTTTACACGCGTTTTAAATTTTATTGCCGAAATCGCTTTTTCTCGCCGAGATAAGCACGTTTTCTGAAATGCCGCTCTCCCGTCACTCTGGTTAAAGTGTTATGAAAAAAAAGGCTGTTGGGGGCTAGGGAGTATCGAGTTGATCATTATACATGAAGAAATAACCAATTTCATCGTTTGGTTTATGTTTTACACGCGTTTTAAATTTTATTGCCGAAATCGCTTTTTCTCGCCGAGATAAGCACGTTTTCTGAAATGCCGCTCTCCCGTCACTCTGGTTAAAGTGTTATGAAAAAAAAGGCTGTTGGGGGCTAGGGAGTATCGAGTTGATCATTATACATGAAGAAATAACCAATTTCATCGTTTGGTTTATGTTTTACACGCGTTTTAAATTTTATTGCCGAAATCGCTTTTTCTCGCCGAGATAAGCACGTTTTCTGAAATGCCGCTCTCCCGTCACTCTGGTTAAAGTGTTATGAAAAAAAAGGCTGTTGGGGGCTAGGGAGTATCGAGTTGATCATTATACATGAAGAAATAACCAATTTCATCGTTTGGTTTATGTTTTACACGCGTTTTAAATTTTATTGCCGAAATCGCTTTTTCTCGCCGAGATAAGCACGTTTTCTGAAATGCCGCTCTCCCGTCACTCTGGTTAAAGTGTTGTGAAAAAAAAGGCTGTTGGGGGCTAGGGAGTATCGAGTTGATCATTATACATGAAGAAATAACCAATTTCATCGTTTGGTTTATGTTTTACACGCGTTTTAAATTTTATTGCCGAAATCGCTTTTTCTCGCCGAGATAAGCACGTTTTCTGAAATGCCGCTCTCCCGTCACTCTGGTTAAAGTGTTATGAAAAAAAAGGCTGTTGGGGGCTAGGGAGTATCGAGTTGATCATTATACATGAAGAAATAAGCAATTTCATCGTTTTTGGTTTATGTTTTACACGCGTTTTAAATTTTATTGCCGAAATCGCTTTTTCTCGCCGAGATAAGCACGTTTTCTGAAATGCCGCTCTCCCGTCACTCTGGTTAAAGTGTTATGAAAAAAAAGGCTGTTGGGGGCTAGGGGAGTATCGAGTTGATCATTATACATGAAGAAATAAGCCATTTCATCGTTTGGTTTATGTTTTACACGCGTTTTAAATTTTATTGCCGAAATCGCTTTTTCTCGCCGAGATAAGCACGTTTTCTGAAATGCCGCTCTCCCGTCACTCTGGTTAAAGTGTTATGAAAAAAAAGGCTGTTGGGGGGCTAGGGAGTATCGAGTTGATCATTATACATGAAGAAATAAGCAATTTCATCGTTTGGTTTATGTTTTACACGCGTTTAAATTTTATTGCCGAAATCGCTTTTTCTCGCCGAGATAAGCACGTTTTCTGAAATGCCGCTCTCCCGTCACTCTGGTTAAAGTGTTATGAAAAAAAAGGCTGTTGGGGGCTAGGGAGTATCGAGTTGATCATTATACATGAAGAAATAACCAATTTCATCGTTTGGTTTATGTTTTACACGCGTTTTAAATTTTATTGCCGAAATCGCTTTTTCTCGCCGAGATAAGCACGTTTTCTGAAATGCCGCTCTCCCGTCACTCTGGTTAAAGTGTTATGAAAAAAAAGGCTGTTGGGGGCTAGGGAGTATCGAGTTGATCATTATACATGAAGAAATAACCAATTTCATCGTTTGGTTATGTTTTACACGCGTTTTAAATTTTATTGCCGAAATCGCTTTTTCTCGCCGAGATAAGCACGTTTTCTGAAATGCCGCTCTCCCGTCACTCTGGTTAGTGTTATGAAAAAAAAGGCTGTTGGGGGCTAGGGAGTATCGAGAGTTGATCATTATACATGAAGAAATAACCAATTTCATCGTTTGGTTTATGTTTTACACGCGTTTTAAATTTTATTGCCGAAATCGCTTTTTCTCGCCGAGATAAGCACGTTTTCTGAAATGCCGCTCTCCCGTCACTCTGGTTAAGTGTAGTGAAAAAAAAGGCTGTTGGGGGCTAGGGAGTATCGAGTTGATCATTATACATGAAGAAATAACCAATTTCATCGTTTGGTTTATGTTTTACACGCGTTTTAAATTTTATTGCCGAAATCGCTTTTTCTCGCCGAGATAAGCACGTTTTCTGAAATGCCGCTCTCCCGTCACTCTGGTTAAAGTGTTATGAAAAAAAAGGCTGTTGGGGGCTAGGGAGTATCGAGTTGATCATTATACATGAAGAAATAACCAATTTCATCGTTTGGTTTATGTTTTACACGCGTTTTAAATTTTATTGCCGAAATCGCTTTTTCTCGCCGAGATAAGCACGTTTTCTGAAATGCCGCTCTCCCCGTCACTCTGGTTAAAGTGTTATGAAAAAAAAGGCTGTTGGGGGCTAGGGAGTATCGAGTTGATCATTATACATGAAGAAATAACCAATTTCATCGTTTGGTTTATGTTTTACACGCGTTTTAAATTTTATTGCCGAAATCGCTTTTTCTCGCCGGAGATAAGCACGTTTCTGAAATGCCGCTCTCCCGTCACTCTGGTTAAAGTGTTATGAAAAAAAAGGCTGTTGGGGGCTAGGGAGTATCGAGTTGATCATTATACATGAAGAAATAACCAATTTCATCGTTTGGTTTATGTTTTACACGCGTTTTAAATTTTATTGCCGAAATCGCTTTTTCTCGCCGAGATAAGCACGTTTTCTGAAATGCCGCTCTCCCGTCACTCTGGTTAAAGTGTTATGAAAAAAAAGGCTGTTGGGGGCTAGGGAGTATCGAGTTGATCATTATACATGAAGAAATAACCAATTTCATCGTTTGGTTTATGTTTTACACGCGTTTTAAATTTTATTGCCGAAATCGCTTTTTCTCGCCGAGATAAGCACGTTTTCTGAAATGCCGCTCTCCCGTCACTCTGGTTAAAGTGTTATGAAAAAAAAGGCTGTTGGGGGCTAGGGAGTATCGAGTTGATCATTATACATGAAGAAATAAGCAATTTCATCGTTTGGTTTATGTTTTACACGCGTTTTAAATTTTATTGCCGAAATCGCTTTTTCTCGCCGAGATAAGCACGTTTTCTGAAATGCCGCTCTCCCGTCACTCTGGTTAAAGTGTTATGAAAAAAAAGGCTGTTGGGGGCTAGGGAGTATCGAGTTGATCATTATACATGAAGAAATAACCAATTTCATCGTTTGGTTTATGTTTTTACACGCGTTTTAAATTTTATTGCCGAAATCGCTTTTTCTCGCCGAGATAAGCACGTTTTCTGAAATGCCGCTCTCCCGTCACTCTGGTTAAAGTGTTATGAAAAAAAAGGCTGTTGGGGGCTAGGGAGTATCGAGTTGATCATTATACATGAAGAAATAAGCAATTTCATCGTTTGGTTTATGTTTTACACGCGTTTTAAATTTTATTGCCGAAATCGCTTTTTCTCGCCGAGATAAGCACGTTTTCTGAAATGCCGCTCTCCCGTCACTCTGGTTAAAGTGTTATGAAAAAAAAGGCTGTTGGGGGCTAGGGAGTATCGAGTTGATCATTATACATGAAAAAATAACCAATTTCATCGTTTGGTTTATGTTTTACACGCGTTTTAAATTTTATTGCCGAAATCGCTTTTTCTCGCCGAGATAAGCACGTTTTCTGAAATGCCCGCTCTCCCGTCACTCTGGTTAAAGTGTTATGAAAAAAAAGGCTGTTGGGGGCTAGGGAGTATCGAGTTGATCATTATACATGAAGAAATAACCAATTTCATCGTTTGGTTTATGTTTTACACGCGTTTTAAATTTTATTGCGAAATCGCTTTTTCTCGCCGAGATAAGCACGTTTTCTGAAATGCCGCTCTCCCGTCACTCTGGTTAAGTGTTATGAAAAAAAAGGCTGTTGGGGGCTAGGGAGTATCGAGTTGATCATTATACATGAAAAATATTAACCAATTTCATCGTTTGGTTTATGTTTTACACGCGTTTTAAATTTTATTGCCGAAATCGCTTTTTCTCGCCGAGATAAGCACGTTTTCTGAAATGCCGCTCTCCCGTCACTCTGGTTAAAGTGTTATGAAAAAAAGGCTGTTGGGGGCTAGGGAGTATCGAGTTGATCATTATACATGAAGAAATAACCAATTTCATCGTTTGGTTTATGTTTTACACGCGTTTTAAATTTTATTGCCGAAATCGCTTTTTCTCGCCGAGATAAGCACGTTTTCTGAAATGCCGCTCTCCCGTCACTCTGGTTAAAGTGTTATGAAAAAAAAGGCTGTTGGGGGCTAGGGAGTATCGAGTTGATCATTATACATGAAGAAATAACCAATTTCATCGTTTGGTTTATGTTTTACACGCGTTTTAAATTTTATTGCCGAAATCGCTTTTTCTCGCCGAGATAAGCACGTTTTCTGAAATGCCGCTCTCCCGTCACTCTGGTTAAAGTGTTATGAAAAAAAAGGCTGTTGGGGGCTAGGGAGTATCGAGTTGATCATTATACATGAAGAAATAACCAATTTCATCGTTTGGTTTATGTTTTACACGCGTTTTAAATTTTATTGCCGAAATCGCTTTTTCTCGCCGAGATAAGCACGTTTTCTGAAATGCCGCTCTCCCGTCACTCTGGTTAAAGTGTTATGAAAAAAAAGGCTGTTGGGGGCTAGGGAGTATCGAGTTGATCATTATACATGAAGAAATAACCAATTTCATCGTTTGGTTTATGTTTTACACGCGTTTTAAATTTTATTGCCGAAATCGCTTTTTCTCGCCGAGATAAGCACGTTTTCTGAAATGCCGCTCTCCCGTCACTCTGGTTAAAGTGTTATGAAAAAAAAGGCTGTTGGGGGCTAGGGAGTATCGAGTTGATCATTATACATGAAGAAATAACCAATTTCATCGTTTGGTTTATGTTTTACACGCGTTTTAAATTTTATTGCCGAAATCGCTTTTTCTCGCCGAGATAAGCACGTTTTCTGAAATGCCGCTCTCCCGTCACTCTGGTTAAAGTGTTATGAAAAAAAAAGGCTGTTGGGGGCTAGGGAGTATCGAGTTGATCATTATACATGAAGAAATAACCAATTTCATCGTTTGGTTTATGTTTTACACGCGTTTTAAATTTTATTGCCGAAATCGCTTTTCTCGCCGAGATAAGCACGTTTTCTGAAATGCCGCTCTCCCGTCACTCTGGTTAAAGTGTTATGAAAAAAAAGGCTGTTGGGGCTAGGGAGTATCGAGTTGATCATTATACATGAAGAAATAACCAATTTCATCGTTTGGTTTATGTTTTACACGCGTTTTAAATTTTATTGCCGAAATCGCTTTTTCTCGCCGAGATAAGCACGTTTTCTGAAATGCCGCTCTCCGTCACTCTGGTTAAAGTGTTATGAAAAAAAAGGCTGTTGGGGGCTAGGGAGTATCGAGTTGATCATTATACATGAAGAAATAACCAATTTCATCGTTTGGTTTATGTTTTACACGCGTTTTAAATTTTATTGCCGAAATCGCTTTTTCTCGCCGAGATAAGCACGTTTTCTGAAATGCCGCTCTCCCGTCACTCTGGTTAAAGTGTTATGAAAAAAAAAGGCTGTTGGGGGCTAGGGAGTGTCGAGTTGATCATTATACATGAAGAAATAACCAATTTCATCGTTTGGTTTATGTTTTACACGCGTTTTAAATTTTATTGCCGAAATCGCTTTTTCTCGCCGAGATAAGCACGTTTTCTGAATGCCGCTCTCCCGTCACTCTGGTTAAAGTGTTATGAAAAAAAAGCTGTTGGGGGCTAGGGGTATCGAGTTGATCATTATACATGAAGAAATAACCAATTTCATCGTTTGGTTTATGTTTTACACGCGTTTTAAATTTTATTGCCGAAATCGCTTTTTCTCGCCGAGATAAGCACGTTTTCTGAAATGCCGCTCTCCCGTCACTCTGGTTAAAGTGTTATGAAAAAAAGGCTGTTGGGGGCTAGGGAGTATCGAGTTGATCATTATACATGAAGAAATAACCAATTTCATCGTTTGGTTTATGTTTTACACGCGTTTTAAATTTTATTGCCGAAATCGCTTTTTCTCGCCGAGATAAGCACGTTTTCTGAAATGCCGCTCTCCCGTCACTCTGGTTAAAGTGTTATGAAAAAAAAGGCTGTTGGGGGCTAGGGAGTATCGAGTTGATCATTATACATGAAGAAATAACCAATTTCATCGTTTGGTTTATGTTTTACACGCGTTTTAAATTTTATTGCCGAAATCGCTTTTTCTCGCCGAGATAAGCACGTTTTCTGAAATGCCACTCTCCCGTCACTCTGGTTAAAGTGTTATGAAAAAAAAGGCTGTTGGGGGCTAGGGAGTATCGAGTTGATCATTATACATGAAGAAATAACCAATTCATCGTTTGGTTTATGTTTTACACGCGTTTTAAATTTTATTGCCGAAATCGCTTTTTCTCGCCGAGATAAGCACGTTTTCTGAAATGCCGCTTCTCCCGTCACTCTGGTTAAAGTGTTATGAAAAAAAAGGCTGTTGGGGGCTAGGGTGAGTATCGAGTTGATCATTATACATGAAGAAATAACCAATTTCATCGTTTGGTTTATGTTTTACACGCGTTTTAAATTTTATTGCCGAAATCGCTTTTTCTCGCCGAGATAAGCACGTTTTCTGAAATGCCGCTCTCCCGTCACTCTGGTTAAAGTGTTATGAAAAAAAAGGCTGTTGGGGCTAGGGAGTATCGAGTTGATCATTATACATGAAGAAAATAAACCATTTCATCGTTTGGTTTATGTTTTACACGCGTTTTAATTTTATTGCCGAAATCGCTTTTTCTCGCCGAGATAAGCACGTTTTCTGAAATGCCGCTCTCCCGTCACTCTGGTTAAAGTGTTATGAAAAAAAAGGGCTGTTGGGGGGCTAGGGAGTGTCGAGTTGATCATTATACATGAAGAAATAACCAATTTCATCGTTTGGTTTATGTTTTACACGCGTTTTAAATTTTATTGCCGAAATCGCTTTTTCTCGCCGAGATAAGCACGTTTTCTGAAATGCCGCTCTCCCGTCACTCTGGTTAAAGTGGTATGAAAAAAAAGGCTGTTGGGGGCTAGGGAGGTATCGAGTTGATCATTATACATGAAGAAATAACCAATTTCATCGTTTGGTTTATGTTTTACACGCGTTTTAAATTTTATTGCCGAAATCGCTTTTTCTCGCCGAGATAAGCACGTTTTCTGAAATGCCGCTCTCCCGTCACTCTGGTTAAAGTGTTATGAAAAAAAAGGCTGTTGGGGGCTAGGGAGTAGTCGAGTTGATC
This sequence comes from Syngnathus leptorhynchus, assembly GCF_054491065.1. Taxonomy (NCBI): domain Eukaryota; kingdom Metazoa; phylum Chordata; class Actinopteri; order Syngnathiformes; family Syngnathidae; genus Syngnathus; species Syngnathus leptorhynchus. The sequence continues at coordinate 222,031 of NW_028232045.1, forward strand.
ATTATACATGAAGAAATAACCAATTTCATCGTTTGGTTTATGTTTTACACGCGTTTTAAATTTTATTGCCGAAATCGCTTTTTCTCGCCGAGATAAGCACGTTTTCTGAAATGCCGCTCTCCCGTCACTCTGGTTAAAGTGTTATGAAAAAAAAGGCTGTTGGGGGCTAGGGAGTATCGAGTTGATCATTATACATGAAGAAATAACCAATTTCATCGTTTGGTTTATGTTTTACACGCGTTTTAAATTTTATTGCCGAAATCGCTTTTTCTCGCCGAGATAAGCACGTTTTCTGAAATGCCGCTCCGTCACTCTGGTTAAAGTGTTATGAAAAAAAAGGCTGTTGGGGGCTAGGGAGTATCGAGTTGATCATTATACATGAAGAAATAACCAATTTCATCGTTTGGTTTATGTTTTACACGCGTTTTAAATTTTATTGCCGAAATCGCTTTTTCTCGCCGAGATAAGCACGTTTTCTGAAATGCCGCTCTCCCGTCACTCTGGTTAAAGTGTTATGAAAAAAAAGGCTGTTGGGGGCTAGGGAGTATCGAGTTGATCATTATACATGAAGAAATAACCAATTTCATCGTTTGGTTTATGTTTTACACGCGTTTTAAATTTTATTGCCGAAATCGCTTTTTCTCGCCGAGATAAGCACGTTTTCTGAAATGCCGCTCTCCCGTCACTCTGGTTAAAGTGTTATGAAAAAAAAGGCTGTTGGGGGCTAGGGAGTATCGAGTTGATCATTATACATGAAGAAATAACCAATTTCATCGTTTGGTTTATGTTTTACACGCGTTTTAAATTTTATTGCCGAAATCGCTTTTTCTCGCCGAGATAAGCACGTTTTCTGAAATGCCGCTCTCCCGTCACTCTGGTTAAAGTGTTATGAAAAAAAAGGCTGTTGGGGGCTAGGGAGTATCGAGTTGATCATTATACATGAAGAAATAACCAATTTCATCGTTTGGTTTATGTTTTACACGCGTTTTAAATTTTATTGCCGAAATCGCTTTTTCTCGCCGAGATAAGCACGTTTTCTGAAATGCCGCTCTCCCGTCACTCTGGTTAAAGTGTTATGAAAAAAAAGGCTGTTGGGGGCTAGGGAGTATCGAGTTGATCATTATACATGAAGAAATAACCAATTTCATCGTTTGGTTTATGTTTTACACGCGTTTTAAATTTTATTGCCGAAATCGCTTTTTCTCGCCGAGATAAGCACGTTTTCTGAAATGCCGCTCTCCCGTCACTCTGGTTAAAGTGTTATGAAAAAAAAGGCTGTTGGGGGCTAGGGAGTATCGAGTTGATCATTATACATGAAGAAATAACCAATTTCATCGTTTGGTTTATGTTTTACACGCGTTTTAAATTTTATTGCCGAAATCGCTTTTTCTCGCCGAGATAAGCACGTTTTCTGAAATGCCGCTCTCCCGTCACTCTGGTTAAAGTGTTATGAAAAAAAAGGCTGTTGGGGGCTAGGGAGTATCGAGTTGATCATTATACATGAAGAAATAACCAATTTCATCGTTTGGTTTATGTTTTACACGCGTTTTAAATTTTATTGCCGAAATCGCTTTTTCTCGCCGAGATAAGCACGTTTTCTGAAATGCCGCTCTCCCGTCACTCTGGTTAAAGTGTTATGAAAAAAAAGGCTGTTGGGGGCTAGGGAGTATCGAGTTGATCATTATACATGAAGAAATAACCAATTTCATCGTTTGGTTTATGTTTTACACGCGTTTTAAATTTTATTGCCGAAATCGCTTTTTCTCGCCGAGATAAGCACGTTTTCTGAAATGCCGCTCTCCCGTCACTCTGGTTAAAGTGTTATGAAAAAAAAGGCTGTTGGGGGCTAGGGAGTATCGAGTTGATCATTATACATGAAGAAATAACCAATTTCATCGTTTGGTTTATGTTTTACACGCGTTTTAAATTTTATTGCCGAAATCGCTTTTTCTCGCCGAGATAAGCACGTTTTCTGAAATGCCGCTCTCCCGTCACTCTGGTTAAAGTGTTATGAAAAAAAAGGCTGTTGGGGGCTAGGGAGTATCGAGTTGATCATTATACATGAAGAAATAACCAATTTCATCGTTTGGTTTATGTTTTACACGCGTTTTAAATTTTATTGCCGAAATCGCTTTTTCTCGCCGAGATAAGCACGTTTTCTGAAATGCCGCTCTCCCGTCACTCTGGTTAAAGTGTTATGAAAAAAAAGGCTGTTGGGGGCTAGGGAGTATCGAGTTGATCATTATACATGAAGAAATAACCAATTTCATCGTTTGGTTTATGTTTTACACGCGTTTTAAATTTTATTGCCGAAATCGCTTTTTCTCGCCGAGATAAGCACGTTTTCTGAAATGCCGCTCTCCCGTCACTCTGGTTAAAGTGTTATGAAAAAAAAGGCTGTTGGGGGCTAGGGAGTATCGAGTTGATCATTATACATGAAGAAATAACCAATTTCATCGTTTGGTTTATGTTTTACACGCGTTTTAAATTTTATTGCCGAAATCGCTTTTTCTCGCCGAGATAAGCACGTTTTCTGAAATGCCGCTCTCCCGTCACTCTGGTTAAAGTGTTATGAAAAAAAAGGCTGTTGGGGGCTAGGGAGTATCGAGTTGATCATTATACATGAAGAAATAACCAATTTCATCGTTTGGTTTATGTTTTACACGCGTTTTAAATTTTATTGCCGAAATCGCTTTTTCTCGCCGAGATAAGCACGTTTTCTGAAATGCCGCTCTCCCGTCACTCTGGTTAAAGTGTTATGAAAAAAAAGGCTGTTGGGGGCTAGGGAGTATCGAGTTGATCATTATACATGAAGAAATAACCAATTTCATCGTTTGGTTTATGTTTTACACGCGTTTTAAATTTTATTGCCGAAATCGCTTTTTCTCGCCGAGATAAGCACGTTTTCTGAAATGCCGCTCTCCCGTCACTCTGGTTAAAGTGTTATGAAAAAAAAGGCTGTTGGGGGCTAGGGAGTATCGAGTTGATCATTATACATGAAGAAATAACCAATTTCATCGTTTGGTTTATGTTTTACACGCGTTTTAAATTTTATTGCCGAAATCGCTTTTTCTCGCCGAGATAAGCACGTTTTCTGAAATGCCGCTCTCCCGTCACTCTGGTTAAAGTGTTATGAAAAAAAAGGCTGTTGGGGGCTAGGGAGTATCGAGTTGATCATTATACATGAAGAAATAACCAATTTCATCGTTTGGTTTATGTTTTACACGCGTTTTAAATTTTATTGCCGAAATCGCTTTTTCTCGCCGAGATAAGCACGTTTTCTGAAATGCCGCTCTCCCGTCACTCTGGTTAAAGTGTTATGAAAAAAAAGGCTGTTGGGGGCTAGGGAGTATCGAGTTGATCATTATACATGAAGAAATAACCAATTTCATCGTTTGGTTTATGTTTTACACGCGTTTTAAATTTTATTGCCGAAATCGCTTTTTCTCGCCGAGATAAGCACGTTTTCTGAAATGCCGCTCTCCCGTCACTCTGGTTAAAGTGTTATGAAAAAAAAGGCTGTTGGGGGCTAGGGAGTATCGAGTTGATCATTATACATGAAGAAATAACCAATTTCATCGTTTGGTTTATGTTTTACACGCGTTTTAAATTTTATTGCCGAAATCGCTTTTTCTCGCCGAGATAAGCACGTTTTCTGAAATGCCGCTCTCCCGTCACTCTGGTTAAAGTGTTATGAAAAAAAAGGCTGTTGGGGGCTAGGGAGTATCGAGTTGATCATTATACATGAAGAAATAACCAATTTCATCGTTTGGTTTATGTTTTACACGCGTTTTAAATTTTATTGCCGAAATCGCTTTTTCTCGCCGAGATAAGCACGTTTTCTGAAATGCCGCTCTCCCGTCACTCTGGTTAAAGTGTTATGAAAAAAAAGGCTGTTGGGGGCTAGGGAGTATCGAGTTGATCATTATACATGAAGAAATAACCAATTTCATCGTTTGGTTTATGTTTTACACGCGTTTTAAATTTTATTGCCGAAATCGCTTTTTCTCGCCGAGATAAGCACGTTTTCTGAAATGCCGCTCTCCCGTCACTCTGGTTAAAGTGTTATGAAAAAAAAGGCTGTTGGGGGCTAGGGAGTATCGAGTTGATCATTATACATGAAGAAATAACCAATTTCATCGTTTGGTTTATGTTTTACACGCGTTTTAAATTTTATTGCCGAAATCGCTTTTTCTCGCCGAGATAAGCACGTTTTCTGAAATGCCGCTCTCCCGTCACTCTGGTTAAAGTGTTATGAAAAAAAAGGCTGTTGGGGGCTAGGGAGTATCGAGTTGATCATTATACATGAAGAAATAACCAATTTCATCGTTTGGTTTATGTTTTACACGCGTTTTAAATTTTATTGCCGAAATCGCTTTTTCTCGCCGAGATAAGCACGTTTTCTGAAATGCCGCTCTCCCGTCACTCTGGTTAAAGTGTTATGAAAAAAAAGGCTGTTGGGGGCTAGGGAGTATCGAGTTGATCATTATACATGAAGAAATAACCAATTTCATCGTTTGGTTTATGTTTTACACGCGTTTTAAATTTTATTGCCGAAATCGCTTTTTCTCGCCGAGATAAGCACGTTTTCTGAAATGCCGCTCTCCCGTCACTCTGGTTAAAGTGTTATGAAAAAAAAGGCTGTTGGGGGCTAGGGAGTATCGAGTTGATCATTATACATGAAGAAATAACCAATTTCATCGTTTGGTTTATGTTTTACACGCGTTTTAAATTTTATTGCCGAAATCGCTTTTTCTCGCCGAGATAAGCACGTTTTCTGAAATGCCGCTCTCCCGTCACTCTGGTTAAAGTGTTATGAAAAAAAAGGCTGTTGGGGGCTAGGGAGTATCGAGTTGATCATTATACATGAAGAAATAACCAATTTCATCGTTTGGTTTATGTTTTACACGCGTTTTAAATTTTATTGCCGAAATCGCTTTTTCTCGCCGAGATAAGCACGTTTTCTGAAATGCCGCTCTCCCGTCACTCTGGTTAAAGTGTTATGAAAAAAAAGGCTGTTGGGGGCTAGGGAGTATCGAGTTGATCATTATACATGAAGAAATAACCAATTTCATCGTTTGGTTTATGTTTTACACGCGTTTTAAATTTTATTGCCGAAATCGCTTTTTCTCGCCGAGATAAGCACGTTTTCTGAAATGCCGCTCTCCCGTCACTCTGGTTAAAGTGTTATGAAAAAAAAGGCTGTTGGGGGCTAGGGAGTATCGAGTTGATCATTATACATGAAGAAATAACCAATTTCATCGTTTGGTTTATGTTTTACACGCGTTTTAAATTTTATTGCCGAAATCGCTTTTTCTCGCCGAGATAAGCACGTTTTCTGAAATGCCGCTCTCCCGTCACTCTGGTTAAAGTGTTATGAAAAAAAAGGCTGTTGGGGGCTAGGGAGTATCGAGTTGATCATTATACATGAAGAAATAACCAATTTCATCGTTTGGTTTATGTTTTACACGCGTTTTAAATTTTATTGCCGAAATCGCTTTTTCTCGCCGAGATAAGCACGTTTTCTGAAATGCCGCTCTCCCGTCACTCTGGTTAAAGTGTTATGAAAAAAAAGGCTGTTGGGGGCTAGGGAGTATCGAGTTGATCATTATACATGAAGAAATAACCAATTTCATCGTTTGGTTTATGTTTTACACGCGTTTTAAATTTTATTGCCGAAATCGCTTTTTCTCGCCGAGATAAGCACGTTTTCTGAAATGCCGCTCTCCCGTCACTCTGGTTAAAGTGTTATGAAAAAAAAGGCTGTTGGGGGCTAGGGAGTATCGAGTTGATCATTATACATGAAGAAATAACCAATTTCATCGTTTGGTTTATGTTTTACACGCGTTTTAAATTTTATTGCCGAAATCGCTTTTTCTCGCCGAGATAAGCACGTTTTCTGAAATGCCGCTCTCCCGTCACTCTGGTTAAAGTGTTATGAAAAAAAAGGCTGTTGGGGGCTAGGGAGTATCGAGTTGATCATTATACATGAAGAAATAACCAATTTCATCGTTTGGTTTATGTTTTACACGCGTTTTAAATTTTATTGCCGAAATCGCTTTTTCTCGCCGAGATAAGCACGTTTTCTGAAATGCCGCTCTCCCGTCACTCTGGTTAAAGTGTTATGAAAAAAAAGGCTGTTGGGGGCTAGGGAGTATCGAGTTGATCATTATACATGAAGAAATAACCAATTTCATCGTTTGGTTTATGTTTTACACGCGTTTTAAATTTTATTGCCGAAATCGCTTTTTCTCGCCGAGATAAGCACGTTTTCTGAAATGCCGCTCTCCCGTCACTCTGGTTAAAGTGTTATGAAAAAAAAGGCTGTTGGGGGCTAGGGAGTATCGAGTTGATCATTATACATGAAGAAATAACCAATTTCATCGTTTGGTTTATGTTTTACACGCGTTTTAAATTTTATTGCCGAAATCGCTTTTTCTCGCCGAGATAAGCACGTTTTCTGAAATGCCGCTCTCCCGTCACTCTGGTTAAAGTGTTATGAAAAAAAAGGCTGTTGGGGGCTAGGGAGTATCGAGTTGATCATTATACATGAAGAAATAACCAATTTCATCGTTTGGTTTATGTTTTACACGCGTTTTAAATTTTATTGCCGAAATCGCTTTTTCTCGCCGAGATAAGCACGTTTTCTGAAATGCCGCTCTCCCGTCACTCTGGTTAAAGTGTTATGAAAAAAAAGGCTGTTGGGGGCTAGGGAGTATCGAGTTGATCATTATACATGAAGAAATAACCAATTTCATCGTTTGGTTTATGTTTTACACGCGTTTTAAATTTTATTGCCGAAATCGCTTTTTCTCGCCGAGATAAGCACGTTTTCTGAAATGCCGCTCTCCCGTCACTCTGGTTAAAGTGTTATGAAAAAAAAGGCTGTTGGGGGCTAGGGAGTATCGAGTTGATCATTATACATGAAGAAATAACCAATTTCATCGTTTGGTTTATGTTTTACACGCGTTTTAAATTTTATTGCCGAAATCGCTTTTTCTCGCCGAGATAAGCACGTTTTCTGAAATGCCGCTCTCCCGTCACTCTGGTTAAAGTGTTATGAAAAAAAAGGCTGTTGGGGGCTAGGGAGTATCGAGTTGATCATTATACATGAAGAAATAACCAATTTCATCGTTTGGTTTATGTTTTACACGCGTTTTAAATTTTATTGCCGAAATCGCTTTTTCTCGCCGAGATAAGCACGTTTTCTGAAATGCCGCTCTCCCGTCACTCTGGTTAAAGTGTTATGAAAAAAAAGGCTGTTGGGGGCTAGGGAGTATCGAGTTGATCATTATACATGAAGAAATAACCAATTTCATCGTTTGGTTTATGTTTTACACGCGTTTTAAATTTTATTGCCGAAATCGCTTTTTCTCGCCGAGATAAGCACGTTTTCTGAAATGCCGCTCTCCCGTCACTCTGGTTAAAGTGTTATGAAAAAAAAGGCTGTTGGGGGCTAGGGAGTATCGAGTTGATCATTATACATGAAGAAATAACCAATTTCATCGTTTGGTTTATGTTTTACACGCGTTTTAAATTTTATTGCCGAAATCGCTTTTTCTCGCCGAGATAAGCACGTTTTCTGAAATGCCGCTCTCCCGTCACTCTGGTTAAAGTGTTATGAAAAAAAAGGCTGTTGGGGGCTAGGGAGTATCGAGTTGATCATTATACATGAAGAAATAACCAATTTCATCGTTTGGTTTATGTTTTACACGCGTTTTAAATTTTATTGCCGAAATCGCTTTTTCTCGCCGAGATAAGCACGTTTTCTGAAATGCCGCTCTCCCGTCACTCTGGTTAAAGTGTTATGAAAAAAAAGGCTGTTGGGGGCTAGGGAGTATCGAGTTGATCATTATACATGAAGAAATAACCAATTTCATCGTTTGGTTTATGTTTTACACGCGTTTTAAATTTTATTGCCGAAATCGCTTTTTCTCGCCGAGATAAGCACGTTTTCTGAAATGCCGCTCTCCCGTCACTCTGGTTAAAGTGTTATGAAAAAAAAGGCTGTTGGGGGCTAGGGAGTATCGAGTTGATCATTATACATGAAGAAATAACCAATTTCATCGTTTGGTTTATGTTTTACACGCGTTTTAAATTTTATTGCCGAAATCGCTTTTTCTCGCCGAGATAAGCACGTTTTCTGAAATGCCGCTCTCCCGTCACTCTGGTTAAAGTGTTATGAAAAAAAAGGCTGTTGGGGGCTAGGGAGTATCGAGTTGATCATTATACATGAAGAAATAACCAATTTCATCGTTTGGTTTATGTTTTACACGCGTTTTAAATTTTATTGCCGAAATCGCTTTTTCTCGCCGAGATAAGCACGTTTTCTGAAATGCCGCTCTCCCGTCACTCTGGTTAAAGTGTTATGAAAAAAAAGGCTGTTGGGGGCTAGGGAGTATCGAGTTGATCATTATACATGAAGAAATAACCAATTTCATCGTTTGGTTTATGTTTTACACGCGTTTTAAATTTTATTGCCGAAATCGCTTTTTCTCGCCGAGATAAGCACGTTTTCTGAAATGCCGCTCTCCCGTCACTCTGGTTAAAGTGTTATGAAAAAAAAGGCTGTTGGGGGCTAGGGAGTATCGAGTTGATCATTATACATGAAGAAATAACCAATTTCATCGTTTGGTTTATGTTTTACACGCGTTTTAAATTTTATTGCCGAAATCGCTTTTTCTCGCCGAGATAAGCACGTTTTCTGAAATGCCGCTCTCCCGTCACTCTGGTTAAAGTGTTATGAAAAAAAAGGCTGTTGGGGGCTAGGGAGTATCGAGTTGATCATTATACATGAAGAAATAACCAATTTCATCGTTTGGTTTATGTTTTACACGCGTTTTAAATTTTATTGCCGAAATCGCTTTTTCTCGCCGAGATAAGCACGTTTTCTGAAATGCCGCTCTCCCGTCACTCTGGTTAAAGTGTTATGAAAAAAAAGGCTGTTGGGGGCTAGGGAGTATCGAGTTGATCATTATACATGAAGAAATAACCAATTTCATCGTTTGGTTTATGTTTTACACGCGTTTTAAATTTTATTGCCGAAATCGCTTTTTCTCGCCGAGATAAGCACGTTTTCTGAAATGCCGCTCTCCCGTCACTCTGGTTAAAGTGTTATGAAAAAAAAGGCTGTTGGGGGCTAGGGAGTATCGAGTTGATCATTATACATGAAGAAATAACCAATTTCATCGTTTGGTTTATGTTTTACACGCGTTTTAAATTTTATTGCCGAAATCGCTTTTTCTCGCCGAGATAAGCACGTTTTCTGAAATGCCGCTCTCCCGTCACTCTGGTTAAAGTGTTATGAAAAAAAAGGCTGTTGGGGGCTAGGGAGTATCGAGTTGATCATTATACATGAAGAAATAACCAATTTCATCGTTTGGTTTATGTTTTACACGCGTTTTAAATTTTATTGCCGAAATCGCTTTTTCTCGCCGAGATAAGCACGTTTTCTGAAATGCCGCTCTCCCGTCACTCTGGTTAAAGTGTTATGAAAAAAAAGGCTGTTGGGGGCTAGGGAGTATCGAGTTGATCATTATACATGAAGAAATAACCAATTTCATCGTTTGGTTTATGTTTTACACGCGTTTTAAATTTTATTGCCGAAATCGCTTTTTCTCGCCGAGATAAGCACGTTTTCTGAAATGCCGCTCTCCCGTCACTCTGGTTAAAGTGTTATGAAAAAAAAGGCTGTTGGGGGCTAGGGAGTATCGAGTTGATCATTATACATGAAGAAATAACCAATTTCATCGTTTGGTTTATGTTTTACACGCGTTTTAAATTTTATTGCCGAAATCGCTTTTTCTCGCCGAGATAAGCACGTTTTCTGAAATGCCGCTCTCCCGTCACTCTGGTTAAAGTGTTATGAAAAAAAAGGCTGTTGGGGGCTAGGGAGTATCGAGTTGATCATTATACATGAAGAAATAACCAATTTCATCGTTTGGTTTATGTTTTACACGCGTTTTAAATTTTATTGCCGAAATCGCTTTTTCTCGCCGAGATAAGCACGTTTTCTGAAATGCCGCTCTCCCGTCACTCTGGTTAAAGTGTTATGAAAAAAAAGGCTGTTGGGGGCTAGGGAGTATCGAGTTGATCATTATACATGAAGAAATAACCAATTTCATCGTTTGGTTTATGTTTTACACGCGTTTTAAATTTTATTGCCGAAATCGCTTTTTCTCGCCGAGATAAGCACGTTTTCTGAAATGCCGCTCTCCCGTCACTCTGGTTAAAGTGTTATGAAAAAAAAGGCTGTTGGGGGCTAGGGAGTATCGAGTTGATCATTATACATGAAGAAATAACCAATTTCATCGTTTGGTTTATGTTTTACACGCGTTTTAAATTTTATTGCCGAAATCGCTTTTTCTCGCCGAGATAAGCACGTTTTCTGAAATGCCGCTCTCCCGTCACTCTGGTTAAAGTGTTATGAAAAAAAAGGCTGTTGGGGGCTAGGGAGTATCGAGTTGATCATTATACATGAAGAAATAACCAATTTCATCGTTTGGTTTATGTTTTACACGCGTTTTAAATTTTATTGCCGAAATCGCTTTTTCTCGCCGAGATAAGCACGTTTTCTGAAATGCCGCTCTCCCGTCACTCTGGTTAAAGTGTTATGAAAAAAAAGGCTGTTGGGGGCTAGGGAGTATCGAGTTGATCATTATACATGAAGAAATAACCAATTTCATCGTTTGGTTTATGTTTTACACGCGTTTTAAATTTTATTGCCGAAATCGCTTTTTCTCGCCGAGATAAGCACGTTTTCTGAAATGCCGCTCTCCCGTCACTCTGGTTAAAGTGTTATGAAAAAAAAGGCTGTTGGGGGCTAGGGAGTATCGAGTTGATCATTATACATGAAGAAATAACCAATTTCATCGTTTGGTTTATGTTTTACACGCGTTTTAAATTTTATTGCCGAAATCGCTTTTTCTCGCCGAGATAAGCACGTTTTCTGAAATGCCGCTCTCCCGTCACTCTGGTTAAAGTGTTATGAAAAAAAAGGCTGTTGGGGGCTAGGGAGTATCGAGTTGATCATTATACATGAAGAAATAACCAATTTCATCGTTTGGTTTATGTTTTACACGCGTTTTAAATTTTATTGCCGAAATCGCTTTTTCTCGCCGAGATAAGCACGTTTTCTGAAATGCCGCTCTCCCGTCACTCTGGTTAAAGTGTTATGAAAAAAAAGGCTGTTGGGGGCTAGGGAGTATCGAGTTGATCATTATACATGAAGAAATAACCAATTTCATCGTTTGGTTTATGTTTTACACGCGTTTTAAATTTTATTGCCGAAATCGCTTTTTCTCGCCGAGATAAGCACGTTTTCTGAAATGCCGCTCTCCCGTCACTCTGGTTAAAGTGTTATGAAAAAAAAGGCTGTTGGGGGCTAGGGAGTATCGAGTTGATCATTATACATGAAGAAATAACCAATTTCATCGTTTGGTTTATGTTTTACACGCGTTTTAAATTTTATTGCCGAAATCGCTTTTTCTCGCCGAGATAAGCACGTTTTCTGAAATGCCGCTCTCCCGTCACTCTGGTTAAAGTGTTATGAAAAAAAAGGCTGTTGGGGGCTAGGGAGTATCGAGTTGATCATTATACATGAAGAAATAACCAATTTCATCGTTTGGTTTATGTTTTACACGCGTTTTAAATTTTATTGCCGAAATCGCTTTTTCTCGCCGAGATAAGCACGTTTTCTGAAATGCCGCTCTCCCGTCACTCTGGTTAAAGTGTTATGAAAAAAAAGGCTGTTGGGGGCTAGGGAGTATCGAGTTGATCATTATACATGAAGAAATAACCAATTTCATCGTTTGGTTTATGTTTTACACGCGTTTTAAATTTTATTGCCGAAATCGCTTTTTCTCGCCGAGATAAGCACGTTTTCTGAAATGCCGCTCTCCCGTCACTCTGGTTAAAGTGTTATGAAAAAAAAGGCTGTTGGGGGCTAGGGAGTATCGAGTTGATCATTATACATGAAGAAATAACCAATTTCATCGTTTGGTTTATGTTTTACACGCGTTTTAAATTTTATTGCCGAAATCGCTTTTTCTCGCCGAGATAAGCACGTTTTCTGAAATGCCGCTCTCCCGTCACTCTGGTTAAAGTGTTATGAAAAAAAAGGCTGTTGGGGGCTAGGGAGTATCGAGTTGATCATTATACATGAAGAAATAACCAATTTCATCGTTTGGTTTATGTTTTACACGCGTTTTAAATTTTATTGCCGAAATCGCTTTTTCTCGCCGAGATAAGCACGTTTTCTGAAATGCCGCTCTCCCGTCACTCTGGTTAAAGTGTTATGAAAAAAAAGGCTGTTGGGGGCTAGGGAGTATCGAGTTGATCATTATACATGAAGAAATAACCAATTTCATCGTTTGGTTTATGTTTTACACGCGTTTTAAATTTTATTGCCGAAATCGCTTTTTCTCGCCGAGATAAGCACGTTTTCTGAAATGCCGCTCTCCCGTCACTCTGGTTAAAGTGTTATGAAAAAAAAGGCTGTTGGGGGCTAGGGAGTATCGAGTTGATCATTATACATGAAGAAATAACCAATTTCATCGTTTGGTTTATGTTTTACACGCGTTTTAAATTTTATTGCCGAAATCGCTTTTTCTCGCCGAGATAAGCACGTTTTCTGAAATGCCGCTCTCCCGTCACTCTGGTTAAAGTGTTATGAAAAAAAAGGCTGTTGGGGGCTAGGGAGTATCGAGTTGATCATTATACATGAAGAAATAACCAATTTCATCGTTTGGTTTATGTTTTACACGCGTTTTAAATTTTATTGCCGAAATCGCTTTTTCTCGCCGAGATAAGCACGTTTTCTGAAATGCCGCTCTCCCGTCACTCTGGTTAAAGTGTTATGAAAAAAAAGGCTAGTTGGGGGCTAGGGAGTATCGAGTTGATCATTATACATGAAGAAATAACCAATTTCATCGTTTGGTTTATGTTTTACACGCGTTTTAAATTTTATTGCCGAAATCGCTTTTTCTCGCCGAGATAAGCACGTTTTCTGAAATGCCGCTCTCCCGTCACTCTGGTTAAAGTGTTATGAAAAAAAAGGCTGTTGGGGGCTAGGGAGTATCGAGTTGATCATTATACATGAAGAAATAACCAATTTCATCGTTTGGTTTATGTTTTACACGCGTTTTAAATTTTATTGCCGAAATCGCTTTTTCTCGCCGAGATAAGCACGTTTTCTGAAATGCCGCTCTCCCGTCACTCTGGTTAAAGTGTTATGAAAAAAAAGGCTGTTGGGGGCTAGGGAGTATCGAGTTGATCATTATACATGAAGAAATAACCAATTTCATCGTTTGGTTTATGTTTTACACGCGTTTTAAATTTTATTGCCGAAATCGCTTTTTCTCGCCGAGATAAGCACGTTTTCTGAAATGCCGCTCTCCCGTCACTCTGGTTAAAGTGTTATGAAAAAAAAGGCTGTTGGGGGCTAGGGAGTATCGAGTTGATCATTATACATGAAGAAATAACCAATTTCATCGTTTGGTTTATGTTTTACACGCGTTTTAAATTTTATTGCCGAAATCGCTTTTTCTCGCCGAGATAAGCACGTTTTCTGAAATGCCGCTCTCCCGTCACTCTGGTTAAAGTGTTATGAAAAAAAAGGCTGTTGGGGGCTAGGGAGTATCGAGTTGATCATTATACATGAAGAAATAACCAATTTCATCGTTTGGTTTATGTTTTACACGCGTTTTAAATTTTATTGCCGAAATCGCTTTTTCTCGCCGAGATAAGCACGTTTTCTGAAATGCCGCTCTCCCGTCACTCTGGTTAAAGTGTTATGAAAAAAAAGGCTGTTGGGGGCTAGGGAGTATCGAGTTGATCATTATACATGAAGAAATAACCAATTTCATCGTTTGGTTTATGTTTTACACGCGTTTTAAATTTTATTGCCGAAATCGCTTTTTCTCGCCGAGATAAGCACGTTTTCTGAAATGCCGCTCTCCCGTCACTCTGGTTAAAGTGTTATGAAAAAAAAGGCTGTTGGGGGCTAGGGAGTATCGAGTTGATCATTATACATGAAGAAATAACCAATTTCATCGTTTGGTTTATGTTTTACACGCGTTTTAAATTTTATTGCCGAAATCGCTTTTTCTCGCCGAGATAAGCACGTTTTCTGAAATGCCGCTCTCCCGTCACTCTGGTTAAAGTGTTATGAAAAAAAAGGCTGTTGGGGGCTAGGGAGTATCGAGTTGATCATTATACATGAAGAAATAACCAATTTCATCGTTTGGTTTATGTTTTACACGCGTTTTAAATTTTATTGCCGAAATCGCTTTTTCTCGCCGAGATAAGCACGTTTTCTGAAATGCCGCTCTCCCGTCACTCTGGTTAAAGTGTTATGAAAAAAAAGGCTGTTGGGGGCTAGGGAGTATCGAGTTGATCATTATACATGAAGAATAACCAATTTCATCGTTTGGTTTATGTTTTACACGCGTTTTAAATTTTATTGCCGAAATCGCTTTTTCTCGCCGAGATAAGCACGTTTTCTGAAATGCCGCTCTCCCGTCACTCTGGTTAAAGTGTTATGAAAAAAAAGGCTGTTGGGGGCTAGGGAGTATCGAGTTGATCATTATACATGAAGAAATAACCAATTTCATCGTTTGGTTTATGTTTTACACGCGTTTTAAATTTTATTGCCGAAATCGCTTTTTCTCGCCGAGATAAGCACGTTTTCTGAAATGCCGCTCTCCCGTCACTCTGGTTAAAGTGTTATGAAAAAAAAGGCTGTTGGGGGCTAGGGAGTATCGAGTTGATCATTATACATGAAGAAATAACCAATTTCATCGTTTGGTTTATGTTTTACACGCGTTTTAAATTTTATTGCCGAAATCGCTTTTTCTCGCCGAGATAAGCACGTTTTCTGAAATGCCGCTCTCCCGTCACTCTGGTTAAAGTGTTATGAAAAAAAAGGCTGTTGGGGGCTAGGGAGTATCGAGTTGATCATTATACATGAAGAAATAACCAATTTCATCGTTTGGTTTATGTTTTACACGCGTTTTAAATTTTATTGCCGAAATCGCTTTTTCTCGCCGAGATAAGCACGTTTTCTGAAATGCCGCTCTCCCGTCACTCTGGTTAAAGTGTTATGAAAAAAAAGGCTGTTGGGGGCTAGGGAGTATCGAGTTGATCATTATACATGAAGAAATAACCAATTTCATCGTTTGGTTTATGTTTTACACGCGTTTTAAATTTTATTGCCGAAATCGCTTTTTCTCGCCGAGATAAGCACGTTTTCTGAAATGCCGCTCTCCCGTCACTCTGGTTAAAGTGTTATGAAAAAAAAGGCTGTTGGGGGCTAGGGAGTATCGAGTTGATCATTATACATGAAGAAATAACCAATTTCATCGTTTGGTTTATGTTTTACACGCGTTTTAAATTTTATTGCCGAAATCGCTTTTTCTCGCCGAGATAAGCACGTTTTCTGAAATGCCGCTCTCCCGTCACTCTGGTTAAAGTGTTATGAAAAAAAAGGCTGTTGGGGGCTAGGGAGTATCGAGTTGATCATTATACATGAAGAAATAACCAATTTCATCGTTTGGTTTATGTTTTACACGCGTTTTAAATTTTATTGCCGAAATCGCTTTTTCTCGCCGAGATAAGCACGTTTTCTGAAATGCCGCTCTCCCGTCACTCTGGTTAAAGTGTTATGAAAAAAAAGGCTGTTGGGGGCTAGGGAGTATCGAGTTGATCATTATACATGAAGAAATAACCAATTTCATCGTTTGGTTTATGTTTTACACGCGTTTTAAATTTTATTGCCGAAATCGCTTTTTCTCGCCGAGATAAGCACGTTTTCTGAAATGCCGCTCTCCCGTCACTCTGGTTAAAGTGTTATGAAAAAAAAGGCTGTTGGGGGCTAGGGAGTATCGAGTTGATCATTATACATGAAGAAATAACCAATTTCATCGTTTGGTTTATGTTTTACACGCGTTTTAAATTTTATTGCCGAAATCGCTTTTTCTCGCCGAGATAAGCACGTTTTCTGAAATGCCGCTCTCCCGTCACTCTGGTTAAAGTGTTATGAAAAAAAAGGCTGTTGGGGGCTAGGGAGTATCGAGTTGATCATTATACATGAAGAAATAACCAATTTCATCGTTTGGTTTATGTTTTACACGCGTTTTAAATTTTATTGCCGAAATCGCTTTTTCTCGCCGAGATAAGCACGTTTTCTGAAATGCCGCTCTCCCGTCACTCTGGTTAAAGTGTTATGAAAAAAAAGGCTGTTGGGGGCTAGGGAGTATCGAGTTGATCATTATACATGAAGAAATAACCAATTTCATCGTTTGGTTTATGTTTTACACGCGTTTTAAATTTTATTGCCGAAATCGCTTTTTCTCGCCGAGATAAGCACGTTTTCTGAAATGCCGCTCTCCCGTCACTCTGGTTAAAGTGTTATGAAAAAAAAGGCTGTTGGGGGCTAGGGAGTATCGAGTTGATCATTATACATGAAGAAATAACCAATTTCATCGTTTGGTTTATGTTTTACACGCGTTTTAAATTTTATTGCCGAAATCGCTTTTTCTCGCCGAGATAAGCACGTTTTCTGAAATGCCGCTCTCCCGTCACTCTGGTTAAAGTGTTATGAAAAAAAAGGCTGTTGGGGGCTAGGGAGTATCGAGTTGATCATTATACATGAAGAAATAACCAATTTCATCGTTTGGTTTATGTTTTACACGCGTTTTAAATTTTATTGCCGAAATCGCTTTTTCTCGCCGAGATAAGCACGTTTTCTGAAATGCCGCTCTCCCGTCACTCTGGTTAAAGTGTTATGAAAAAAAAGGCTGTTGGGGGCTAGGGAGTATCGAGTTGATCATTATACATGAAGAAATAACCAATTTCATCGTTTGGTTTATGTTTTACACGCGTTTTAAATTTTATTGCCGAAATCGCTTTTTCTCGCCGAGATAAGCACGTTTTCTGAAATGCCGCTCTCCCGTCACTCTGGTTAAAGTGTTATGAAAAAAAAGGCTGTTGGGGGCTAGGGAGTATCGAGTTGATCATTATACATGAAGAAATAACCAATTTCATCGTTTGGTTTATGTTTTACACGCGTTTTAAATTTTATTGCCGAAATCGCTTTTTCTCGCCGAGATAAGCACGTTTTCTGAAATGCCGCTCTCCCGTCACTCTGGTTAAAGTGTTATGAAAAAAAAGGCTGTTGGGGGCTAGGGAGTATCGAGTTGATCATTATACATGAAGAAATAACCAATTTCATCGTTTGGTTTATGTTTTACACGCGTTTTAAATTTTATTGCCGAAATCGCTTTTTCTCGCCGAGATAAGCACGTTTTCTGAAATGCCGCTCTCCCGTCACTCTGGTTAAAGTGTTATGAAAAAAAAGGCTGTTGGGGGCTAGGGAGTATCGAGTTGATCATTATACATGAAGAAATAACCAATTTCATCGTTTGGTTTATGTTTTACACGCGTTTTAAATTTTATTGCCGAAATCGCTTTTTCTCGCCGAGATAAGCACGTTTTCTGAAATGCCGCTCTCCCGTCACTCTGGTTAAAGTGTTATGAAAAAAAAGGCTGTTGGGGGCTAGGGAGTATCGAGTTGATCATTATACATGAAGAAATAACCAATTTCATCGTTTGGTTTATGTTTTACACGCGTTTTAAATTTTATTGCCGAAATCGCTTTTTCTCGCCGAGATAAGCACGTTTTCTGAAATGCCGCTCTCCCGTCACTCTGGTTAAAGTGTTATGAAAAAAAAGGCTGTTGGGGGCTAGGGAGTATCGAGTTGATCATTATACATGAAGAAATAACCAATTTCATCGTTTGGTTTATGTTTTACACGCGTTTTAAATTTTATTGCCGAAATCGCTTTTTCTCGCCGAGATAAGCACGTTTTCTGAAATGCCGCTCTCCCGTCACTCTGGTTAAAGTGTTATGAAAAAAAAGGCTGTTGGGGGCTAGGGAGTATCGAGTTGATCATTATACATGAAGAAATAACCAATTTCATCGTTTGGTTTATGTTTTACACGCGTTTTAAATTTTATTGCCGAAATCGCTTTTTCTCGCCGAGATAAGCACGTTTTCTGAAATGCCGCTCTCCCGTCACTCTGGTTAAAGTGTTATGAAAAAAAAGGCTGTTGGGGGCTAGGGAGTATCGAGTTGATCATTATACATGAAGAAATAACCAATTTCATCGTTTGGTTTATGTTTTACACGCGTTTTAAATTTTATTGCCGAAATCGCTTTTTCTCGCCGAGATAAGCACGTTTTCTGAAATGCCGCTCTCCCGTCACTCTGGTTAAAGTGTTATGAAAAAAAAGGCTGTTGGGGGCTAGGGAGTATCGAGTTGATCATTATACATGAAGAAATAACCAATTTCATCGTTTGGTTTATGTTTTACACGCGTTTTAAATTTTATTGCCGAAATCGCTTTTTCTCGCCGAGATAAGCACGTTTTCTGAAATGCCGCTCTCCCGTCACTCTGGTTAAAGTGTTATGAAAAAAAAGGCTGTTGGGGGCTAGGGAGTATCGAGTTGATCATTATACATGAAGAAATAACCAATTTCATCGTTTGGTTTATGTTTTACACGCGTTTTAAATTTTATTGCCGAAATCGCTTTTTCTCGCCGAGATAAGCACGTTTTCTGAAATGCCGCTCTCCCGTCACTCTGGTTAAAGTGTTATGAAAAAAAAGGCTGTTGGGGGCTAGGGAGTATCGAGTTGATCATTATACATGAAGAAATAACCAATTTCATCGTTTGGTTTATGTTTTACACGCGTTTTAAATTTTATTGCCGAAATCGCTTTTTCTCGCCGAGATAAGCACGTTTTCTGAAATGCCGCTCTCCCGTCACTCTGGTTAAAGTGTTATGAAAAAAAAGGCTGTTGGGGGCTAGGGAGTATCGAGTTGATCATTATACATGAAGAAATAACCAATTTCATCGTTTGGTTTATGTTTTACACGCGTTTTAAATTTTATTGCCGAAATCGCTTTTTCTCGCCGAGATAAGCACGTTTTCTGAAATGCCGCTCTCCCGTCACTCTGGTTAAAGTGTTATGAAAAAAAAGGCTGTTGGGGGCTAGGGAGTATCGAGTTGATCATTATACATGAAGAAATAACCAATTTCATCGTTTGGTTTATGTTTTACACGCGTTTTAAATTTTATTGCCGAAATCGCTTTTTCTCGCCGAGATAAGCACGTTTTCTGAAATGCCGCTCTCCCGTCACTCTGGTTAAAGTGTTATGAAAAAAAAGGCTGTTGGGGGCTAGGGAGTATCGAGTTGATCATTATACATGAAGAAATAACCAATTTCATCGTTTGGTTTATGTTTTACACGCGTTTTAAATTTTATTGCCGAAATCGCTTTTTCTCGCCGAGATAAGCACGTTTTCTGAAATGCCGCTCTCCCGTCACTCTGGTTAAAGTGTTATGAAAAAAAAGGCTGTTGGGGGCTAGGGAGTATCGAGTTGATCATTATACATGAAGAAATAACCAATTTCATCGTTTGGTTTATGTTTTACACGCGTTTTAAATTTTATTGCCGAAATCGCTTTTTCTCGCCGAGATAAGCACGTTTTCTGAAATGCCGCTCTCCCGTCACTCTGGTTAAAGTGTTATGAAAAAAAAGGCTGTTGGGGGCTAGGGAGTATCGAGTTGATCATTATACATGAAGAAATAACCAATTTCATCGTTTGGTTTATGTTTTACACGCGTTTTAAATTTTATTGCCGAAATCGCTTTTTCTCGCCGAGATAAGCACGTTTTCTGAAATGCCGCTCTCCCGTCACTCTGGTTAAAGTGTTATGAAAAAAAAGGCTGTTGGGGGCTAGGGAGTATCGAGTTGATCATTATACATGAAGAAATAACCAATTTCATCGTTTGGTTTATGTTTTACACGCGTTTTAAATTTAATTTTATTGCCGAAATCGCTTTTTCTCGCCGAGATAAGCACGTTTTCTGAAATGCCGCTCTCCCGTCACTCTGGTTAAAGTGTTATGAAAAAAAAGGCTGTTGGGGGCTAGGGAGTATCGAGTTGATCATTATACATGAAGAAATAACCAATTTCATCGTTTGGTTTATGTTTTACACGCGTTTTAAATTTTATTGCCGAAATCGCTTTTTCTCGCCGAGATAAGCACGTTTTCTGAAATGCCGCTCTCCCGTCACTCTGGTTAAAGTGTTATGAAAAAAAATGCTGTTGGGGGCTAGGGAGTATCGAGTTGATCATTATACATGAAGAAATAACCAATTTCATCGTTTGGTTTATGTTTTACACGCGTTTTAAATTTTATTGCCGAAATCGCTTTTTCTCGCCGAGATAAGCACGTTTTCTGAAATGCCGCTCTCCCGTCACTCTGGTTAAAGTGTTATGAAAAAAAAGGCTGTTGGGGGCTAGGGAGTATCAAGTTGATCATTATACATGAAGAAATAACCAATTTCATCGTTTGGTTTATGTTTTACACGCGTTTTAAATTTTATTGCCGAAATCGCTTTTTCTCGCCGAGATAAGCACGTTTTCTGAAATGCCGCTCTCCCGTCACTCTGGTTAAAGTGTTATGAAAAAAAAGGCTGTTGGGGGCTAGGGAGTATCGAGTTGATCATTATACATGAAGAAATAACCAATTTCATCGTTTGGTTTATGTTTTACACGCGTTTTAAATTTTATTGCCGAAATCGCTTTTTCTCAACGAGATAAGCACGTTTTCTGAAATGCCGCTCTCCCGTCACTCTGGTTAAAGTGTTATGAAAAAAAAGGCTGTTGGGGGCTAGGGAGTATCGAGTTGATCATTATACATGAAGAAATAACCAATTTCATCGTTTGGTTTATGTTTTACACGCGTTTTAAATTTTATTGCCGAAATCGCTTTTTCTCGCCGAGATAAGCACGTTTTCTGAAATGCCGCTCTCCCGTCACTCTGGTTAAAGTGTTATGAAAAAAAAGGCTGTTGGGGGCTAGGGAGTATCGAGTTGATCATTATACATGAAGAAATAACCAATTTCATCGTTTGGTTTATGTTTTACACGCGTTTTAAATTTTATTGCCGAAATCGCTTTTTCTCGCCGAGATAAGCACGTTTTCTGAAATGCCGCTCTCCCGTCACTCTGGTTAAAGTGTTATGAAAAAAAATGCTGTTGGGGGCTAGGGAGTATCGAGTTGATCATTATACATGAAGAAATAACCAATTTCATCGTTTGGTTTATGTTTTACACGCGTTTTAAATTTTATTGCCGAAATCGCTTTTTCTCGCCGAGATAAGCACGTTTTCTGAAATGCCGCTCTCCCGTCACTCTGGTTAAAGTGTTATGAAAAAAAAGGCTGTTGGGGGCTAGGGAGTATCGAGTTGATCATTATACATGAAGAAATAACCAATTTCATCGTTTGGTTTATGTTTTACACGCGTTTTAAATTTTATTGCCGAAATCGCTTTTTCTCGCCGAGATAAGCACGTTTTCTGAAATGCCGCTCTCCCGTCACTCTGGGTGTTATGAAAAAAAAGGCTGTTGGGGCTAGGGAGTATCGAGTTGATCATTATACATGAAGAAATAACCAATTTCATCGTTTGGTTTATGTTTTACACGCGTTTTAAATTTTATTGCCGAAATCGCTTTTTCTCGCCGAGATAAGCACGTTTTCTGAAATGCCGCTCTCCCGTCACTCTGGTTAAAGTGTTATGAAAAAAAAGGCTGTTGGGGGCTAGGGAGTATCGAGTTGATCATTATACATGAAGAAATAACCAATTTCATCGTTTGGTTTATGTTTTACACGCGTTTTAAATTTTATTGCCGAAATCGCTTTTTCTCGCCGAGATAAGCACGTTTTCTGAAATGCCGCTCTCCCGTCACTCTGGTTAAAGTGTTATGAAAAAAAAGGCTGTTGGGGGCTAGGGAGTATCGAGTTGATCATTATACATGAAGAAATAACCAATTTCATCGTTTGGTTTATGTTTTACACGCGTTTTAAATATTATTGCCGAAATCGCTTTTTCTCGCCGAGATAAGCACGTTTTCTGAAATGCCGCTCTCCCGTCACTCTGGTTAAAGTGTTATGAAAAAAAAGGCTGTTGGGGGCTAGGGAGTATCGAGTTGATCATTATACATGAAGAAATAACCAATTTCATCGTTTGGTTTATGTTTTACACGCGTTTTAAATTTTATTGCCGAAATCGCTTTTTCTCGCCGAGATAAGCACGTTTTCTGAAATGCCGCTCTCCCGTCCCTCTGGTTAAAGTGTTATGAAAAAAAAGGCTGTTGGGGGCTAGGGAGTATCGAGTTGATCATTATACATGAAGAAATAACCAATTTCATCGTTTGGTTTATGTTTTACACGCGTTTTAAATTTTATTGCCGAAATCGCTTTTTCTCGCCGAGATAAGCACGTTTTCTGAAATGCCGCTCTCCCGTCACTCTGGTTAAAGTGTTATGAAAAAAAAGGCTGTTGGGGGCTAGGGAGTATCGAGTTGATCATTATACATGAAGAAATAACCAATTTCATCGTTTGGTTTATGTTTTACACGCGTTTTAAATTTTATTGCCGAAATCGCTTTTTCTCGCCGAGATAAGCACGTTTTCTGAAATGCCGCTCTCCCGTCACTCTGGTTAAAGTGTTATGAAAAAAAAGGCTGTTGGGGGCTAGGGAGTATCGAGTTGATCATTATACATGAAGAAATAACCAATTTCATCGTTTGGTTTATGTTTTACACGCGTTTTAAATTTTATTGCCGAAATCGCTTTTTCTCGCCGAGATAAGCACGTTTTCTGAAATGCCGCTCTCCCGTCACTCTGGTTAAAGTGTTATGAAAAAAAAGGCTGTTGGGGGCTAGGGAGTATCGAGTTGATCATTATACATGAAGAAATAACCAATTTCATCGTTTGGTTTATGTTTTACACGATGCTGAGCTCCAGCTGGAAGTGTAAAAAGAACCGGGCTGGTTAAAAAAAGAACCGGGCGACCCGGTAAAATTGCTTAGCCGGGGCTCTGGAAGCCTAACACGGCGTGATCTTGTCCAAAAAGCCGCTGCTGAGCTCCAGCTGGAAGTGTAAAAAGAACCGGGCTGGTTAAAAAAAAAAGAACCGGGCGACCCGGTAAAATTGCTTAGCCGGGGCTCTGGAAGCCTAACACGGCGTGATCTTGTCCAAAAAGCCGCTGCTGAGCTCCAGCTGGAAGTGTAAAAAGAACCGGGCTGGTTAAAAAAAAGAACCGGGCGGCCCGGTAAAATTGCTTAGCCGGGGCTCTGGAAGCCTAACCCGGCGTGATACTGTGCAAAAAGCCGCTGCTGAGCTCCAGCTGGAAGTGTAAAAAAAACCGGGCTGGTTAAAAAAAAGAACCGGGCGACCCTGTAAAATTGCTTAGCCGGGGCTCTGGAAGCCTAACACGGCGTGATCTTGTCCAAAAACCCGCTGCTGAGCTCCAGCTGGAAGTGTAAAAAGAACCGGGCTGGTTAAAAAAAAGAACCGGGCGGGCCGGTAAAATTGCTTAGCCGGGGCTCTGGAAGCCTAACACGGCGTGATCTTGTCCAAAAAGCCGCTCGTGAGCTCCAGCTGGAAGTGTAAAAAGAACCGGGCTGGTTCAAAAAAAGAACCGGGCGGCCCGGTAGAATTGCTTAGCCGAGGTCCTGGAAGCCTAACCCGGCGTGATCTTAGGCAAAAAGCCGCTGCTGAGCTCCAGCTGGAAGTGTAAAAAGAACCGGGCTGGTTCAAAAAAAGAACCGGGCGGCCCGGTAAAATTGCTTAGCCGGGGTCCTGGAAGCCTAACGCGGCGTGATCTTGCCCGAAAGTCGGCCTCTATACTTCCATATTAGGTACCAGGCGCTCAGAGCCAACTTGGCAAAAATTTTCTAAGTGCCCACGGCTCTGCGGGGATTGTGCGTCCGACCCGCGCCGGTTCTCCAGCCGGCCTAAAATAACGCAAAACCAGCCTCTCCCCCTGGAGCTCACAGCCAAAGGCGAAACTTTTCTAAGTGCCTACGGCTCTGCGGGCTTTTGAGTCCGCCCCGCGCCGGTTCGTCGGTCGGCCTCAAAAAGCGAAAAATCAGCCTCTCTCCCTGGAGCTCGACTCGAGTTGATCATTATACATGAAGAAATAACCAATTTCATCGTTTGGTTTATGTTTTACACGCGTTTTAAATTTTATTGCCGAAATCGCTTTTTCTCGCCGAGATAAGCACGTTTTCTGAAATGCCGCTCTCCCGTCACTCTGGTTAAAGTGTTATGAAAAAAAAGGCTGTTGGGGGCTAGGGAGTATCGAGTTGATCATTATACATAAAGAAATAACCAATTTCATCGTTTGGTTTATGTTTTACACGCGTTTTAAATTTTATTGCCGAAATCGCTTTTTCTCGCCGAGATAAGCACGTTTTCTGAAATGCCGCTCTCCCGTCACTCTGGTTAAAGTGTTATGAAAAAAAAGGCTGTTGGGGGCTACGGAGTATCGAGTTGATCATTATACATGAAGAAATAACCAATTTCATCGTTTGGTTTATGTTTTACACGCGTTTTAAATTTTATTGCCGAAATCGCTTTTTCTCGCCGAGATAAGCACGTTTTCTGAAATGCCGCTCTCCCGTCACTCTGGTTAAAGTGTTATGAAAAAAAAGGCTGTTGGGGGCTAGGGAGTATCGAGTTGATCATTATACATGAAGAAATAACCAATTTCATCGTTTGGTTTATGTTTTACACGCGTTTTAAATTTTATTGCCGAAATCGCTTTTTCTCGCCGAGATAAGCACGTTTTCTGAAATGCCGCTCTCCCGTCACTCTGGTTAAAGTGTTATGAAAAAAAAGGCTGTTGGGGGCTAGGGAGTATCGAGTTGATCATTATACATGAAGAAATAACCAATTTCATCGTTTGGTTTATGTTTTACACGCGTTTTAAATTTTATTGCCGAAATCGCTTTTTCTCGCCGAGATAAGCACGTTTTCTGAAATGCCGCTCTCCCGTCACTCTGGTTAAAGTGTTATGAAAAAAAAGGCTGTTGGGGGCTAGGGAGTATCGAGTTGATCATTATACATGAAGAAATAACCAATTTCATCGTTTGGTTTATGTTTTACACGCGTTTTAAATTTTATTGCCGAAATCGCTTTTTCTCGCCGAGATAAGCACGTTTTCTGAAATGCCGCTCTCCCGTCACTCTGGTTAAAGTGTTATGAAAAAAAAGGCTGTTGGGGGCTAGGGAGTATCGAGTTGATCATTATACATGAAGAAATAACCAATTTCATCGTTTGGTTTATGTTTTACACGCGTTTTAAATTTTATTGCCGAAATCGCTTTTTCTCGCCGAGATAAGCACGTTTTCTGAAATGCCGCTCTCCCGTCACTCTGGTTAAAGTGTTATGAAAAAAAAGGCTGTTGGGGGCTAGGGAGTATCGAGTTGATCATTATACATGAAGAAATAACCAATTTCATCGTTTGGTTTATGTTTTACACGCGTTTTAAATTTTATTGCCGAAATCGCTTTTTCTCGCCGAGATAAGCACGTTTTCTGAAATGCCGCTCTCCCGTCACTCTGGTTAAAGTGTTATGAAAAAAAAGGCTGTTTGGGGCTAGGGAGTATCGAGTTGATCATTATACATGAAGAAATAACCAATTTCATCGTTTGGTTTATGTTTTACACGCGTTTTAAATTTTATTGCCGAAATCGCTTTTTCTCGCCGAGATAAGCACGTTTTCTGAAATGCCGCTCTCCCGTCACTCTGGTTAAAGTGTTATGAAAAAAAAGGCTGTTGGGGGCTAGGGAGTATCGAGTTGATCATTATACATGAAGAAATAACCAATTTCATCGTTTGGTTTATGTTTTACACGCGTTTTAAATTTTATTGCCGAAATCGCTTTTTCTCGCCGAGATAAGCACGTTTTCTGAAATGCCGCTCTCCCGTCACTCTGGTTAAAGTGTTATGAAAAAAAAGGCTGTTGGGGGCTAGGGAGTATCGAGTTGATCATTATACATGAAGAAATAACCAATTTCATCGTTTGGTTTATGTTTTACACGCGTTTTAAATTTTATTGCCGAAATCGCTTTTTCTCGCCGAGATAAGCACGTTTTCTGAAATGCCGCTCTCCCGTCACTCTGGTTAAAGTGTTATGAAAAAAAAGGCTGTTGGGGGCTAGGGAGTATCGAGTTGATCATTATACATGAAGAAATAACCAATTTCATCGTTTGGTTTATGTTTTACACGCGTTTTAAATTTTATTGCCGAAATCGCTTTTTCTCGCCGAGATAAGCACGTTTTCTGAAATGCCGCTCTCCCGTCCCTCTGGTTAAAGTGTTATGAAAAAAAAGGCTGTTGGGGGCTAGGGAGTATCGAGTTGATCATTATACATGAAGAAATAACCAATTTCATCGTTTGGTTTATGTTTTACACGCGTTTTAAATTTTATTGCCGAAATCGCTTTTTCTCGCCGAGATAAGCACGTTTTCTGAAATGCCGCTCTCCCGTCACTCTGGTTAAAGTGTTATGAAAAAAAAGGCTGTTGGGGGCTAGGGAGTATCGAGTTGATCATTATACATGAAGAAATAACCAATTTCATCGTTTGGTTTATGTTTTACACGCGTTTTAAATTTTATTGCCGAAATCGCTTTTTCTCGCCGAGATAAGCACGTTTTCTGAAATGCCGCTCTCCCGTCACTCTGGTTAAAGTGTTATGAAAAAAAAGGCTGTTGGGGGCTAGGGAGTATCGAGTTGATCATTATACATGAAGAAATAACCAATTTCATCGTTTGGTTTATGTTTTACACGCGTTTTAAATTTTATTGCCGAAATCGCTTTTTCTCGCCGAGATAAGCACGTTTTCTGAAATGCCGCTCTCCCGTCACTCTGGTTAAAGTGTTATGAAAAAAAAAGGCTGTTGGGGGCTAGGGAGTATCGAGTTGATCATTATACATGAAGAAATAACCAATTTCATCGTTTGGTTTATGTTTTACACGCGTTTTAAATTTTATTGCCGAAATCGCTTTTTCTCGCCGAGATAAGCACGTTTTCTGAAATGCCGCTCTCCCGTCACTCTGGTTAAAGTGTTATGAAAAAAAAGGCTGTTGGGGGCTAGGGAGTATCGAGTTGATCATTATACATGAAGAAATAACCAATTTCATCGTTTGGTTTATGTTTTACACGATGCTGAGCTCCAGCTGGAAGTGTAAAAAGAACCGGGCTGGTTAAAAAAAGAACCGGGCGACCCGGTAAAATTGCTTAGCCGGGGCTCTGGAAGCCTAACACGGCGTGATCTTGTCCAAAAAGCCGCTGCTGAGCTCCAGCTGGAAGTGTAAAAAGAACCGGGCTGGTTAAAAAAAAAAGAACCGGGCGACCCGGTAAAATTGCTTAGCCGGGGCTCTGGAAGCCTAACACGGCGTGATCTTGTCCAAAAAGCCGCTGCTGAGCTCCAGCTGGAAGTGTAAAAAGAACCGGGCTGGTTAAAAAAAAGAACCGGGCGGCCCGGTAAAATTGCTTAGCCGGGGCTCTGGAAGCCTAACCCGGCGTGATACTGTGCAAAAAGCCGCTGCTGAGCTCCAGCTGGAAGTGTAAAAAAAACCGGGCTGGTTAAAAAAAAGAACCGGGCGACCCTGTAAAATTGCTTAGCCGGGGCTCTGGAAGCCTAACACGGCGTGATCTTGTCCAAAAACCCGCTGCTGAGCTCCAGCTGGAAGTGTAAAAAGAACCGGGCTGGTTAAAAAAAAGAACCGGGCGGGCCGGTAAAATTGCTTAGCCGGGGCTCTGGAAGCCTAACACGGCGTGATCTTGTCCAAAAAGCCGCTCGTGAGCTCCAGCTGGAAGTGTAAAAAGAACCGGGCTGGTTCAAAAAAAGAACCGGGCGGCCCGGTAGAATTGCTTAGCCGAGGTCCTGGAAGCCTAACCCGGCGTGATCTTAGGCAAAAAGCCGCTGCTGAGCTCCAGCTGGAAGTGTAAAAAGAACCGGGCTGGTTCAAAAAAAGAACCGGGCGGCCCGGTAAAATTGCTTAGCCGGGGTCCTGGAAGCCTAACGCGGCGTGATCTTGCCCGAAAGTCGGCCTCTATACTTCCATATTAGGTACCAGGCGCTCAGAGCCAACTTGGCAAAAATTTTCTAAGTGCCCACGGCTCTGCGGGGATTGTGCGTCCGACCCGCGCCGGTTCTCCAGCCGGCCTAAAATAACGCAAAACCAGCCTCTCCCCCTGGAGCTCACAGCCAAAGGCGAAACTTTTCTAAGTGCCTACGGCTCTGCGGGCTTTTGAGTCCGCCCCGCGCCGGTTCGTCGGTCGGCCTCAAAAAGCGAAAAATCAGCCTCTCTCCCTGGAGCTCGACTCGAGTTGATCATTATACATGAAGAAATAACCAATTTCATCGTTTGGTTTATGTTTTACACGCGTTTTAAATTTTATTGCCGAAATCGCTTTTTCTCGCCGAGATAAGCACGTTTTCTGAAATGCCGCTCTCCCGTCACTCTGGTTAAAGTGTTATGAAAAAAAAGGCTGTTGGGGGCTAGGGAGTATCGAGTTGATCATTATACATAAAGAAATAACCAATTTCATCGTTTGGTTTATGTTTTACACGCGTTTTAAATTTTATTGCCGAAATCGCTTTTTCTCGCCGAGATAAGCACGTTTTCTGAAATGCCGCTCTCCCGTCACTCTGGTTAAAGTGTTATGAAAAAAAAGGCTGTTGGGGGCTACGGAGTATCGAGTTGATCATTATACATGAAGAAATAACCAATTTCATCGTTTGGTTTATGTTTTACACGCGTTTTAAATTTTATTGCCGAAATCGCTTTTTCTCGCCGAGATAAGCACGTTTTCTGAAATGCCGCTCTCCCGTCACTCTGGTTAAAGTGTTATGAAAAAAAAGGCTGTTGGGGGCTAGGGAGTATCGAGTTGATCATTATACATGAAGAAATAACCAATTTCATCGTTTGGTTTATGTTTTACACGCGTTTTAAATTTTATTGCCGAAATCGCTTTTTCTCGCCGAGATAAGCACGTTTTCTGAAATGCCGCTCTCCCGTCACTCTGGTTAAAGTGTTATGAAAAAAAAGGCTGTTGGGGGCTAGGGAGTATCGAGTTGATCATTATACATGAAGAAATAACCAATTTCATCGTTTGGTTTATGTTTTACACGCGTTTTAAATTTTATTGCCGAAATCGCTTTTTCTCGCCGAGATAAGCACGTTTTCTGAAATGCCGCTCTCCCGTCACTCTGGTTAAAGTGTTATGAAAAAAAAGGCTGTTGGGGGCTAGGGAGTATCGAGTTGATCATTATACATGAAGAAATAACCAATTTCATCGTTTGGTTTATGTTTTACACGCGTTTTAAATTTTATTGCCGAAATCGCTTTTTCTCGCCGAGATAAGCACGTTTTCTGAAATGCCGCTCTCCCGTCACTCTGGTTAAAGTGTTATGAAAAAAAAGGCTGTTGGGGGCTAGGGAGTATCGAGTTGATCATTATACATGAAGAAATAACCAATTTCATCGTTTGGTTTATGTTTTACACGCGTTTTAAATTTTATTGCCGAAATCGCTTTTTCTCGCCGAGATAAGCACGTTTTCTGAAATGCCGCTCTCCCGTCACTCTGGTTAAAGTGTTATGAAAAAAAAGGCTGTTGGGGGCTAGGGAGTATCGAGTTGATCATTATACATGAAGAAATAACCAATTTCATCGTTTGGTTTATGTTTTACACGCGTTTTAAATTTTATTGCCGAAATCGCTTTTTCTCGCCGAGATAAGCACGTTTTCTGAAATGCCGCTCTCCCGTCACTCTGGTTAAAGTGTTATGAAAAAAAAGGCTGTTTGGGGCTAGGGAGTATCGAGTTGATCATTATACATGAAGAAATAACCAATTTCATCGTTTGGTTTATGTTTTACACGCGTTTTAAATTTTATTGCCGAAATCGCTTTTTCTCGCCGAGATAAGCACGTTTTCTGAAATGCCGCTCTCCCGTCACTCTGGTTAAAGTGTTATGAAAAAAAAGGCTGTTGGGGGCTAGGGAGTATCGAGTTGATCATTATACATGAAGAAATAACCAATTTCATCGTTTGGTTTATGTTTTACACGCGTTTTAAATTTTATTGCCGAAATCGCTTTTTCTCGCCGAGATAAGCACGTTTTCTGAAATGCCGCTCTCCCGTCACTCTGGTTAAAGTGTTATGAAAAAAAAGGCTGTTGGGGGCTAGGGAGTATCGAGTTGATCATTATACATGAAGAAATAACCAATTTCATCGTTTGGTTTATGTTTTACACGCGTTTTAAATTTTATTGCCGAAATCGCTTTTTCTCGCCGAGATAAGCACGTTTTCTGAAATGCCGCTCTCCCGTCACTCTGGTTAAAGTGTTATGAAAAAAAAGGCTGTTGGGGGCTAGGGAGTATCGAGTTGATCATTATACATGAAGAAATAACCAATTTCATCGTTTGGTTTATGTTTTACACGCGTTTTAAATTTTATTGCCGAAATCGCTTTTTCTCGCCGAGATAAGCACGTTTTCTGAAATGCCGCTCTCCCGTCCCTCTGGTTAAAGTGTTATGAAAAAAAAGGCTGTTGGGGGCTAGGGAGTATCGAGTTGATCATTATACATGAAGAAATAACCAATTTCATCGTTTGGTTTATGTTTTACACGCGTTTTAAATTTTATTGCCGAAATCGCTTTTTCTCGCCGAGATAAGCACGTTTTCTGAAATGCCGCTCTCCCGTCACTCTGGTTAAAGTGTTATGAAAAAAAAGGCTGTTGGGGGCTAGGGAGTATCGAGTTGATCATTATACATGAAGAAATAACCAATTTCATCGTTTGGTTTATGTTTTACACGCGTTTTAAATTTTATTGCCGAAATCGCTTTTTCTCGCCGAGATAAGCACGTTTTCTGAAATGCCGCTCTCCCGTCACTCTGGTTAAAGTGTTATGAAAAAAAAGGCTGTTGGGGGCTAGGGAGTATCGAGTTGATCATTATACATGAAGAAATAACCAATTTCATCGTTTGGTTTATGTTTTACACGCGTTTTAAATTTTATTGCCGAAATCGCTTTTTCTCGCCGAGATAAGCACGTTTTCTGAAATGCCGCTCTCCCGTCACTCTGGTTAAAGTGTTATGAAAAAAAAAGGCTGTTGGGGGCTAGGGAGTATCGAGTTGATCATTATACATGAAGAAATAACCAATTTCATCGTTTGGTTTATGTTTTACACGCGTTTTAAATTTTATTGCCGAAATCGCTTTTTCTCGCCGAGATAAGCACGTTTTCTGAAATGCCGCTCTCCCGTCACTCTGGTTAAAGTGTTATGAAAAAAAAGGCTGTTGGGGGCTAGGGAGTATCGAGTTGATCATTATACATGAAGAAATAACCAATTTCATCGTTTGGTTTATGTTTTACACGATGCTGAGCTCCAGCTGGAAGTGTAAAAAGAACCGGGCTGGTTAAAAAAAGAACCGGGCGACCCGGTAAAATTGCTTAGCCGGGGCTCTGGAAGCCTAACACGGCGTGATCTTGTCCAAAAAGCCGCTGCTGAGCTCCAGCTGGAAGTGTAAAAAGAACCGGGCTGGTTAAAAAAAAAAGAACCGGGCGACCCGGTAAAATTGCTTAGCCGGGGCTCTGGAAGCCTAACACGGCGTGATCTTGTCCAAAAAGCCGCTGCTGAGCTCCAGCTGGAAGTGTAAAAAGAACCGGGCTGGTTAAAAAAAAGAACCGGGCGGCCCGGTAAAATTGCTTAGCCGGGGCTCTGGAAGCCTAACCCGGCGTGATACTGTGCAAAAAGCCGCTGCTGAGCTCCAGCTGGAAGTGTAAAAAAAACCGGGCTGGTTAAAAAAAAGAACCGGGCGACCCTGTAAAATTGCTTAGCCGGGGCTCTGGAAGCCTAACACGGCGTGATCTTGTCCAAAAACCCGCTGCTGAGCTCCAGCTGGAAGTGTAAAAAGAACCGGGCTGGTTAAAAAAAAGAACCGGGCGGGCCGGTAAAATTGCTTAGCCGGGGCTCTGGAAGCCTAACACGGCGTGATCTTGTCCAAAAAGCCGCTCGTGAGCTCCAGCTGGAAGTGTAAAAAGAACCGGGCTGGTTCAAAAAAAGAACCGGGCGGCCCGGTAGAATTGCTTAGCCGAGGTCCTGGAAGCCTAACCCGGCGTGATCTTAGGCAGAAAGCCGCTGCTGAGCTCCAGCTGGAAGTGTAAAAAGAACCGGGCTGGTTCAAAAAAAGAACCGGGCGGCCCGGTAAAATTGCTTAGCCGGGGTCCTGGAAGCCTAACGCGGCGTGATCTTGCCCGAAAGTCGGCCTCTATACTTCCATATTAGGTACCAGGCGCTCAGAGCCAACTTGGCAAAAATTTTCTAAGTGCCCACGGCTCTGCGGGGATTGTGCGTCCGACCCGCGCCGGTTCTCCAGCCGGCCTAAAATAACGCAAAACCAGCCTCTCCCCCTGGAGCTCACAGCCAAAGGCGAAACTTTTCTAAGTGCCTACGGCTCTGCGGGCTTTTGAGTCCGCCCCGCGCCGGTTCGTCGGTCGGCCTCAAAAAGCGAAAAATCAGCCTCTCTCCATGGAGCTCGACTCGAGTTGATCATTATACATGAAGAAATAACCAATTTCATCGTTTGGTTTATGTTTTACACGCGTTTTAAATTTTATTGCCGAAATCGCTTTTTCTCGCCGAGATAAGCACGTTTTCTGAAATGCCGCTCTCCCGTCACTCTGGTTAAAGTGTTATGAAAAAAAAGGCTGTTGGGGGCTAGGGAGTATCGAGTTGATCATTATACATAAAGAAATAACCAATTTCATCGTTTGGTTTATGTTTTACACGCGTTTTAAATTTTATTGCCGAAATCGCTTTTTCTCGCCGAGATAAGCACGTTTTCTGAAATGCCGCTCTCCCGTCACTCTGGTTAAAGTGTTATGAAAAAAAAGGCTGTTGGGGGCTACGGAGTATCGAGTTGATCATTATACATGAAGAAATAACCAATTTCATCGTTTGGTTTATGTTTTACACGCGTTTTAAATTTTATTGCCGAAATCGCTTTTTCTCGCCGAGATAAGCACGTTTTCTGAAATGCCGCTCTCCCATCACTCTGGTTAAAGTGTTATGAAAAAAAAGGCTGTTGGGGGCTAGGGAGTATCGAGTTGATCGTTATACATGAAGAAATAACCAATTTCATCGTTTGGTTTATGTTTTACACGCGTTTTAAATTTTATTGCCGAAATCGCTTTTTCTCGCCGAGATAAGCACGTTTTCTGAAATGCCGCTCTCCCGTCACTCTGGTTAAAGTGTTATGAAAAAAAAGGCTGTTGGGGGCTAGGGAGTATCGAGTTGATCGTTATACATGAAGAAATAACCAATTTCATCGTTTGGTTTATGTTTTACACGCGTTTTAAATTTTATTGCCGAAATCGCTTTTTCTCGCCGAGATAAGCACGTTTTCTGAAATGCCGCTCTCCCGTCACTCTGGTTAAAGTGTTATGAAAAAAAAGGCTGTTGGGGGCTAGGGAGTATCGAGTTGATCATTATACATGAAGAAATAACCAATTTCATCGTTTGGTTTATGTTTTACACGCGTTTTAAATTTTATTGCCGAAATCGCTTTTTCTCGCCGAGATAAGCACGTTTTCTGAAATGCCGCTCTCCCGTCACTCTGGTTAAAGTGTTATGAAAAAAAAGGCTGTTGGGGGCTAGGGAGTATCGAGTTGATCATTATACATGAAGAAATAACCAATTTCATCGTTTGGTTTATGTTTTACACGCGTTTTAAATTTTATTGCCGAAATCGCTTTTTCTCGCCGAGATAAGCACGTTTTCTGAAATGCCGCTCTCCCGTCACTCTGGTTAAAGTGTTATGAAAAAAAAGGCTGTTGGGGGCTAGGGAGTATCGAGTTGATCATTATACATGAAGAAATAACCAATTTCATCGTTTGGTTTATGTTTTACACGCGTTTTAAATTTTATTGCCGAAATCGCTTTTTCTCGCCGAGATAAGCACGTTTTCTGAAATGCCGCTCTCCCGTCACTCTGGTTAAAGTGTTATGAAAAAAAAGGCTGTTGGGGGCTAGGGAGTATCGAGTTGATCATTATACATGAAGAAATAACCAATTTCATCGTTTGGTTTATGTTTTACACGCGTTTTAAATTTTATTGCCGAAATCGCTTTTTCTCGCCGAGATAAGCACGTTTTCTGAAATGCCGCTCTCCCGTCACTCTGGTTAAAGTGTTATGAAAAAAAAGGCTGTTGGGGGCTAGGGAGTATCGAGTTGATCATTATACATGAAGAAATAACCAATTTCATCGTTTGGTTTATGTTTTACACGCGTTTTAAATTTTATTGCCGAAATCGCTTTTTCTCGCCGAGATAAGCACGTTTTCTGAAATGCCGCTCTCCCGTCACTCTGGTTAAAGTGTTATGAAAAAAAAAGGCTGTTGGGGGCTAGGGAGTATCGAGTTGATCATTATACATGAAGAAATAACCAATTTCATCGTTTGGTTTATGTTTTACACGCGTTTTAAATTTTATTGCCGAAATCGCTTTTTCTCGCCGAGATAAGCACGTTTTCTGAAATGCCGCTCTCCCGTCACTCTGGTTAAAGTGTTATGAAAAAAAAGGCTGTTGGGGGCTAGGGAGTATCGAGTTGATCATTATACATGAAGAAATAACCAATTTCATCGTTTGGTTTATGTTTTACACGATGCTGAGCTCCAGCTGGAAGTGTAAAAAGAACCGGGCTGGTTAAAAAAAGAACCGGGCGACCCGGTAAAATTGCTTAGCCGGGGCTCTGGAAGCCTAACACGGCGTGATCTTGTCCAAAAAGCCGCTGCTGAGCTCCAGCTGGAAGTGTAAAAAGAACCGGGCTGGTTAAAAAAAAAAGAACCGGGCGACCCGGTAAAATTGCTTAGCCGGGGCTCTGGAAGCCTAACACGGCGTGATCTTGTCCAAAAAGCCGCTGCTGAGCTCCAGCTGGAAGTGTAAAAAGAACCGGGCTGGTTAAAAAAAAGAACCGGGCGGCCCGGTAAAATTGCTTAGCCGGGGCTCTGGAAGCCTAACCCGGCGTGATACTGTGCAAAAAGCCGCTGCTGAGCTCCAGCTGGAAGTGTAAAAAAAACCGGGCTGGTTAAAAAAAAGAACCGGGCGACCCTGTAAAATTGCTTAGCCGGGGCTCTGGAAGCCTAACACGGCGTGATCTTGTCCAAAAACCCGCTGCTGAGCTCCAGCTGGAAGTGTAAAAAGAACCGGGCTGGTTAAAAAAAAGAACCGGGCGGGCCGGTAAAATTGCTTAGCCGGGGCTCTGGAAGCC
Organism: Syngnathus leptorhynchus; assembly: GCF_054491065.1. Lineage (NCBI taxonomy): Eukaryota > Metazoa > Chordata > Actinopteri > Syngnathiformes > Syngnathidae > Syngnathus > Syngnathus leptorhynchus. The sequence goes on from NW_028232045.1 coordinate 257,223, forward strand.
TAACACGGCGTGATCTTGTCCAAAAAGCCGCTCGTGAGCTCCAGCTGGAAGTGTAAAAAGAACCGGGCTGGTTCAAAAAAAGAACCGGGCGGCCCGGTAGAATTGCTTAGCCGAGGTCCTGGAAGCCTAACCCGGCGTGATCTTAGGCAGAAAGCCGCTGCTGAGCTCCAGCTGGAAGTGTAAAAAGAACCGGGCTGGTTCAAAAAAAGAACCGGGCGGCCCGGTAAAATTGCTTAGCCGGGGTCCTGGAAGCCTAACGCGGCGTGATCTTGCCCGAAAGTCGGCCTCTATACTTCCATATTAGGTACCAGGCGCTCAGAGCCAACTTGGCAAAAATTTTCTAAGTGCCCACGGCTCTGCGGGGATTGTGCGTCCGACCCGCGCCGGTTCTCCAGCCGGCCTAAAATAACGCAAAACCAGCCTCTCCCCCTGGAGCTCACAGCCAAAGGCGAAACTTTTCTAAGTGCCTACGGCTCTGCGGGCTTTTGAGTCCGCCCCGCGCCGGTTCGTCGGTCGGCCTCAAAAAGCGAAAAATCAGCCTCTCTCCATGGAGCTCGACTCGAGTTGATCATTATACATGAAGAAATAACCAATTTCATCGTTTGGTTTATGTTTTACACGCGTTTTAAATTTTATTGCCGAAATCGCTTTTTCTCGCCGAGATAAGCACGTTTTCTGAAATGCCGCTCTCCCGTCACTCTGGTTAAAGTGTTATGAAAAAAAAGGCTGTTGAGGGCTAGGGAGTATCGAGTTGATCATTATACATAAAGAAATAACCAATTTCATCGTTTGGTTTATGTTTTACACGCGTTTTAAATTTTATTGCCGAAATCGCTTTTTCTCGCCGAGATAAGCACGTTTTCTGAAATGCCGCTCTCCCGTCACTCTGGTTAAAGTGTTATGAAAAAAAAGGCTGTTGGGGGCTACGGAGTATCGAGTTGATCATTATACATGAAGAAATAACCAATTTCATCGTTTGGTTTATGTTTTACACGCGTTTTAAATTTTATTGCCGAAATCGCTTTTTCTCGCCGAGATAAGCACGTTTTCTGAAATGCCGCTCTCCCATCACTCTGGTTAAAGTGTTATGAAAAAAAAGGCTGTTGGGGGCTAGGGAGTATCGAGTTGATCGTTATACATGAAGAAATAACCAATTTCATCGTTTGGTTTATGTTTTACACGCGTTTTAAATTTTATTGCCGAAATCGCTTTTTCTCGCCGAGATAAGCACGTTTTCTGAAATGCCGCTCTCCCGTCACTCTGGTTAAAGTGTTATGAAAAAAAAGGCTGTTGGGGGCTAGGGAGTATCGAGTTGATCGTTATACATGAAGAAATAACCAATTTCATCGTTTGGTTTATGTTTTACACGCGTTTTAAATTTTATTGCCGAAATCGCTTTTTCTCGCCGAGATAAGCACGTTTTCTGAAATGCCGCTCTCGCCGTCACTCTGGTTAAAGTGTTATGAAAAAAAAGGCTGTTGGGGGCTAGGGAGTATCGAGGTTGATCATTATACATGAAGAAATAACCAATTTCATCGTTTGGTTTATGTTTTACACGCGTTTTAAATTTTATTGCCGAAATCGCTTTTTCTCGCCGAGATAAGCACGTTTTCTGAAATGCCGCTCTCCCGTCACTCTGGTTAAAGTGTTATGAAAAAAAAGGCTGTTGGGGGCTAGGGAGTATCGAGTTGATCATTATACATGAAGAAATAACCAATTTCATCGTTTGGTTATGTTTTTACACGCGTTTTAAATTTTATTGCCGAAATCGGCTTTTTCTCGCCGAGATAAGCACGTTTTCTGAAATGCCGCTCTCCCGTCACTTCTGGTTAAAGTGTTATGAAAAAAAAAGGCTGTTGGGGCTAGGGAGTATCGAGATTGATCATTATACATGAAGAAATAACCAATTTCATCGTTTTGTTTATGTTTTACACGCGTTTTAAATTTTATTGCCGAAATCGCTTTTTCTCGCCGAGATAAGCACGTTTTCTGAAATGCCGCTCTCCCGTCACTCTGGTTAAAGTGTTATGAAAAAAAAGGCTGTTGGGGGCTAGGGAGTATCGAGTTGATCATCTATACATGAAGAAATAACCAATTTCATCGTTTGGTTTATGTTTTACACGCGTTTTAAATTTTATTGCCGAAATCGCTTTTTCTCGCCGAGATAAGCACGTTTTCTGAAATGCCGCTCTCCCGTCACTCTGGTTAAAGGTGTTATGAAAAAAAAGGCTGTTGGGGGCTAGGAGAGTATCGAGTTGATCATTATACATGAAGAAATAACCAATTTCATCGTTTGGTTTATGTTTTACACGCGTTTTAAATTTTTATTGCCGAAATCGCTTTTTCTCGCCGAGATAAGCACGTTTTCTGAAATGCCGCTCTCCCGTCACTCTGGTTAAAGTGTTATGAAAAAAAAGGCTGTTGGGGGCTAGGGAGTATCGAGTTGATCATTATACATGAAGAAATAACCAATTTCATCGTTTGGTTTATGTTTTACACGCGTTTTAAATTTTATTGCCGAAATCGCTTTTTCTCGCCGAGATAAGCACGTTTTCTGAAATGCCGCTCTCCCGTCACTCTGGTTAAAGTGTTATGAAAAAAAGGCTGTTGGGGGCTCAGGGAGTATCGAGTTGATCATTATACATGAAGAAATAACCAATTTCATCGTTTGGTTTATGTTTTTACACGCGTTTTAAAATTTATTGCCGAAATCGCTTTTTCTCGCCGAGATAAGCACGTTTTCTGAAATGCCGCTCTCCCGTCACTCTGGTTAAAGTGTTATGAAAAAAAAGGCTGTTGGGGCTCGGGAGTATCGAGTTGATCATTATACATGAAGAAATAACCAATTTCATCGTTTGGTTGATGTTTTACACGCGTTTTAAATTTTATTGCCGAAATCGCTTTTTCTCGCCGAGATAAGCACGTTTTCTGAAATGCCGCTCTGCCCGTCACTCTGGTTAAAGTGTTATGAAAAAAAAGGCTGTTGGGGGCTAGGGAAGTATCGAGTTGATCATTATACATGAAGAAATAACCAATTTCATCGTTTGGTTTATGTTTTACACGCGTTTTAAATTTTATTGCCGAAATCGCTTATTCTCGCCCGAGATAAGCACGTATTCTGCAATGCCGCTCTCCCGTCACTTGGTGAAAAAAAAGGCTGTTGGGGGCTAGGGAGTATCGAGTTGATCATTATACATGAAGAAATAACCAATTTCATCGTTTGGTTTATGTTTTACACGCGTTTTAAATTTTATTGCCGAAATCGCTTTTTCTCGCCGAGATAAGCACGTTTTCTGAAATGCCGCTCTCCCGTCACTCTGGTTAAAGTGTTATGAAAAAAAAGGCTGTTGGGGGCTAGGGAGTATCGAGTTGATCATTATACATGAAGAAATAACCAATTTCATCGTTTGGTTTATGTTTTACACGCGTTTTAAATTTTATTGCCGAAATCGCTTTTTCTCGCCGAGATAAGCACGTTTTCTGAAATGCCGCTCTCCCGTCACTCTGGTTAAAGTGTTATGAAAAAAAAGGCTGTTGGGGGCTAGGGAGTATCGAGTTGATCATTATACATGAAGAAATAACCAATTTCATCGTTTGGTTTATGTTTTACACGCGTTTTAAATTTTATTGCCGAAATCGCTTTTTCTCGCCGAGATAAGCACGTTTTCTGAAATGCCGCTCTCCCGTCACTCTGGTTAAAGTGTTATGAAAAAAAAGGCTGTTGGGGGCTAGGGAGTATCGAGTTGATCATTATACATGAAGAAATAACCAATTTCATCGTTTGGTTTATGTTTTACACGCGTTTTAAATTTTATTGCCGAAATCGCTTTTTCTCGCCGAGATAAGCACGTTTTCTGAAATGCCGCTCTCCCGTCACTCTGGTTAAAGTGTTATGAAAAAAAAGGCTGTTGGGGGCTAGGGAGTATCGAGTTGATCATTATACATGAAGAAATAACCAATTTCATCGTTTGGTTTATGTTTTACACGCGTTTTAAATTTTATTGCCGAAATCGCTTTTTCTCGCCGAGATAAGCACGTTTTCTGAAATGCCGCTCTCCCGTCACTCTGGTTAAAGTGTTATGAAAAAAAAGGCTGTTGGGGGCTAGGGAGTATCGAGTTGATCATTATACATGAAGAAATAACCAATTTCATCGTTTGGTTTATGTTTTACACGCGTTTTAAATTTTATTGCCGAAATCGCTTTTTCTCGCCGAGATAAGCACGTTTTCTGAAATGCCGCTCTCCCGTCACTCTGGTTAAAGTGTTATGAAAAAAAAGGCTGTTGGGGGCTAGGGAGTATCGAGTTGATCATTATACATGAAGAAATAACCAATTTCATCGTTTGGTTTATGTTTTACACGCGTTTTAAATTTTATTGCCGAAATCGCTTTTTCTCGCCGAGATAAGCACGTTTTCTGAAATGCCGCTCTCCCGTCACTCTGGTTAAAGTGTTATGAAAAAAAAGGCTGTTGGGGGCTAGGGAGTATCGAGTTGATCATTATACATGAAGAAATAACCAATTTCATCGTTTGGTTTATGTTTTACACGCGTTTTAAATTTTATTGCCGAAATCGCTTTTTCTCGCCGAGATAAGCACGTTTTCTGAAATGCCGCTCTCCCGTCACTCTGGTTAAAGTGTTATGAAAAAAAAGGCTGTTGGGGGCTAGGGAGTATCGAGTTGATCATTATACATGAAGAAATAACCAATTTCATCGTTTGGTTTATGTTTTACACGCGTTTTAAATTTTATTGCCGAAATCGCTTTTTCTCGCCGAGATAAGCACGTTTTCTGAAATGCCGCTCTCCCGTCACTCTGGTTAAAGTGTTATGAAAAAAAAGGCTGTTGGGGGCTAGGGAGTATCGAGTTGATCATTATACATGAAGAAATAACCAATTTCATCGTTTGGTTTATGTTTTACACGCGTTTTAAATTTTATTGCCGAAATCGCTTTTTCTCGCCGAGATAAGCACGTTTTCTGAAATGCCGCTCTCCCGTCACTCTGGTTAAAGTGTTATGAAAAAAAAGGCTGTTGGGGGCTAGGGAGTATCGAGTTGATCATTATACATGAAGAAATAACCAATTTCATCGTTTGGTTTATGTTTTACACGCGTTTTAAATTTTATTGCCGAAATCGCTTTTTCTCGCCGAGATAAGCACGTTTTCTGAAATGCCGCTCTCCCGTCACTCTGGTTAAAGTGTTATGAAAAAAAAGGCTGTTGGGGGCTAGGGAGTATCGAGTTGATCATTATACATGAAGAAATAACCAATTTCATCGTTTGGTTTATGTTTTACACGCGTTTTAAATTTTATTGCCGAAATCGCTTTTTCTCGCCGAGATAAGCACGTTTTCTGAAATGCCGCTCTCCCGTCACTCTGGTTAAAGTGTTATGAAAAAAAAGGCTGTTGGGGGCTAGGGAGTATCGAGTTGATCATTATACATGAAGAAATAACCAATTTCATCGTTTGGTTTATGTTTTACACGCGTTTTAAATTTTATTGCCGAAATCGCTTTTTCTCGCCGAGATAAGCACGTTTTCTGAAATGCCGCTCTCCCGTCCCTCTGGTTAAAGTGTTATGAAAAAAAAGGCTGTTGGGGGCTAGGGAGTATCGAGTTGATCATTATACATGAAGAAATAACCAATTTCATCGTTTGGTTTATGTTTTACACGCGTTTTAAATTTTATTGCCGAAATCGCTTTTTCTCGCCGAGATAAGCACGTTTTCTGAAATGCCGCTCTCCCGTCACTCTGGTTAAAGTGTTATGAAAAAAAAGGCTGTTGGGGGCTAGGGAGTATCGAGTTGATCATTATACATGAAGAAATAACCAATTTCATCGTTTGGTTTATGTTTTACACGCGTATTAAATTTTATTGCCGAAATCGCTTTTTCTCGCCGAGATAAGCACGTTTTCTGAAATGCCGCTCTCCCGTCACTCTGGTTAAAGTGTTATGAAAAAAAAGGCTGTTGGGGGCTAGGGAGTATCGAGTTGATCATTATACATGAAGAAATAACCAATTTCATCGTTTGGTTTATGTTTTACACGCGTTTTAAATTTTATTGCCGAAATCGCTTTTTCTCGCCGAGATAAGCACGTTTTCTGAAATGCCGCTCTCCCGTCACTCTGGTTAAAGTGTTATGAAAAAAAAAGGCTGTTGGGGGCTAGGGAGTATCGAGTTGATCATTATACATGAAGAAATAACCAATTTCATCGTTTGGTTTATGTTTTACACGCGTTTTAAATTTTATTGCCGAAATCGCTTTTTCTCGCCGAGATAAGCACGTTTTCTGAAATGCCGCTCTCCCGTCACTCTGGTTAAAGTGTTATGAAAAAAAAGGCTGTTGGGGGCTAGGGAGTATCGAGTTGATCATTATACATGAAGAAATAACCAATTTCATCGTTTGGTTTATGTTTTACACGCGTTTTACATTTTATTGCCGAAATCGCTTTTTCTCGCCGAGATAAGCACGTTTTCTGAAATGCCGCTCTCCCGTCACTCTGGTTAAAGTGTTATGAAAAAAAAGGCTGTTGGGGGCTAGGGAGTATCGAGTTGATCATTATACATGAAGAAATAACCAATTTCATCGTTTGGTTTATGTTTTACACGCGTTTTAAATTTTATTGCCGAAATCGCTTTTTCTCGCCGAGATAAGCACGTTTTCTGAAATGCCGCTCTCCCGTCACTCTGGTTAAAGTGTTATGAAAAAAAAGGCTGTTGGGGGCTAGGGAGTATCGAGTTGATCATTATACATGAAGAAATAACCAATTTCATCGTTTGGTTTATGTTTTACACGCGTTTTAAATTTTATTGCCGAAATCGCTTTTTCTCGCCGAGATAAGCACGTTTTCTGAAATGCCGCTCTCCCGTCACTCTGGTTAAAGTGTTATGAAAAAAAAGGCTGTTGGGGGCTAGGGAGTATCGAGTTGATCATTATACATGAAGAAATAACCAATTTCATCGTTTGGTTTATGTTTTACACGCGTTTTAAATTTTATTGCCGAAATCGCTTTTTCTCGCCGAGATAAGCACGTTTTCTGAAATGCCGCTCTCCCGTCACTCTGGTTAAAGTGTTATGAAAAAAAGGCTGTTGGGGGCTAGGGAGTATCGAGTTGATCATTATACATGAAGAAATAACCAATTTCATCGTTTGGTTTATGTTTTACACGCGTTTTAAATTTTATTGCCGAAATCGCTTTTTCTCGCCGAGATAAGCACGTTTTCTGAAATGCCGCTCTCCCGTCACTCTGGTTAAAGTGTTATGAAAAAAAAGGCTGTTGGGGGCTAGGGAGTATCGAGTTGATCATTATACATGAAGAAATAACCAATTTCATCGTTTGGTTTATGTTTTACACGCGTTTTAAATTTTATTGCCGAAATCGCTTTTTCTCGCCGAGATAAGCACGTTTTCTGAAATGCCGCTCTCCCGTCACTCTGGTTAAAGTGTTATGAAAAAAAAGGCTGTTGGGGGCTAGGGAGTATCGAGTTGATCATTATACATGAAGAAATAACCAATTTCATCGTTTGGTTTATGTTTTACACGCGTTTTAAATTTTATTGCCGAAATCGCTTTTTCTCGCCGAGATAAGCACGTTTTCTGAAATGCCGCTCTCCCGTCACTCTGGTTAAAGTGTTATGAAAAAAAAGGCTGTTGGGGGCTAGGGAGTATCGAGTTGATCATTATACATGAAGAAATAACCAATTTCATCGTTTGGTTTATGTTTTACACGCGTTTTAAATTTTATTGCCGAAATCGCTTTTTCTCGCCGAGATAAGCACGTTTTCTGAAATGCCGCTCTCCCGTCACTCTGGTTAAAGTGTTATGAAAAAAAAGGCTGTTGGGGGCTAGGGAGTATCGAGTTGATCATTATACATGAAGAAATAACCAATTTCATCGTTTGTTGATCATTATACATGAAGAAATAACCAATTTCATCGTTTGGTTTATGTTTTACACGCGTTTTAAATTTTATTGCCGAAATCGCTTTTTCTCGCCGAGATAAGCACGTTTTCTGAAATGCCGCTCTCCCGTCACTCTGGTTAAAGTGTTATGAAAAAAAAGGCTGTTGGGGGCTAGGGAGTATCGAGTTGATCATTATACATGAAGAAATAACCAATTTCATCGTTTGGTTTATGTTTTACACGCGTTTTAAATTTTATTGCCGAAATCGCTTTTTCTCGCCGAGATAAGCACGTTTTCTGAAATGCCGCTCTCCCGTCACTCTGGTTAAAGTGTTATGAAAAAAAAGGCTGTTGGGGGCTAGGGAGTATCGAGTTGATCATTATACATGAAGAAATAACCAATTTCATCGTTTGGTTTATGTTTTACACGCGTTTTAAATTTTATTGCCGAAATCGCTTTTTCTCGCCGAGATAAGCACGTTTTCTGAAATGCCGCTCTCCCGTCACTCTGGTTAAAGTGTTATGAAAAAAAAGGATGTTGGGGGCTAGGGAGTATCGAGTTGATCATTATACATGAAGAAATAACCAATTTCATCGTTTGATTTATGTTTTACACGCGTTTTAAATTTTATTGCCGAAATCGCTTTTTCTCGCCGAGATAAGCACGTTTTCTGAAATGCCGCTCTCCCGTCACTCTGGTTAAAGTGTTATGAAAAAAAAGGCTGTTGGGGGCTAGGGAGTATCGAGTTGATCATTATACATGAAGAAATAACCAATTTCATCGTTTGGTTTATGTTTTACACGATGCTCAGCTCCAGCTGGAAGTGTAAAAAGAACCGGGCTGGTTAAAAAAAGAACCGGGCGACCCGGTAAAATTTCTTAGCCGGGGCTCTGGAAGCCTAACACGGCGTGATCTTGTCCAAAAAGCCGCTGCTGAGCTCCAGCTGGAAGTGTAAAAAGAACCGGGCTGGTTAAAAAAAAGAACCGGGCGACCCGGTAAAATTGCTTAGCCGGGGCTCTGGAAGCCTAACACGGCGTGATCTTGTCCAAAAAGCCGCTGCTGAGCTCCAGCTGGAAGTGTAAAAAGAACCGGGCTGGTTAAAAAAAAGAACCGGGCGGCCCGGTAAAATTGCTTAGCCGGGGCTCTGGAAGCCTAACCCGGCGTGATACTGTGCAAAAAGCCGCTGCTGAGCTCCAGCTGGAAGTGTAAAAAAAACCGGGCTGGTTAAAAAAAAGAACCGGGCGACCCTGTAAAATTGCTTAGCCGGGGCTCTGGAAGCCTAACACGGCGTGATCTTGTCCAAAAACCCGCTGCTGAGCTCCAGCTGGAAGTGTAAAAAGAACCGGGCTGGTTAAAAAAAAGAACCGGGCGGGCCGGTAAAATTGCTTAGCCGGGGCTCTGGAAGCCTAACACGGCGTGATCTTGTCCAAAAAGCCGCTCGTGAGCTCCAGCTGGAAGTGTAAAAAGAACCGGGCTGGTTCAAAAAAAGAACCGGGCGGCCCCGTAGAATTGCTTAGCCGAGGTCCTGGAAGCCTAACCCGGCGTGATCTTGCGCAAAAAGCCGCTGCTGAGCTCCAGCTGGAAGTGTAAAAAGAACCGGGCTGGTTCAAAAAAAGAACCGGGCGGCCCGGTAAAATTGCTTAGCCGGGGTCCTGGAAGCCTAACGCGGCGTGATCTTGCCCGAAAGTCGGCCTCTATACTTCCATATTAGGTACCAGGCGCTCAGAGCCAACTTGGCAAAAATTTTCTAAGTGCCCACGGCTCTGCGGGGATTGTGCGTCCGACCCGCGCCGGTTCTCCAGCCGGCCTAAAATAACGCAAAACCAGCCTCTCCCCCTGGAGCTCACAGCCAAAGGCGAAACTTTTCTAAGTGCCTACGGCTCTGCGGGCTTTTGAGTCCGCCCCGCGCCGGTTCGTCGGTCGGCCTCAAAAAGCGAAAAATCAGCCTCTCTCCCTGGAGCTCGACTCGAGTTGATCATTATACATGAAGAAATAACCAATTTCATCGTTTGGTTTATGTTTTACACGCGTTTTAAATTTTATTGCCGAAATCGCTTTTTCTCGCCGAGATAAGCACGTTTTCTGAAATGCCGCTCTCCCGTCACTCTGGTTAAAGTGTTATGAAAAAAAAGGCTGTTGGGGGCTAGGGAGTATCGAGTTGATCATTATACATGAAGAAATAACCAATTTCATCGTTTGGTTTATGTTTTACACGCGTTTTAAATTTTATTGCCGAAATCGCTTTTTCTCGCCGAGATAAGCACGTTTTCTGAAATGCCGCTCTCCCGTCACTCTGGTTAAAGTGTTATAAAAAAAAAGGCTGTTGGGGGCTAGGGAGTATCGAGTTGATCATTATACATGAAGAAATAACCAATTTCATCGTTTGGTTTATGTTTTACACGCGTTTTAAATTTTATTGCCGAAATCGCTTTTTCTCGCCGAGATAAGCACGTTTTCTGAAATGCCGCTCTCCCGTCACTCTGGTTAAAGTGTTATGAAAAAAAAGGCTGTTGGGGGCTAGGGAGTATCGAGTTGATCATTATACATGAAGAAATAACCAATTTCATCGTTTGGTTTATGTTTTACACGCGTTTTAAATTTTATTGCCGAAATCGCTTTTTCTCGCCGAGATAAGCACGTTTTCTGAAATGCCGCTCTCCCGTCACTCTGGTTAAAGTGTTATGAAAAAAAAGGCTGTTGGGGGCTAGGGAGTATCGAGTTGATCATTATACATGAAGAAATAACCAATTTCATCGTTTGGTTTATGTTTTACACGCGTTTTAAATTTTATTGCCGAAATCGCTTTTTCTCGCCGAGATAAGCACGTTTTCTGAAATGCCGCTCTCCCGTCACTCTGGTTAAAGTGTTATGAAAAAAAAGGCTGTTGGGGGCTAGGGAGTATCGAGTTGATCATTATACATGAAGAAATAACCAATTTCATCGTTTGGTTTATGTTTTACACGCGTTTTAAATTTTATTGCCGAAATCGCTTTTTCTCGCCGAGATAAGCACGTTTTCTGAAATGCCGCTCTCCCGTCACTCTGGTTAAAGTGTTATGAAAAAAAAGGCTGTTGGGGGCTAGGGAGTATCGAGTTGATCATTATACATGAAGAAATAACCAATTTCATCGTTTGGTTTATGTTTTACACGCGTTTTAAATTTTATTGCCGAAATCGCTTTTTCTCGCCGAGATAAGCACGTTTTCTGAAATGCCGCTCTCCCGTCACTCTGGTTAAAGTGTTATGAAAAAAAAGGCTGTTGGGGGCTAGGGAGTATCGAGTTGATCATTATACATGAAGAAATTACCAATTTCATCGTTTGGTTTATGTTTTACACGCGTTTTAAATTTTATTGCCGAAATCGCTTTTTCTCGCCGAGATAAGCACGTTTTCTGAAATGCCGCTCTCCCGTCACTCTGGTTAAAGTGTTATGAAAAAAAAGGCTGTTGGGGGCTAGGGAGTATCGAGTTGATCATTATACATGAAGAAATAACCAATTTCATCGTTTGGTTTATGTTTTACACGCGTTTTAAATTTTATTGCCGAAATCGCTTTTTCTCGCCGAGATAAGCACGTTTTCTGAAATGCCGCTCTCCCGTCACTCTGGTTAAAGTGTTATGAAAAAAAAGGCTGTTGGGGGCTAGGGAGTATCGAGTTGATCATTATACATGAAGAAATAACCAATTTCATCGTTTGGTTTATGTTTTACACGCGTTTTAAATTTTATTGCCGAAATCGCTTTTTCTCGCCGAGATAAGCACGTTTTCTGAAATGCCGCTCTCCCGTCACTCTGGTTAAAGTGTTATGAAAAAAAGAGGCTGTTGGGGGCTAGGGAGTATCGAGTTGATCATTATACATGAAGAAATAACCAATTTCATCGTTTGGTTTATGTTTTACACGCGTTTTAAATTTTATTGCCGAAATCGCTTTTTCTCGCAGAGATAAGCACGTTTTCTGAAATGCCGCTCTCCCGTCACTCTGGTTAAAGTGTTATGAAAAAAAAGGCTGTTGGGGGCTAGGGAGTATCGAGTTGATCATTATACATGAAGAAATAACCAATTTTATCGTTTGGTTTATGTTTTACACGCGTTTTAAATTTTATTGCCGAAATCGCTTTTTCTCGCCGAGATAAGCACGTTTTCTGAAATGCCGCTCTCCCGTCACTCTGGTTAAAGTGTTATGAAAAAAAAGGCTGTTGGGGGCTAGGGAGTATCGAGTTGATCATTATACATGAAGAAATAACCAATTTCATCGTTTGGTTTATGTTTTACACGCGTTTTAAATTTTATTGCCGAAATCGCTTTTTCTCGCCGAGATAAGCACGTTTTCTGAAATGCCGCTCTCCCGTCACTCTGGTTAAAGTGTTATGAAAAAAAAGGCTGTTGGGGGCTAGGGAGTATCGAGTTGATCATTATACATGAAGAAATAACCAATTTCATCGTTTGGTTTATGTTTTACACGCGTTTTAAATTTTATTGCCGAAATCGCTTTTTCTCGCCGAGATAAGCACGTTTTCTGAAATGCCGCTCTCCCGTCACTCTGGTTAAAGTGTTATGAAAAAAAAGGCTGTTGGGGGCTAGGGAGTATCGAGTTGATCATTATACATGAAGAAATAACCAATTTCATCGTTTGGTTTATGTTTTACACGCGTTTTAAATTTTATTGCCGAAATCGCTTTTTCTCGCCGAGATAAGCACGTTTTCTGAAATGCCGCTCTCCCGTCACTCTGGTTAAAGTGTTATGAAAAAAAAGGCTGTTGGGGGCTAGGGAGTATCGAGTTGATCATTATACATGAAGAAATAACCAATTTCATCGTTTGGTTTATGTTTTACACGCGTTTTAAATTTTATTGCCGAAATCGCTTTTTCTCGCCGAGATAAGCACGTTTTCTGAAATGCCGCTCTCCCGTCACTCTGGTTAAAGTGTTATGAAAAAAAAGGCTGTTGGGGGCTAGGGAGTATCGAGTTGATCATTATACATGAAGAAATAACCAATTTCATCGTTTGGTTTATGTTTTACACGCGTTTTAAATTTTATTGCCGAAATCGCTTTTTTCTCGCCGAGATAAGCACGTTTTCTGAAATGCCGCTCTCCCGTCACTCTGGTTAAAGTGTTATGAAAAAAAAGGCTGTTGGGGGCTAGGGAGTATCGAGTTGATCATTATACATGAAGAAATAACCAATTTCATCGTTTGGTTTATGTTTTACACGCGTTTTAAATTTTATTGCCGAAATCGCTTTTTCTCGCCGAGATAAGCACGTTTTCTGAAATGCCGCTCTCCCGTCACTCTGGTTAAAGTGTTATGAAAAAAAAGGCTGTTGGGGGCTAGGGAGTATCGAGTTGATCATTATACATGAAGAAATAACCAATTTCATCGTTTGGTTTATGTTTTACACGCGTTTTAAATTTTATTGCCGAGATAAGCACGTTTTCTGAAATGCCGCTCTCCCGTCACTCTGGTTAAAGTGTTATGAAAAAAAAGGCTGTTGGGGGCTAGGGAGTATCGAGTTGATCATTATACATGAAGAAATAACCAATTTCATCGTTTGGTTTATGTTTTACACGCGTTTTAAATTTTATTGCCGAAATCGCTTTTTCTCGCCGAGATAAGCACGTTTTCTGAAATGCCGCTCTCCCGTCACTCTGGTTAAAGTGTTATGAAAAAAAAGGCTGTTGGGGGCTAGGGAGTATCGAGTTGATCATTATACATGAAGAAATAACCAATTTCATCGTTTGTTGATCATTATACATGAAGAAATAACCAATTTCATCGTTTGGTTTATGTTTTACACGCGTTTTAAATTTTATTGCCGAAATCGCTTTTTCTCGCCGAGATAAGCACGTTTTCTGAAATGCCGCTCTCCCGTCCCTCTGGTTAAAGTGTTATGAAAAAAAAGGCTGTTGGGGGCTAGGGAGTATCGAGTTGATCATTATACATGAAGAAATAACCAATTTCATCGTTTGGTTTATGTTTTACACGCGTTTTAAATTTTATTGCCGAAATCGCTTTTTCTCGCCGAGATAAGCACGTTTTCTGAAATGCCGCTCTCCCGTCACTCTGGTTAAAGTGTTATGGAAAAAAAGGCTGTTGGGGGCTAGGGAGTATCGAGTTGATCATTATACATGAAGAAATAACCAATTTCATCGTTTGGTTTATGTTTTACACGCGTTTTAAATTTTATTGCCGAGATAAGCACGTTTTCTGAAATGCCGCTCTCCCGTCACTCTGGTTAAAGTGTTATGAAAAAAAAGGCTGTTGGGGGCTAGGGAGTATCGAGTTGATCATTATACATGAAGAAATAACCAATTTCATCGTTTGGTTTATGTTTTACACGCGTTTTAAATTTTATTGCCGAAATCGCTTTTTCTCGCCGAGATAAGCACGTTTTCTGAAATGCCGCTCTCCCGTCACTCTGGTTAAAGTGTTATGAAAAAAAAGGCTGTTGGGGGCTAGGGAGTATCGAGTTGATCATTATACATGAAGAAATAACCAATTTCATCGTTTGGTTTATGTTTTACACGATGCTCAGCTCCAGCTGGAAGTGTAAAAAGAACCGGGCTGGTTAAAAAAAGAACCGGGCGACCCGGTAAAATTTCTTAGCCGGGGCTCTGGAAGCCTAACACGGCGTGATCTTGTCCAAAAAGCCGCTGCTGAGCTCCAGCTGGAAGTGTAAAAAGAACCGGGCTGGTTAAAAAAAAGAACCGGGCGACCCGGTAAAATTGCTTAGCCGGGGCTCTGGAAGCCTAACACGGCGTGATCTTGTCCAAAAAGCCGCTGCTGAGCTCCAGCTGGAAGTGTAAAAAGAACCGGGCTGGTTAAAAAAAAGAACCGGGCGGCCCGGTAAAATTGCTTAGCCGGGGCTCTGGAAGCCTAACCCGGCGTGATACTGTGCAAAAAGCCGCTGCTGAGCTCCAGCTGGAAGTGTAAAAAAAACCGGGCTGGTTAAAAAAAAGAACCGGGCGACCCTGTAAAATTGCTTAGCCGGGGCTCTGGAAGCCTAACACGGCGTGATCTTGTCCAAAAACCCGCTGCTGAGCTCCAGCTGGAAGTGTAAAAAGAACCGGGCTGGTTAAAAAAAAGAACCGGGCGGGCCGGTAAAATTGCTTAGCCGGGGCTCTGGAAGCCTAACACGGCGTGATCTTGTCCAAAAAGCCGCTCGTGAGCTCCAGCTGGAAGTGTAAAAAGAACCGGGCTGGTTCAAAAAAAGAACCGGGCGGCCCGGTAGAATTGCTTAGCCGAGGTCCTGGAAGCCTAACCCGGCGTGATCTTGCGCAAAAAGCCGCTGCTGAGCTCCAGCTGGAAGTGTAAAAAGAACCGGGCTGGTTCAAAAAAAGAACCGGGCGGCCCGGTAAAATTGCTTAGCCGGGGTCCTGGAAGCCTAACGCGGCGTGATCTTGCCCGAAAGTCGGCCTCTATACTTCCATATTAGGTACCAGGCGCTCAGAGCCAACTTGGCAAAAATTTTCTAAGTGCCCACGGCTCTGCGGGGATTGTGCGTCCGACCCGCGCCGGTTCTCCAGCCGGCCTAAAATAACGCAAAACCAGCCTCTCCCCCTGGAGCTCACAGCCAAAGGCGAAACTTTTCTAAGTGCCTACGGCTCTGCGGGCTTTTGAGTCCGCCCCGCGCCGGTTCGTCGGTCGGCCTCAAAAAGCGAAAAATCAGCCTCTCTCCCTGGAGCTCGACTCGAGTTGATCTTTATACATGAAGAAATAACCAATTTCATCGTTTGGTTTATGTTTTACACGCGTTTTAAATTTTATTGCCGAAATCGCTTTTTCTCGCCGAGATAAGCACGTTTTCTGAAATGCCGCTCTCCCGTCACTCTGGTTAAAGTGTTATGAAAAAAAAGGCTGTTGGGGGCTAGGGAGTATCGAGTTGATCATTATACATGAAGAAATAACCAATTTCATCGTTTGGTTTATGTTTTACACGCGTTTTAAATTTTATTGCCGAAATCGCTTTTTCTCGCCGAGATAAGCACGTTTTCTGAAATGCCGCTCTCCCGTCACTCTGGTTAAAGTGTTATGAAAAAAAAGGCTGTTGGGGGCTAGGGAGTATCGAGTTGATCATTATACATGAAGAAATAACCAATTTCATCGTTTGGTTTATGTTTTACACGCGTTTTAAATTTTATTGCCGAAATCGCTTTTTCTCGCCGAGATAAGCACGTTTTCTGAAATGCCGCTCTCCCGTCACTCTGGTTAAAGTGTTATGAAAAAAAAGGCTGTTGGGGGCTAGGGAGTATCGAGTTGATCATTATACATGAAGAAATAACCAATTTCATCGTTTGGTTTATGTTTTACACGCGTTTTAAATTTTATTGCCGAAATCGCTTTTTCTCGCCGAGATAAGCACGTTTTCTGAAATGCCGCTCTCCCGTCACTCTGGTTAAAGTGTTATGAAAAAAAAGGCTGTTGGGGGCTAGGGAGTATCGAGTTGATCATTATACATGAAGAAATAACCAATTTCATCGTTTGGTTTATGTTTTACACGCGTTTTAAATTTTATTGCCGAGATAAGCACGTTTTCTGAAATGCCGCTCTCCCGTCACTCTGGTTAAAGTGTTATGAAAAAAAAGGCTGTTGGGGGCTAGGGAGTATCGAGTTGATCATTATACATGAAGAAATAACCAATTTCATCGTTTGGTTTATGTTTTACACGCGTTTTAAATTTTATTGCCGAAATCGCTTTTTCTCGCCGAGATAAGCACGTTTTCTGAAATGCCGCTCTCCCGTCACTCTGGTTAAAGTGTTATGAAAAAAAAGGCTGTTGGGGGCTAGGGAGTATCGAGTTGATCATTATACATGAAGAAATAACCAATTTCATCGTTTGGTTTATGTTTTACACGATGCTCAGCTCCAGCTGGAAGTGTAAAAAGAACCGGGCTGGTTAAAAAAAGAACCGGGCGACCCGGTAAAATTTCTTAGCCGGGGCTCTGGAAGCCTAACACGGCGTGATCTTGTCCAAAAAGCCGCTGCTGAGCTCCAGCTGGAAGTGTAAAAAGAACCGGGCTGGTTAAAAAAAAGAACCGGGCGACCCGGTAAAATTGCTTAGCCGGGGCTCTGGAAGCCTAACACGGCGTGATCTTGTCCAAAAAGCCGCTGCTGAGCTCCAGCTGGAAGTGTAAAAAGAACCGGGCTGGTTAAAAAAAAGAACCGGGCGGCCCGGTAAAATTGCTTAGCCGGGGCTCTGGAAGCCTAACCCGGCGTGATACTGTGCAAAAAGCCGCTGCTGAGCTCCAGCTGGAAGTGTAAAAAAAACCGGGCTGGTTAAAAAAAAGAACCGGGCGACCCTGTAAAATTGCTTAGCCGGGGCTCTGGAAGCCTAACACGGCGTGATCTTGTCCAAAAACCCGCTGCTGAGCTCCAGCTGGAAGTGTAAAAAGAACCGGGCTGGTTAAAAAAAAGAACCGGGCGGGCCGGTAAAATTGCTTAGCCGGGGCTCTGGAAGCCTAACACGGCGTGATCTTGTCCAAAAAGCCGCTCGTGAGCTCCAGCTGGAAGTGTAAAAAGAACCGGGCTGGTTCAAAAAAAGAACCGGGCGGCCCGGTAGAATTGCTTAGCCGAGGTCCTGGAAGCCTAACCCGGCGTGATCTTGCGCAAAAAGCCGCTGCTGAGCTCCAGCTGGAAGTGTAAAAAGAACCGGGCTGGTTCAAAAAAAGAACCGGGCGGCCCGGTAAAATTGCTTAGCCGGGGTCCTGGAAGCCTAACGCGGCGTGATCTTGCCCGAAAGTCGGCCTCTATACTTCCATATTAGGTACCAGGCGCTCAGAGCCAACTTGGCAAAAATTTTCTAAGTGCCCACGGCTCTGCGGGGATTGTGCGTCCGACCCGCGCCGGTTCTCCAGCCGGCCTAAAATAACGCAAAACCAGCCTCTCCCCCTGGAGCTCACAGCCAAAGGCGAAACTTTTCTAAGTGCCTACGGCTCTGCGGGCTTTTGAGTCCGCCCCGCGCCGGTTCGTCGGTCGGCCTCAAAAAGCGAAAAATCAGCCTCTCTCCCTGGAGCTCGACTCGAGTTGATCTTTATACATGAAGAAATAACCAATTTCATCGTTTGGTTTATGTTTTACACGCGTTTTAAATTTTATTGCCGAAATCGCTTTTTCTCGCCGAGATAAGCACGTTTTCTGAAATGCCGCTCTCCCGTCACTCTGGTTAAAGTGTTATGAAAAAAAAGGCTGTTGGGGGCTAGGGAGTATCGAGTTGATCATTATACATGAAGAAATAACCAATTTCATCGTTTGGTTTATGTTTTACACGCGTTTTAAATTTTATTGCCGAAATCGCTTTTTCTCGCCGAGATAAGCACGTTTTCTGAAATGCCGCTCTCCCGTCACTCTGGTTAAAGTGTTATGAAAAAAAAGGCTGTTGGGGGCTAGGGAGTATCGAGTTGATCATTATACATGAAGAAATAACCAATTTCATCGTTTGGTTTATGTTTTACACGCGTTTTAAATTTTATTGCCGAAATCGCTTTTTCTCGCCGAGATAACACGTTTTCTGAAATGCCGCTCTCCCGTCACTCTGGTTAAAGTGTTATGAAAAAAAAGGCTGTTGGGGGCTAGGGAGTATCGAGTTGATCATTATACATGAAGAAATAACCAATTTCATCGTTTGGTTTATGTTTTACACGCGTTTTAAATTTTATTGCCGAAATCGCTTTTTCTCGCCGAGATAAGCACGTTTTCTGAAATGCCGCTCTCCCGTCACTCTGGTTAAAGTGTTATGAAAAAAAAGGCTGTTGGGGGCTAGGGAGTATCGAGTTGATCATTATACATGAAGAAATAACCAATTTCATCGTTTGGTTTATGTTTTACACGCGTTTTAAATTTTATTGCCGAAATCGCTTTTTCTCGCCGAGATAAGCACGTTTTCTGAAATGCCGCTCTCCCGTCACTCTGGTTAAAGTGTTATGAAAAAAAAGGCTGTTGGGGGCTAGGGAGTATCGAGTTGATCATTATACATGAAGAAATAACCAATTTCATCGTTTGGTTTATGTTTTACACGCGTTTTAAATTTTATTGCCGAGATAAGCACGTTTTCTGAAATGCCGCTCTCCCGTCACTCTGGTTAAAGTGTTATGAAAAAAAAGGCTGTTGGGGGCTAGGGAGTATCGAGTTGATCATTATACATGAAGAAATAACCAATTTCATCGTTTGGTTTATGTTTTACACGCGTTTTAAATTTTATTGCCGAAATCGCTTTTTCTCGCCGAGATAAGCACGTTTTCTGAAATGCCGCTCTCCCGTCACTCTGGTTAAAGTGTTATGAAAAAAAAGGCTGTTGGGGGCTAGGGAGTATCGAGTTGATCATTATACATGAAGAAATAACCAATTTCATCGTTTGGTTTATGTTTTACACGATGCTCAGCTCCAGCTGGAAGTGTAAAAAGAACCGGGCTGGTTAAAAAAAGAACCGGGCGACCCGGTAAAATTTCTTAGCCGGGGCTCTGGAAGCCTAACACGGCGTGATCTTGTCCAAAAAGCCGCTGCTGAGCTCCAGCTGGAAGTGTAAAAAGAACCGGGCTGGTTAAAAAAAAGAACCGGGCGACCCGGTAAAATTGCTTAGCCGGGGCTCTGGAAGCCTAACACGGCGTGATCTTGTCCAAAAAGCCGCTGCTGAGCTCCAGCTGGAAGTGTAAAAAGAACCGGGCTGGTTAAAAAAAAGAACCGGGCGGCCCGGTAAAATTGCTTAGCCGGGGCTCTGGAAGCCTAACCCGGCGTGATACTGTGCAAAAAGCCGCTGCTGAGCTCCAGCTGGAAGTGTAAAAAAAACCGGGCTGGTTAAAAAAAAGAACCGGGCGACCCTGTAAAATTGCTTAGCCGGGGCTCTGGAAGCCTAACACGGCGTGATCTTGTCCAAAAACCCGCTGCTGAGCTCCAGCTGGAAGTGTAAAAAGAACCGGGCTGGTTAAAAAAAAGAACCGGGCGGGCCGGTAAAATTGCTTAGCCGGGGCTCTGGAAGCCTAACACGGCGTGATCTTGTCCAAAAAGCCGCTCGTGAGCTCCAGCTGGAAGTGTAAAAAGAACCGGGCTGGTTCAAAAAAAGAACCGGGCGGCCCGGTAGAATTGCTTAGCCGAGGTCCTGGAAGCCTAACCCGGCGTGATCTTGCGCAAAAAGCCGCTGCTGAGCTCCAGCTGGAAGTGTAAAAAGAACCGGGCTGGTTCAAAAAAAGAACCGGGCGGCCCGGTAAAATTGCTTAGCCGGGGTCCTGGAAGCCTAACGCGGCGTGATCTTGCCCGAAAGTCGGCCTCTATACTTCCATATTAGGTACCAGGCGCTCAGAGCCAACTTGGCAAAAATTTTCTAAGTGCCCACGGCTCTGCGGGGATTGTGCGTCCGACCCGCGCCGGTTCTCCAGCCGGCCTAAAATAACGCAAAACCAGCCTCTCCCCCTGGAGCTCACAGCCAAAGGCGAAACTTTTCTAAGTGCCTACGGCTCTGCGGGCTTTTGAGTCCGCCCCGCGCCGGTTCGTCGGTCGGCCTCAAAAAGCGAAAAATCAGCCTCTCTCCCTGGAGCTCGACTCGAGTTGATCTTTATACATGAAGAAATAACCAATTTCATCGTTTGGTTTATGTTTTACACGCGTTTTAAATTTTATTGCCGAAATCGCTTTTTCTCGCCGAGATAAGCACGTTTTCTGAAATGCCGCTCTCCCGTCACTCTGGTTAAAGTGTTATGAAAAAAAAGGCTGTTGGGGGCTAGGGAGTATCGAGTTGATCATTATACATGAAGAAATAACCAATTTCATCGTTTGGTTTATGTTTTACACGCGTTTTAAATTTTATTGCCGAAATCGCTTTTTCTCGCCGAGATAAGCACGTTTTCTGAAATGCCGCTCTCCCGTCACTCTGGTTAAAGTGTTATGAAAAAAAAGGCTGTTGGGGGCTAGGGAGTATCGAGTTGATCATTATACATGAAGAAATAACCAATTTCATCGTTTGGTTTATGTTTTACACGCGTTTTAAATTTTATTGCCGAAATCGCTTTTTCTCGCCGAGATAACACGTTTTCTGAAATGCCGCTCTCCCGTCACTCTGGTTAAAGTGTTATGAAAAAAAAGGCTGTTGGGGGCTAGGGAGTATCGAGTTGATCATTATACATGAAGAAATAACCAATTTCATCGTTTGGTTTATGTTTTACACGCGTTTTAAATTTTATTGCCGAAATCGCTTTTTCTCGCCGAGATAAGCACGTTTTCTGAAATGCCGCTCTCCCGTCACTCTGGTTAAAGTGTTATGAAAAAAAAGGCTGTTGGGGGCTAGGGAGTATCGAGTTGATCATTATACATGAAGAAATAACCAATTTCATCGTTTGGTTTATGTTTTACACGCGTTTTAAATTTTATTGCCGAAATCGCTTTTTCTCGCCGAGATAAGCACGTTTTCTGAAATGCCGCTCTCCCGTCACTCTGGTTAAAGTGTTATGAAAAAAAAGGCTGTTGGGGGCTAGGGAGTATCGAGTTGATCATTATACATGAAGAAATAACCAATTTCATCGTTTGGTTTATGTTTTACACGCGTTTTAAATTTTATTGCCGAAATCGCTTTTTCTCGCCGAGATAAGCACGTTTTCTGAAATGCCGCTCTCCCGTCACTCTGGTTAAAGTGTTATGAAAAAAAAGGCTGTTGGGGGCTAGGGAGTATCGAGTTGATCATTATACATGAAGAAATAACCAATTTCATCGTTTGGTTTATGTTTTACACGCGTTTTAAATTTTATTGCCGAAATCGCTTTTTCTCGCCGAGATAAGCACGTTTTCTGAAATGCCGCTCTCCCGTCACTCTGGTTAAAGTGTTATGAAAAAAAAGGCTGTTGGGGGCTAGGGAGTATCGAGTTGATCATTATACATGAAGAAATAACCAATTTCGTCGTTTGGTTTATGTTTTACACGCGTTTTAAATTTTATTGCCGAGATAAGCACGTTTTCTGAAATGCCGCTCTCCCGTCACTCTGGTTAAAGTGTTATGAAAAAAAAGGCTGTTGGGGGCTAGGGAGTATCGAGTTGATCATTATACATGAAGAAATAACCAATTTCATCGTTTGGTTTATGTTTTACACGCGTTTTAAATTTTATTGCCGAAATCGCTTTTTCTCGCCGAGATAAGCACGTTTTCTGAAATGCCGCTCTCCCGTCACTCTGGTTAAAGTGTTATGAAAAAAAAGGCTGTTGGGGGCTAGGGAGTATCGAGTTGATCATTATACATGAAGAAATAACCAATTTCATCGTTTGGTTTATGTTTTACACGATGCTCAGCTCCAGCTGGAAGTGTAAAAAGAACCGGGCTGGTTAAAAAAAGAACCGGGCGACCCGGTAAAATTTCTTAGCCGGGGCTCTGGAAGCCTAACACGGCGTGATCTTGTCCAAAAAGCCGCTGCTGAGCTCCAGCTGGAAGTGTAAAAAGAACCGGGCTGGTTAAAAAAAAGAACCGGGCGACCCGGTAAAATTGCTTAGCCGGGGCTCTGGAAGCCTAACACGGCGTGATCTTGTCCAAAAAGCCGCTGCTGAGCTCCAGCTGGAAGTGTAAAAAGAACCGGGCTGGTTAAAAAAAAGAACCGGGCGGCCCGGTAAAATTGCTTAGCCGGGGCTCTGGAAGCCTAACCCGGCGTGATACTGTGCAAAAAGCCGCTGCTGAGCTCCAGCTGGAAGTGTAAAAAAAACCGCGCTGGTTAAAAAAAAGAACCGGGCGACCCTGTAAAATTGCTTAGCCGGGGCTCTGGAAGCCTAACACGGCGTGATCTTGTCCAAAAACCCGCTGCTGAGCTCCAGCTGGAAGTGTAAAAAGAACCGGGCTGGTTAAAAAAAAGAACCGGGCGGGCCGGTAAAATTGCTTAGCCGGGGCTCTGGAAGCCTAACACGGCGTGATCTTGTCCAAAAAGCCGCTCGTGAGCTCCAGCTGGAAGTGTAAAAAGAACCGGGCTGGTTCAAAAAAAGAACCGGGCGGCCCGGTAGAATTGCTTAGCCGAGGTCCTGGAAGCCTAACCCGGCGTGATCTTGCGCAAAAAGCCGCTGCTGAGCTCCAGCTGGAAGTGTAAAAAGAACCGGGCTGGTTCAAAAAAAGAACCGGGCGGCCCGGTAAAATTGCTTAGCCGGGGTCCTGGAAGCCTAACGCGGCGTGATCTTGCCCGAAAGTCGGCCTCTATACTTCCATATTAGGTACCAGGCGCTCAGAGCCAACTTGGCAAAAATTTTCTAAGTGCCCACGGCTCTGCGGGGATTGTGCGTCCGACCCGCGCCGGTTCTCCAGCCGGCCTAAAATAACGCAAAACCAGCCTCTCCCCCTGGAGCTCACAGCCAAAGGCGAAACTTTTCTAAGTGCCTACGGCTCTGCGGGCTTTTGAGTCCGCCCCGCGCCGGTTCGTCGGTCGGCCTCAAAAAGCGAAAAATCAGCCTCTCTCCCTGGAGCTCGACTCGAGTTGATCTTTATACATGAAGAAATAACCAATTTCATCGTTTGGTTTATGTTTTACACGCGTTTTAAATTTTATTGCCGAAATCGCTTTTTCTCGCCGAGATAAGCACGTTTTCTGAAATGCCGCTCTCCCGTCACTCTGGTTAAAGTGTTATGAAAAAAAAAGGCTGTTGGGGGCTAGGGAGTATCGAGTTGATCATTATACATGAAGAAATAACCAATTTCATCGTTTGGTTTATGTTTTACACGCGTTTTAAATTTTATTGCCGAAATCGCTTTTTCTCGCCGAGATAAGCACGTTTTCTGAAATGCCGCTCTCCCGTCACTCTGGTTAAAGTGTTATGAAAAAAAAGGCTGTTGGGGGCTAGGGAGTATCGAGTTGATCATTATACATGAAGAAATAACCAATTTCATCGTTTGGTTTATGTTTTACACGCGTTTTAAGTTTTATTGCCGAAATCGCTTTTTCTCGCCGAGATAACACGTTTTCTGAAATGCCGCTCTCCCGTCACTCTGGTTAAAGTGTTATGAAAAAAAAGGCTGTTGGGGGCTAGGGAGTATCGAGTTGATCATTATACATGAAGAAATAACCAATTTCATCGTTTGGTTTATGTTTTACACGCGTTTTAAATTTTATTGCCGAAATCGCTTTTTCTCGCCGAGATAAGCACGTTTTCTGAAATGCCGCTCTCCCGTCACTCTGGTTAAAGTGTTATGAAAAAAAAGGCTGTTGGGGGCTAGGGAGTATCGAGTTGATCATTATACATGAAGAAATAACCAATTTCATCGTTTGGTTTATGTTTTACACGCGTTTTAAATTTTATTGCCGAAATCGCTTTTTCTCGCCGAGATAAGCACGTTTTCTGAAATGCCGCTCTCCCGTCCCTCTGGTTAAAGTGTTATGAAAAAAAAGGCTGTTGGGGGCTAGGGAGTATCGAGTTGATCATTATACATGAAGAAATAACCAATTTCATCGTTTGGTTTATGTTTTACACGCGTTTTAAATTTTATTGCCGAAATCGCTTTTTCTCGCCGAGATAAGCACGTTTTCTGAAATGCCGCTCTCCCGTCACTCTGGTTAAAGTGTTATGAAAAAAAAGGCTGTTGGGGGCTAGGGAGTATCGAGTTGATCATTATACATGAAGAAATAACCAATTTCATCGTTTGGTTTATGTTTTACACGCGTTTTAAATTTTATTGCCGAAATCGCTTTTTCTCGCCGAGATAAGCACGTTTTCTGAAATGCCGCTCTCCCGTCCCTCTGGTTAAAGTGTTATGAAAAAAAAGGCTGTTGGGGGCTAGGGAGTATCGAGTTGATCATTATACATGAAGAAATAACCAATTTCATCGTTTGGTTTATGTTTTACACGCGTTTTAAATTTTATTGCCGAAATCGCTTTTTCTCGCCGAGATAAGCACGTTTTCTGAAATGCCGCTCTCCCGTCACTCTGGTTAAAGTGTTATGAAAAAAAAGGCTGTTGGGGGCTAGG
The DNA here is from genome assembly GCF_054491065.1 of Syngnathus leptorhynchus. Lineage (NCBI taxonomy): Eukaryota > Metazoa > Chordata > Actinopteri > Syngnathiformes > Syngnathidae > Syngnathus > Syngnathus leptorhynchus. Next base: position 282,028 of record NW_028232045.1, read on the forward strand.
GAGTATCGAGTTGATCATTATACATGAAGAAATAACCAATTTCATCGTTTGGTTTATGTTTTACACGCGTTTTAAATTTTATTGCCGAGATAAGCACGTTTTCTGAAATGCCGCTCTCCCGTCACTCTGGTTAAAGTGTTATGAAAAAAAAGGCTGTTGGGGGCTAGGGAGTATCGAGTTGATCATTATACATGAAGAAATAACCAATTTCATCGTTTGGTTTATGTTTTACACGCGTTTTAAATTTTATTGCCGAAATCGCTTTTTCTCGCCGAGATAAGCACGTTTTCTGAAATGCCGCTCTCCCGTCACTCTGGTTAAAGTGTTATGAAAAAAAAGGCTGTTGGGGGCTAGGGAGTATCGAGTTGATCATTATACATGAAGAAATAACCAATTTCATCGTTTGGTTTATGTTTTACACGATGCTCAGCTCCAGCTGGAAGTGTAAAAAGAACCGGGCTGGTTAAAAAAAGAACCGGGCGACCCGGTAAAATTTCTTAGCCGGGGCTCTGGAAGCCTAACACGGCGTGATCTTGTCCAAAAAGCCGCTGCTGAGCTCCAGCTGGAAGTGTAAAAAGAACCGGGCTGGTTAAAAAAAAGAACCGGGCGACCCGGTAAAATTGCTTAGCCGGGGCTCTGGAAGCCTAACACGGCGTGATCTTGTCCAAAAAGCCGCTGCTGAGCTCCAGCTGGAAGTGTAAAAAGAACCGGGCTGGTTAAAAAAAAGAACCGGGCGGCCCGGTAAAATTGCTTAGCCGGGGCTCTGGAAGCCTAACCCGGCGTGATACTGTGCAAAAAGCCGCTGTTGAGCTCCAGCTGGAAGTGTAAAAAAAACCGGGCTGGTTAAAAAAAAGAACCGGGCGACCCTGTAAAATTGCTTAGCCGGGGCTCTGGAAGCCTAACACGGCGTGATCTTGTCCAAAAACCCGCTGCTGAGCTCCAGCTGGAAGTGTAAAAAGAACCGGGCTGGTTAAAAAAAAGAACCGGGCGGGCCGGTAAAATTGCTTAGCCGGGGCTCTGGAAGCCTAACACGGCGTGATCTTGTCCAAAAAGCCGCTCGTGAGCTCCAGCTGGAAGTGTAAAAAGAACCGGGCTGGTTCAAAAAAAGAACCGGGCGGCCCGGTAGAATTGCTTAGCCGAGGTCCTGGAAGCCTAACCCGGCGTGATCTTGCGCAAAAAGCCGCTGCTGAGCTCCAGCTGGAAGTGTAAAAAGAACCGGGCTGGTTCAAAAAAAGAACCGGGCGGCCCGGTAAAATTGCTTAGCCGGGGTCCTGGAAGCCTAACGCGGCGTGATCTTCCCCGAAAGTCGGCCTCTATACTTCCATATTAGGTACCAGGCGCTCAGAGCCAACTTGGCAAAAATTTTCTAAGTGGCCACGGCTCTGCGGGGATTGTGCGTCCGACCCGCGCCGGTTCTCCAGCCGGCCTAAAATAACGCAAAACCAGCCTCTCCCCCTGGAGCTCACAGCCAAAGGCGAAACTTTTCTAAGTGCCTACGGCTCTGCGGGCTTTTGAGTCCGCCCCGCGCCGGTTCGTCGGTCGGCCTCAAAAAGCGAAAAATCAGCCTCTCTCCCTGGAGCTCGACTCGAGTTGATTATTATACATGAAGAAATAACCAATTTCATCGTTTGGTTTATGTTTTACACGCGTTTTAAATTTTATTGCCGAAATCGCTTTTTCTCGCCGAGATAAGCACGTTTTCTGAAATGCCGCTCTCCCGTCACTCTGGTTAAAGTGTTATGAAAAAAAAGGCTGTTGGGGGCTAGGGAGTATCGAGTTGATCATTATACATGAAGAAATAACCAATTTCATCGTTTGGTTTATGTTTTACACGCGTTTTAAATTTTATTGCCGAAATCGCTTTTTCTCGCCGAGATAAGCACGTTTTCTGAAATGCCGCTCTCCCGTCACTCTGGTTAAAGTGTTATGAAAAAAAAGGCTGTTGGGGGCTAGGGAGTATCGAGTTGATCATTATACATGAAGAAATAACCAATTTCATCGTTTGGTTTATGTTTTACACGCGTTTTAAATTTTATTGCCGAAATCGCTTTTTCTCGCCGAGATAAGCACGTTTTCTGAAATGCCGCTCTCCCGTCACTCTGGTTAAAGTGTTATGAAAAAAAAGGCTGTTGGGGGATAGGGAGTATCGAGTTGATCATTATACATGAAGAAATAACCAATTTCATCGTTTGGTTTATGTTTTACACGCGTTTTAAATTTTATTGCCGAAATCGCTTTTTCTCGCCGAGATAAGCACGTTTTCTGAAATGCCGCTCTCCCGTCACTCTGGTTAAAGTGTTATGAAAAAAAAGGCTGTTGGGGGCTAGGGAGTATCGAGTTGATCATTATACATGAAGAAATAACCAATTTCATCGTTTGGTTTATGTTTTACACGCGTTTTAAATTTTATTGTCGAAATCGCTTTTTCTCGCCGAGATAAGCACGTTTTCTGAAATGCCGCTCTCCCGTCCCTCTGGTTAAAGTGTTATGAAAAAAAAGGCTGTTGGGGGCTAGGGAGTATCGAGTTGATCATTATACATGAAGAAATAACCAATTTCATCGTTTGGTTTATGTTTTACACGCGTTTTAAATTTTATTGCCGAAATCGCTTTTTCTCGCCGAGATAAGCACGTTTTCTGAAATGCCGCTCTCCCGTCACTCTGGTTAAAGTGTTATGAAAAAAAAGGCTGTTGGGGGCTAGGGAGTATCGAGTTGATCATTATACATGAAGAAATAACCAATTTCATCGTTTGGTTTATGTTTTACACGCGTTTTAAATTTTATTGCCGAAATCGCTTTTTCTCGCCGAGATAAGCACGTTTTCTGAAATGCCGCTCTCCCGTCCCTCTGGTTAAAGTGTTATGAAAAAAAAGGCTGTTGGGGGCTAGGGAGTATCGAGTTGATCATTATACATGAAGAAATAACCAATTTCATCGTTTGGTTTATGTTTTACACGCGTTTTAAATTTTATTGCCGAAATCGCTTTTTCTCGCCGAGATAAGCACGTTTTCTGAAATGCCGCTCTCCCGTCACTCTGGTTAAAGTGTTATGAAAAAAAAGGCTGTTGGGGGCTAGGGAGTATCGAGTTGATCATTATACATGAAGAAATAACCAATTTCATCGTTTGGTTTATGTTTTACACGCGTTTTAAATTTTATTGCCGAGATAAGCACGTTTTCTGAAATGCCGCTCTCCCGTCACTCTGGTTAAAGTGTTATGAAAAAAAAGGCTGTTGGGGGCTAGGGAGTATCGAGTTGATCATTATACATGAAGAAATAACCAATTTCATCGTTTGGTTTATGTTTTACACGCGTTTTAAATTTTATTGCCGAAATCGCTTTTTCTCGCCGAGATAAGCACGTTTTCTGAAATGCCGCTCTCCCGTCACTCTGGTTAAAGTGTTATGAAAAAAAAGGCTGTTGGGGGCTAGGGAGTATCGAGTTGATCATTATACATGAAGAAATAACCAATTTCATCGTTTGGTTTATGTTTTACACGATGCTCAGCTCCAGCTGGAAGTGTAAAAAGAACCGGGCTGGTTAAAAAAAGAACCGGGCGACCCGGTAAAATTTCTTAGCCGGGGCTCTGGAAGCCTAACACGGCGTGATCTTGTCCAAAAAGCCGCTGCTGAGCTCCAGCTGGAAGTGTAAAAAGAACCGGGCTGGTTAAAAAAAAGAACCGGGCGACCCGGTAAAATTGCTTAGCCGGGGCTCTGGAAGCCTAACACGGCGTGATCTTGTCCAAAAAGCCGCTGCTGAGCTCCAGCTGGAAGTGTAAAAAGAACCGGGCTGGTTAAAAAAAAGAACCGGGCGGCCCGGTAAAATTGCTTAGCCGGGGCTCTGGAAGCCTAACCCGGCGTGATACTGTGCAAAAAGCCGCTGCTGAGCTCCAGCTGGAAGTGTAAAAAAAACCGGGCTGGTTAAAAAAAAGAACCGGGCGACCCTGTAAAATTGCTTAGCCGGGGCTCTGGAAGCCTAACACGGCGTGATCTTGTCCAAAAACCCGCTGCTGAGCTCCAGCTGGAAGTGTAAAAAGAACCGGGCTGGTTAAAAAAAAGAACCGGGCGGGCCGGTAAAATTGCTTAGCCGGGGCTCTGGAAGCCTAACACGGCGTGATCTTGTCCAAAAAGCCGCTCGTGAGCTCCAGCTGGAAGTGTAAAAAGAACCGGGCTGGTTCAAAAAAAGAACCGGGCGGCCCGGTAGAATTGCTTAGCCGAGGTCCTGGAAGCCTAACCCGGCGTGATCTTGCGCAAAAAGCCGCTGCTGAGCTCCAGCTGGAAGTGTAAAAAGAACCGGGCTGGTTCAAAAAAAGAACCGGGCGGCCCGGTAAAATTGCTTAGCCGGGGTCCTGGAAGCCTAACGCGGCGTGATCTTGCCCGAAAGTCGGCCTCTATACTTCCATATTAGGTACCAGGCGCTCAGAGCCAACTTGGCAAAAATTTTCTAAGTGGCCACGGCTCTGCGGGGATTGTGCGTCCGACCCGCGCCGGTTCTCCAGCCGGCCTAAAATAACGCAAAACCAGCCTCTCCCCCTGGAGCTCACAGCCAAAGGCGAAACTTTTCTAAGTGCCTACGGCTCTGCGGGCTTTTGAGTCCGCCCCGCGCCGGTTCGTCGGTCGGCCTCAAAAAGCGAAAAATCAGCCTCTCTCCCTGGAGCTCGACTCGAGTTGATTATTATACATGAAGAAATAACCAATTTCATCGTTTGGTTTATGTTTTACACGCGTTTTAAATTTTATTGCCGAAATCGCTTTTTCTCGCCGAGATAAGCACGTTTTCTGAAATGCCGCTCTCCCGTCACTCTGGTTAAAGTGTTATGAAAAAAAAGGCTGTTGGGGGCTAGGGAGTATCGAGTTGATCATTATACATGAAGAAATAACCAATTTCATCGTTTGGTTTATGTTTTACACGCGTTTTAAATTTTATTGCCGAAATCGCTTTTTCTCGCCGAGATAAGCACGTTTTCTGAAATGCCGCTCTCCCGTCACTCTGGTTAAAGTGTTATGAAAAAAAAGGCTGTTGGGGGCTAGGGAGTATCGAGTTGATCATTATACATGAAGAAATAACCAATTTCATCGTTTGGTTTATGTTTTACACGCGTTTTAAATTTTATTGCCGAAATCGCTTTTTCTCGCCGAGATAAGCACGTTTTCTGAAATGCCGCTCTCCCGTCACTCTGGTTAAAGTGTTATGAAAAAAAAGGCTGTTGGGGGATAGGGAGTATCGAGTTGATCATTATACATGAAGAAATAACCAATTTCATCGTTTGGTTTATGTTTTACACGCGTTTTAAATTTTATTGCCGAGATAAGCACGTTTTCTGAAATGCCGCTCTCCCGTCACTCTGGTTAAAGTGTTATGAAAAAAAAGGCTGTTGGGGGCTAGGGAGTATCGAGTTGATCATTATACATGAAGAAATAACCAATTTCATCGTTTGGTTTATGTTTTACACGCGTTTTAAATTTTATTGCCGAAATCGCTTTTTCTCGCCGAGATAAGCACGTTTTCTGAAATGCCGCTCTCCCGTCACTCTGGTTAAAGTGTTATGAAAAAAAAGGCTGTTGGGGGCTAGGGAGTATCGAGTTGATCATTATACATGAAGAAATAACCAATTTCATCGTTTGGTTTATGTTTTACACGATGCTCAGCTCCAGCTGGAAGTGTAAAAAGAACCGGGCTGGTTAAAAAAAGAACCGGGCGACCCGGTAAAATTTCTTAGCCGGGGCTCTGGAAGCCTAACACGGCGTGATCTTGTCCAAAAAGCCGCTGCTGAGCTCCAGATGGAAGTGTAAAAAGAACCGGGCTGGTTAAAAAAAAGAACCGGGCGACCCGGTAAAATTGCTTAGCCGGGGCTCTGGAAGCCTAACACGGCGTGATCTTGTCCAAAAAGCCGCTGCTGAGCTCCAGCTGGAAGTGTAAAAAGAACCGGGCTGGTTAAAAAAAAGAACCGGGCGGCCCGGTAAAATTGCTTAGCCGGGGCTCTGGAAGCCTAACCCGGCGTGATACTGTGCAAAAAGCCGCTGCTGAGCTCCAGCTGGAAGTGTAAAAAAAACCGGGCTGGTTAAAAAAAAGAACCGGGCGACCCTGTAAAATTGCTTAGCCGGGGCTCTGGAAGCCTAACACGGCGTGATCTTGTCCAAAAACCCGCTGCTGAGCTCCAGCTGGAAGTGTAAAAAGAACCGGGCTGGTTAAAAAAAAGAACCGGGCGGGCCGGTAAAATTGCTTAGCCGGGGCTCTGGAAGCCTAACACGGCGTGATCTTGTCCAAAAAGCCGCTCGTGAGCTCCAGCTGGAAGTGTAAAAAGAACCGGGCTGGTTCAAAAAAAGAACCGGGCGGCCCGGTAGAATTGCTTAGCCGAGGTCCTGGAAGCCTAACCCGGCGTGATCTTTCGCAAAAAGCCGCTGCTGAGCTCCAGCTGGAAGTGTAAAAAGAACCGGGCTGGTTCAAAAAAAGAACCGGGCGGCCCGGTAAAATTGCTTAGCCGGGGTCCTGGAAGCCTAACGCGGCGTGATCTTGCCCGAAAGTCGGCCTCTATACTTCCATATTAGGTACCAGGCGCTCAGAGCCAACTTGGCAAAAATTTTCGAAGTGCCCACGGCTCTGCGGGGATTGTGCGTCCGACCCGCGCCGGTTCTCCAGCCGGCCTAAAATAACGCAAAACCAGCCTCTCCCCCTGGAGCTCACAGCCAAAGGCGAAACTTTTTTAAGTGCCTACGGCTCTGCGGGCTTTTGAGTCCGCCCCGCGCCGGTTCGTCGGTCGGCCTCAAAAAGCGAAAAATCAGCCTCTCTCCCTGGAGCTCGACTCGAGTTGATTATTATACATGAAGAAATAACCAATTTCATCGTTTGGTTTATGTTTTACACGCGTTTTAAATTTTATTGCCGAAATCGCTTTTTCTCGCCGAGATAAGCACGTTTTCTGAAATGCCACTCTCCCGTCACTCTGGTTAAAGTGTTATGAAAAAAAAGGCTGTTGGGGGCTAGGGAGTATCGAGTTGATCATTATACATGAAGAAATAACCAATTTCATCGTTTGGTTTATGTTTTACACGCGTTTTAAATTTTATTGCCGAAATCGCTTTTTCTCGCCGAGATAAGCACGTTTTCTGAAATGCCGCTCTCCCGTCCCTCTGGTTAAAGTGTTATGAAAAAAAAGGCTGTTGGGGGCTAGGGAGTATCGAGTTGATCATTATACATGAAGAAATAACCAATTTCATCGTTTGGTTTATGTTTTACACGCGTTTTAAATTTTATTGCCGAAATCGCTTTTTCTCGCCGAGATAAGCACGTTTTCTGAAATGCCGCTCTCCCGTCACTCTGGTTAAAGTGTTATGAAAAAAAAGGCTGTTGGGGGCTAGGGAGTATCGAGTTGATCATTATACATGAAGAAATAACCAATTTCATCGTTTGGTTTATGTTTTACACGCGTTTTAAATTTTATTGCCGAAATCGCTTTTTCTCGCCGAGATAAGCACGTTTTCTGAAATGCCGCTCTCCCGTCCCTCTGGTTAAAGTGTTATGAAAAAAAAGGCTGTTGGGGGCTAGGGAGTATCGAGTTGATCATTATACATGAAGAAATAACCAATTTCATCGTTTGGTTTATGTTTTACACGCGTTTTAAATTTTATTGCCGAAATCGCTTTTTCTCGCCGAGATAAGCACGTTTTCTGAAATGCCGCTCTCCCGTCACTCTGGTTAAAGTGTTATGAAAAAAAAGGCTGTTGGGGGCTAGGGAGTATCGAGTTGATCATTATACATGAAGAAATAACCAATTTCATCGTTTGGTTTATGTTTTACACGCGTTTTAAATTTTATTGCCGAGATAAGCACGTTTTCTGAAATGCCGCTCTCCCGTCACTCTGGTTAAAGTGTTATGAAAAAAAAGGCTGTTGGGGGCTAGGGAGTATCGAGTTGATCATTATACATGAAGAAATAACCAATTTCATCGTTTGGTTTATGTTTTACACGCGTTTTAAATTTTATTGCCGAAATCGCTTTTTCTCGCCGAGATAAGCACGTTTTCTGAAATGCCGCTCTCCCGTCACTCTGGTTAAAGTGTTATGAAAAAAAAGGCTGTTGGGGGCTAGGGAGTATCGAGTTGATCATTATACATGAAGAAATAACCAATTTCATCGTTTGGTTTATGTTTTACACGATGCTCAGCTCCAGCTGGAAGTGTAAAAAGAACCGGGCTGGTTAAAAAAAGAACCGGGCGACCCGGTAAAATTTCTTAGCCGGGGCTCTGGAAGCCTAACACGGCGTGATCTTGTCCAAAAAGCCGCTGCTGAGCTCCAGCTGGAAGTGTAAAAAGAACCGGGCTGGTTAAAAAAAAGAACCGGGCGACCCGGTAAAATTGCTTAGCCGGGGCTCTGGAAGCCTAACACGGCGTGATCTTGTCCAAAAAGCCGCTGCTGAGCTCCAGCTGGAAGTGTAAAAAGAACCGGGCTGGTTAAAAAAAAGAACCGGGCGGCCCGGTAAAATTGCTTAGCCGGGGCTCTGGAAGCCTAACCCGGCGTGATACTGTGCAAAAAGCCGCTGCTGAGCTCCAGCTGGAAGTGTAAAAAAAACCGGGCTGGTTAAAAAAAAGAACCGGGCGACCCTGTAAAATTGCTTAGCCGGGGCTCTGGAAGCCTAACACGGCGTGATCTTGTCCAAAAACCCGCTGCTGAGCTCCAGCTGGAAGTGTAAAAAGAACCGGGCTGGTTAAAAAAAAGAACCGGGCGGGCCGGTAAAATTGCTTAGCCGGGGCTCTGGAAGCCTAACACGGCGTGATCTTGTCCAAAAAGCCGCTCGTGAGCTCCAGCTGGAAGTGTAAAAAGAACCGGGCTGGTTCAAAAAAAGAACCGGGCGGCCCGGTAGAATTGCTTAGCCGAGGTCCTGGAAGCCTAACCCGGCGTGATCTTGCGCAAAAAGCCGCTGCTGAGCTCCAGCTGGAAGTGTAAAAAGAACCGGGCTGGTTCAAAAAAAGAACCGGGCGGCCCGGTAAAATTGCTTAGCCGGGGTCCTGGAAGCCTAACGCGGCGTGATCTTGCCCGAAAGTCGGCCTCTATACTTCCATATTAGGTACCAGGCGCTCAGAGCCAACTTGGCAAAAATTTTCTAAGTGCCCACGGCTCTGCGGGGATTGTGCGTCCGACCCGCGCCGGTTCTCCAGCCGGCCTAAAATAACGCAAAACCAGCCTCTCCCCCTGGAGCTCACAGCCAAAGGCGAAACTTTTCTAAGTGCCTACGGCTCTGCGGGCTTTTGAGTCCGCCCCGCGCCGGTTCGTCGGTCGGCCTCAAAAAGCGAAAAATCAGCCTCTCTCCCTGGAGCTCGACTCGAGTTGATTATTATACATGAAGAAATAACCAATTTCATCGTTTGGTTTATGTTTTACACGCGTTTTAAATTTTATTGCCGAAATCGCTTTTTCTCGCCGAGATAAGCACGTTTTCTGAAATGCCGCTCTCCCGTCACTCTGGTTAAAGTGTTATGAAAAAAAAGGCTGTTGGGGGCTAGGGAGTATCGAGTTGATCATTATACATGAAGAAATAACCAATTTCATCGTTTGGTTTATGTTTTACACGCGTTTTAAATTTTATTGCCGAAATCGCTTTTTCTCGCCGAGATAAGCACGTTTTCTGAAATGCCGCTCTCCCGTCACTCTGGTTAAAGTGTTATGAAAAAAAAGGCTGTTGGGGGCTAGGGAGTATCGAGTTGATCATTATACATGAAGAAATAACCAATTTCATCGTTTGGTTTATGTTTTACACGCGTTTTAAATTTTATTGCCGAAATCGCTTTTTCTCGCCGAGATAAGCACGTTTTCTGAAATGCCGCTCTCCCGTCACTCTGGTTAAAGTGTTATGAAAAAAAAGGCTGTTGGGGGCTAGGGAGTATCGAGTTGATCATTATACATGAAGAAATAACCAATTTCATCGTTTGGTTTATGTTTTACACGCGTTTTAAATTTTATTGCCGAGATAAGCACGTTTTCTGAAATGCCGCTCTCCCGTCACTCTGGTTAAAGTGTTATGAAAAAAAAGGCTGTTGGGGGCTAGGGAGTATCGAGTTGATCATTATACATGAAGAAATAACCAATTTCATCGTTTGGTTTATGTTTTACACGCGTTTTAAATTTTATTGCCGAAATCGCTTTTTCTCGCCGAGATAAGCACGTTTTCTGAAATGCCGCTCTCCCGTCACTCTGGTTAAAGTGTTATGAAAAAAAAGGCTGTTGGGGGCTAGGGAGTATCGAGTTGATCATTATACATGAAGAAATAACCAATTTCATCGTTTGGTTTATGTTTTACACGATGCTCAGCTCCAGCTGGAAGTGTAAAAAGAACCGGGCTGGTTAAAAAAAGAACCGGGCGACCCGGTAAAATTTCTTAGCCGGGGCTCTGGAAGCCTAACACGGCGTGATCTTGTCCAAAAAGCCGCTGCTGAGCTCCAGCTGGAAGTGTAAAAAGAACCGGGCTGGTTAAAAAAAAGAACCGGGCGACCCGGTAAAATTGCTTAGCCGGGGCTCTGGAAGCCTAACACGGCGTGATCTTGTCCAAAAAGCCGCTGCTGAGCTCCAGCTGGAAGTGTAAAAAGAACCGGGCTGGTTAAAAAAAAGAACCGGGCGGCCCGGTAAAATTGCTTAGCCGGGGCTCTGGAAGCCTAACCCGGCGTGATACTGTGCAAAAAGCCGCTGCTGAGCTCCAGCTGGAAGTGTAAAAAAAACCGGGCTGGTTAAAAAAAAGAACCGGGCGACCCTGTAAAATTGCTTAGCCGGGGCTCTGGAAGCCTAACACGGCGTGATCTTGTCCAAAAACCCGCTGCTGAGCTCCAGCTGGAAGTGTAAAAAGAACCGGGCTGGTTAAAAAAAAGAACCGGGCGGGCCGGTAAAATTGCTTAGCCGGGGCTCTGGAAGCCTAACACGGCGTGATCTTGTCCAAAAAGCCGCTCGTGAGCTCCAGCTGGAAGTGTAAAAAGAACCGGGCTGGTTCAAAAAAAGAACCGGGCGGCCCGGTAGAATTGCTTAGCCGAGGTCCTGGAAGCCTAACCCGGCGTGATCTTGCGCAAAAAGCCGCTGCTGAGCTCCAGCTGGAAGTGTAAAAAGAACCGGGCTGGTTCAAAAAAAGAACCGGGCGGCCCGGTAAAATTGCTTAGCCGGGGTCCTGGAAGCCTAACGCGGCGTGATCTTGCCCGAAAGTCGGCCTCTATACTTCCATATTAGGTACCAGGCGCTCAGAGCCAACTTGGCAAAAATTTTCTAAGTGCCCACGGCTCTGCGGGGATTGTGCGTCCGACCCGCGCCGGTTCTCCAGCCGGCCTAAAATAACGCAAAACCAGCCTCTCCCCCTGGAGCTCACAGCCAAAGGCGAAACTTTTCTAAGTGCCTACGGCTCTGCGGGCTTTTGAGTCCGCCCCGCGCCGGTTCGTCGGTCGGCCTCAAAAAGCGAAAAATCAGCCTCTCTCCCTGGAGCTCGACTCGAGTTGATTATTATACATGAAGAAATAACCAATTTCATCGTTTGGTTTATGTTTTACACGCGTTTTAAATTTTATTGCCGAAATCGCTTTTTCTCGCCGAGATAAGCACGTTTTCTGAAATGCCGCTCTCCCGTCACTCTGGTTAAAGTGTTATGAAAAAAAAGGCTGTTGGGGGCTAGGGAGTATCGAGTTGATCATTATACATGAAGAAATAACCAATTTCATCGTTTGGTTTATGTTTTACACGCGTTTTAAATTTTATTGCCGAAATCGCTTTTTCTCGCCGAGATAAGCACGTTTTCTGAAATGCCGCTCTCCCGTCACTCTGGTTAAAGTGTTATGAAAAAAAAGGCTGTTGGGGGCTAGGGAGTATCGAGTTGATCATTATACATGAAGAAATAACCAATTTCATCGTTTGGTTTATGTTTTACACGCGTTTTAAATTTTATTGCCGAAATCGCTTTTTCTCGCCGAGATAAGCACGTTTTCTGAAATGCCGCTCTCCCGTCACTCTGGTTAAAGTGTTATGAAAAAAAAGGCTGTTGGGGGCTAGGGAGTATCGAGTTGATCATTATACATGAAGAAATAACCAATTTCATCGTTTGGTTTATGTTTTACACGCGTTTTAAATTTTATTGCCGAGATAAGCACGTTTTCTGAAATGCCGCTCTCCCGTCACTCTGGTTAAAGTGTTATGAAAAAAAAGGCTGTTGGGGGCTAGGGAGTATCGAGTTGATCATTATACATGAAGAAATAACCAATTTCATCGTTTGGTTTATGTTTTACACGCGTTTTAAATTTTATTGCCGAAATCGCTTTTTCTCGCCGAGATAAGCACGTTTTCTGAAATGCCGCTCTCCCGTCACTCTGGTTAAAGTGTTATGAAAAAAAAAGGCTGTTGGGGGCTAGGGAGTATCGAGTTGATCATTATACATGAAGAAATAACCAATTTCATCGTTTGGTTTATGTTTTACACGATGCTCAGCTCCAGCTGGAAGTGTAAAAAGAACCGGGCTGGTTAAAAAAAGAACCGGGCGACCCGGTAAAATTTCTTAGCCGGGGCTCTGGAAGCCTAACACGGCGTGATCTTGTCCAAAAAGCCGCTGCTGAGCTCCAGCTGGAAGTGTAAAAAGAACCGGGCTGGTTAAAAAAAAGAACCGGGCGACCCGGTAAAATTGCTTAGCCGGGGCTCTGGAAGCCTAACACGGCGTGATCTTGTCCAAAAAGCCGCTGCTGAGCTCCAGCTGGAAGTGTAAAAAGAACCGGGCTGGTTAAAAAAAAGAACCGGGCGGCCCGGTAAAATTGCTTAGCCGGGGCTCTGGAAGCCTAACCCGGCGTGATACTGTGCAAAAAGCCGCTGCTGAGCTCCAGCTGGAAGTGTAAAAAAAACCGGGCTGGTTAAAAAAAAGAACCGGGCGACCCTGTAAAATTGCTTAGCCGGGGCTCTGGAAGCCTAACACGGCGTGATCTTGTCCAAAAACCCGCTGCTGAGCTCCAGCTGGAAGTGTAAAAAGAACCGGGCTGGTTAAAAAAAAAGAACCGGGCGGGCCGGTAAAATTGCTTAGCCGGGGCTCTGGAAGCCTAACACGGCGTGATCTTGTCCAAAAAGCCGCTCGTGAGCTCCAGCTGGAAGTGTAAAAAGAACCGGGCTGGTTCAAAAAAAGAACCGGGCGGCCCGGTAGAATTGCTTAGCCGAGGTCCTGGAAGCCTAACCCGGCGTGATCTTGCGCAAAAAGCCGCTGCTGAGCTCCAGCTGGAAGTGTAAAAAGAACCGGGCTGGTTCAAAAAAAGAACCGGGCGGCCCGGTAAAATTGCTTAGCCGGGGTCCTGGAAGCCTAACGCGGCGTGATCTTGCCCGAAAGTCGGCCTCTATACTTCCATATTAGGTACCAGGCGCTCAGAGCCAACTTGGCAAAAATTTTCTAAGTGCCCACGGCTCTGCGGGGATTGTGCGTCCGACCCGCGCCGGTTCTCCAGCCGGCCTAAAATAACGCAAAACCAGCCTCTCCCCCTGGAGCTCACAGCCAAAGGCGAAACTTTTCTAAGTGCCTACGGCTCTGCGGGCTTTTGAGTCCGCCCCGCGCCGGTTCGTCGGTCGGCCTCAAAAAGCGAAAAATCAGCCTCTCTCCCTGGAGCTCGACTCGAGTTGATTATTATACATGAAGAAATAACCAATTTCATCGTTTGGTTTATGTTTTACACGCGTTTTAAATTTTATTGCCGAAATCGCTTTTTCTCGCCGAGATAAGCACGTTTTCTGAAATGCCGCTCTCCCGTCACTCTGGTTAAAGTGTTATGAAAAAAAAGGCTGTTGGGGGCTAGGGAGTATCGAGTTGATCATTATACATGAAGAAATAACCAATTTCATCGTTTGGTTTATGTTTTACACGCGTTTTAAATTTTATTGCCGAAATCGCTTTTTCTCGCCGAGATAAGCACGTTTTCTGAAATGCCGCTCTCCCGTCACTCTGGTTAAAGTGTTATGAAAAAAAAGGCTGTTGGGGGCTAGGGAGTATCGAGTTGATCATTATACATGAAGAAATAACCAATTTCATCGTTTGGTTTATGTTTTACACGCGTTTTAAATTTTATTGCCGAAATCGCTTTTTCTCGCCGAGATAAGCACGTTTTCTGAAATGCCGCTCTCCCGTCACTCTGGTTAAAGTGTTATGAAAAAAAAGGCTGTTGGGGGCTAGGGAGTATCGAGTTGATCATTATACATGAAGAAATAACCAATTTCATCGTTTGGTTTATGTTTTACACGCGTTTTAAATTTTATTGCCGAGATAAGCACGTTTTCTGAAATGCCGCTCTCCCGTCACTCTGGTTAAAGTGTTATGAAAAAAAAGGCTGTTGGGGGCTAGGGAGTATCGAGTTGATCATTATACATGAAGAAATAACCAATTTCATCGTTTGGTTTATGTTTTACACGCGTTTTAAATTTTATTGCCGAAATCGCTTTTTCTCGCCGAGATAAGCACGTTTTCTGAAATGCCGCTCTCCCGTCACTCTGGTTAAAGTGTTATGAAAAAAAAGGCTGTTGGGGGCTAGGGAGTATCGAGTTGATCATTATACATGAAGAAATAACCAATTTCATCGTTTGGTTTATGTTTTACACGATGCTCAGCTCCAGCTGGAAGTGTAAAAAGAACCGGGCTGGTTAAAAAAAGAACCGGGCGACCCGGTAAAATTTCTTAGCCGGGGCTCTGGAAGCCTAACACGGCGTGATCTTGTCCAAAAAGCCGCTGCTGAGCTCCAGCTGGAAGTGTAAAAAGAACCGGGCTGGTTAAAAAAAAGAACCGGGCGACCCGGTAAAATTGCTTAGCCGGGGCTCTGGAAGCCTAACACGGCGTGATCTTGTCCAAAAAGCCGCTGCTGAGCTCCAGCTGGAAGTGTAAAAAGAACCGGGCTGGTTAAAAAAAAGAACCGGGCGGCCCGGTAAAATTGCTTAGCCGGGGCTCTGGAAGCCTAACCCGGCGTGATACTGTGCAAAAAGCCGCTGCTGAGCTCCAGCTGGAAGTGTAAAAAAAACCGGGCTGGTTAAAAAAAAGAACCGGGCGACCCTGTAAAATTGCTTAGCCGGGGCTCTGGAAGCCTAACACGGCGTGATCTTGTCCAAAAACCCGCTGCTGAGCTCCAGCTGGAAGTGTAAAAAGAACCGGGCTGGTTAAAAAAAAGAACCGGGCGGGCCGGTAAAATTGCTTAGCCGGGGCTCTGGAAGCCTAACACGGCGTGATCTTGTCCAAAAAGCCGCTCGTGAGCTCCAGCTGGAAGTGTAAAAAGAACCGGGCTGGTTCAAAAAAAGAACCGGGCGGCCCGGTAGAATTGCTTAGCCGAGGTCCTGGAAGCCTAACCCGGCGTGATCTTGCGCAAAAAGCCGCTGCTGAGCTCCAGCTGGAAGTGTAAAAAGAACCGGGCTGGTTCAAAAAAAGAACCGGGCGGCCCGGTAAAATTGCTTAGCCGGGGTCCTGGAAGCCTAACGCGGCGTGATCTTGCCCGAAAGTCGGCCTCTATACTTCCATATTAGGTACCAGGCGCTCAGAGCCAACTTGGCAAAAATTTTCTAAGTGGCCACGGCTCTGCGGGGATTGTGCGTCCGACCCGCGCCGGTTCTCCAGCCGGCCTAAAATAACGCAAAACCAGCCTCTCCCCCTGGAGCTCACAGCCAAAGGCGAAACTTTTCTAAGTGCCTACGGCTCTGCGGGCTTTTGAGTCCGCCCCGCGCCGGTTCGTCGGTCGGCCTCAAAAAGCGAAAAATCAGCCTCTCTCCCTGGAGCTCGACTCGAGTTGATTATTATACATGAAGAAATAACCAATTTCATCGTTTGGTTTATGTTTTACACGCGTTTTAAATTTTATTGCCGAAATCGCTTTTTCTCGCCGAGATAAGCACGTTTTCTGAAATGCCGCTCTCCCGTCACTCTGGTTAAAGTGTTATGAAAAAAAAGGCTGTTGGGGGCTAGGGAGTATCGAGTTGATCATTATACATGAAGAAATAACCAATTTCATCGTTTGGTTTATGTTTTACACGCGTTTTAAATTTTATTGCCGAAATCGCTTTTTCTCGCCGAGATAAGCACGTTTTCTGAAATGCCGCTCTCCCGTCACTCTGGTTAAAGTGTTATGAAAAAAAAGGCTGTTGGGGGCTAGGGAGTATCGAGTTGATCATTATACATGAAGAAATAACCAATTTCATCGTTTGGTTTATGTTTTACACGCGTTTTAAATTTTATTGCCGAAATCGCTTTTTCTCGCCGAGATAAGCACGTTTTCTGAAATGCCGCTCTCCCGTCACTCTGGTTAAAGTGTTATGAAAAAAAAGGCTGTTGGGGGCTAGGGAGTATCGAGTTGATCATTATACATGAAGAAATAACCAATTTCATCGTTTGGTTTATGTTTTACACGCGTTTTAAATTTTATTGCCGAAATCGCTTTTTCTCGCCGAGATAAGCACGTTTTCTGAAATGCCGCTCTCCCGTCACTCTGGTTAAAGTGTTATGAAAAAAAAGGCTGTTGGGGGCTAGGGAGTATCGAGTTGATCATTATACATGAAGAAATAACCAATTTCATCGTTTGGTTTATGTTTTACACGCGTTTTAAATTTTATTGCCGAAATCGCTTTTTCTCGCCGAGATAAGCACGTTTTCTGAAATGCCGCTCTCCCGTCACTCTGGTTAAAGTGTTATGAAAAAAAAGGCTGTTGGGGGCTAGGGAGTATCGAGTTGATCATTATACATGAAGAAATAACCAATTTCATCGTTTGGTTTATGTTTTACACGCGTTTTAAATTTTATTGCCGAAATCGCTTTTTCTCGCCGAGATAAGCACGTTTTCTGAAATGCCGCTCTCCCGTCACTCTGGTTAAAGTGTTATGAAAAAAAAAAGGCTGTTGGGGGCTAGGGAGTATCGAGTTGATCATTATACATGAAGAAATAACCAATTTCATCGTTTGGTTTATGTTTTACACGCGTTTTAAATTTTATTGCCGAAATCGCTTTTTCTCGCCGAGATAAGCACGTTTTCTGAAATGCCGCTCTCCCGTCACTCTGGTTAAAGTGTTATGAAAAAAAAGGCTGTTGGGGGCTAGGGAGTATCGAGTTGATCATTATACATGAAGAAATAACCAATTTCATCGTTTGGTTTATGTTTTACACGATGCTCAGCTCCAGCTGGAAGTGTAAAAAGAACCGGGCTGGTTAAAAAAAGAACCGGGAGGCCCGGTAAAATTGCTTAGCCGGGGCTCTGGAAGCCTAACCCGGCGTGATACTGTGCAAAAAGCCGCTGCTGAGCTCCAGCTGGAAGTGTAAAAAAAACCGGGCTGGTTAAAAAAAAGAACCGGGCGACCCTGTAAAATTGCTTAGCCGGGGCTCTGGAAGCCTAACACGGCGTGATCTTGTCCAAAAACCCGCTGCTGAGCTCCAGCTGGAAGTGTAAAAAGAACCGGGCTGGTTAAAAAAAAGAACCGGGCGGGCCGGTAAAATTGCTTAGCCGGGGCTCTGGAAGCCTAACACGGCGTGATCTTGTCCAAAAAGCCGCTCGTGAGCTCCAGCTGGAAGTGTAAAAAGAACCGGGCTGGTTCAAAAAAAGAACCGGGCGGCCCGGTAGAATTGCTTAGCCGAGGTCCTGGAAGCCTAACCCGGCGTGATCTTGCGCAAAAAGCCGCTGCTGAGCTCCAGCTGGAAGTGTAAAAAGAACCGGGCTGGTTCAAAAAAAGAACCGGGCGGCCCGGTAAAATTGCTTAGCCGGGGTCCTGGAAGCCTAACGCGGCGTGATCTTGCCCGAAAGTCGGCCTCTATACTTCCATATTAGGTACCAGGCGCTCAGAGCCAACTTGGCAAAAATTTTCTAAGTGCCCACGGCTCTGCGGGGATTGTGCGTCCGACCCGCGCCGGTTCTCCAGCCGGCCTAAAATAACGCAAAACCAGCCTCTCCCCCTGGAGCTCACAGCCAAAGGCGAAACTTTTCTAAGTGCCTACGGCTCTGCGGGCTTTTGAGTCCGCCCCGCGCCGGTTCGTCGGTCGGCCTCAAAAAGCGAAAAATCAGCCTCTCTCCCTGGAGCTCGACTCGAGTTGATTATTATACATGAAGAAATAACCAATTTCATCGTTTGGTTTATGTTTTACACGCGTTTTAAATTTTATTGCCGAAATCGCTTTTTCTCGCCGAGATAAGCACGTTTTCTGAAATGCCGCTCTCCCGTCACTCTGGTTAAAGTGTTATGAAAAAAAAGGCTGTTGGGGGCTAGGGAGTATCGAGTTGATCATTATACATGAAGAAATAACCAATTTCATCGTTTGGTTTATGTTTTACACGCGTTTTAAATTTTATTGCCGAAATCGCTTTTTCTCGCCGAGATAAGCACGTTTTCTGAAATGCCGCTCTCCCGTCACTCTGGTTAAAGTGTTATGAAAAAAAAGGCTGTTGGGGGCTAGGGAGTATCGAGTTGATCATTATACATGAAGAAATAACCAATTTCATCGTTTGGTTTATGTTTTACACGCGTTTTAAATTTTATTGCCGAAATCGCTTTTTCTCGCCGAGATAAGCACGTTTTCTGAAATGCCGCTCTCCCGTCACTCTGGTTAAAGTGTTATGAAAAAAAAGGCTGTTGGGGGCTAGGGAGTATCGAGTTGATCATTATACATGAAGAAATAACCAATTTCATCGTTTGGTTTATATTTTACACGCGTTTTAAATTTTATTGCCGAGATAAGCACGTTTTCTGAAATGCCGCTCTCCCGTCACTCTGGTTAAAGTGTTATGAAAAAAAAGGCTGTTGGGGGCTAGGGAGTATCGAGTTGATCATTATACATGAAGAAATAACCAATTTCATCGTTTGGTTTATGTTTTACACGCGTTTTAAATTTTATTGCCGAAATCGCTTTTTCTCGCCGAGATAAGCACGTTTTCTGAAATGCCGCTCTCCCGTCACTCTGGTTAAAGTGTTATGAAAAAAAAGGCTGTTGGGGGCTAGGGAGTATCGAGTTGATCATTATACATGAAGAAATAACCAATTTCATCGTTTGGTTTATGTTTTACACGATGCTCAGCTCCAGCTGGAAGTGTAAAAAGAACCGGGCTGGTTAAAAAAAGAACCGGGCGACCCGGTAAAATTTCTTAGCCGGGGCTCTGGAAGCCTAACACGGCGTGATCTTGTCCAAAAAGCCGCTGCTGAGCTCCAGCTGGAAGTGTAAAAAGAACCGGGCTGGTTAAAAAAAAGAACCGGGCGACCCGGTAAAATTGCTTAGCCGGGGCTCTGGAAGCCTAACACGGCGTGATCTTGTCCAAAAAGCCGCTGCTGAGCTCCAGCTGGAAGTGTAAAAAGAACCGGGCTGGTTAAAAAAAAGAACCGGGCGGCCCGGTAAAATTGCTTAGCCGGGGCTCTGGAAGCCTAACCCGGCATGATACTGTGCAAAAAGCCGCTGCTGAGCTCCAGCTGGAAGTGTAAAAAAAACCGGGCTGGTTAAAAAAAAGAACCGGGCGACCCTGTAAAATTGCTTAGCCGGGGCTCTGGAAGCCTAACACGGCGTGATCTTGTCCAAAAACCCGCTGCTGAGCTCCAGCTGGAAGTGTAAAAAGAACCGGGCTGGTTAAAAAAAAGAACCGGGCGGGCCGGTAAAATTGCTTAGCCGGGGCTCTGGAAGCCTAACACGGCGTGATCTTGTCCAAAAAGCCGCTCGTGAGCTCCAGCTGGAAGTGTAAAAAGAACCGGGCTGGTTCAAAAAAAGAACCGGGCGGCCCGGTAGAATTGCTTAGCCGAGGTCCTGGAAGCCTAACCCGGCGTGATCTTGCGCAAAAAGCCGCTGCTGAGCTCCAGCTGGAAGTGTAAAAAGAACCGGGCTGGTTCAAAAAAAGAACCGGGCGGCCCGGTAAAATTGCTTAGCCGGGGTCCTGGAAGCCTAACGCGGCGTGATCTTGCCCGAAAGTCGGCCTCTATACTTCCATATTAGGTACCAGGCGCTCAGAGCCAACTTGGCAAAAATTTTCTAAGTGCCCACGGCTCTGCGGGGATTGTGCGTCCGACCCGCGCCGGTTCTCCAGCCGGCCTAAAATAACGCAAAACCAGCCTCTCCCCCTGGAGCTCACAGCCAAAGGCGAAACTTTTCTAAGTGCCTACGGCTCTGCGGGCTTTTGAGTCCGCCCCGCGCCGGTTCGTCGGTCGGCCTCAAAAAGCGAAAAATCAGCCTCTCTCCCTGGAGCTCGACTCGAGTTGATTATTATACATGAAGAAATAACCAATTTCATCGTTTGGTTTATGTTTTACACGCGTTTTAAATTTTATTGCCGAAATCGCTTTTTCTCGCCGAGATAAGCACGTTTTCTGAAATGCCGCTCTCCCGTCACTCTGGTTAAAGTGTTATGAAAAAAAAGGCTGTTGGGGGCTAGGGAGTATCGAGTTGATCATTATACATGAAGAAATAACCAATTTCATCGTTTGGTTTATGTTTTACACGCGTTTTAAATTTTATTGCCGAAATCGCTTTTTCTCGCCGAGATAAGCACGTTTTCTGAAATGCCGCTCTCCCGTCACTCTGGTTAAAGTGTTATGAAAAAAA
Source organism: Syngnathus leptorhynchus (assembly GCF_054491065.1). Lineage (NCBI taxonomy): Eukaryota > Metazoa > Chordata > Actinopteri > Syngnathiformes > Syngnathidae > Syngnathus > Syngnathus leptorhynchus. Next base: position 302,544 of record NW_028232045.1, read on the forward strand.
AAGCTGTTGGGGGCTAGGGAGTATCGAGTTGATCATTATACATGAAGAAATAACCAATTTCATCGTTTGGTTTATGTTTTACACGCGTTTTAAATTTTATTGCCGAAATCGCTTTTTCTCGCCGAGATAAGCACGTTTTCTGAAATGCCGCTCTCCCGTCACTCTGGTTAAAGTGTTATGAAAAAAAAGGCTGTTGGGGGCTAGGGAGTATCGAGTTGATCATTATACATGAAGAAATAACCAATTTCATCGTTTGGTTTATGTTTTACACGCGTTTTAAATTTTATTGCCGAGATAAGCACGTTTTCTGAAATGCCGCTCTCCCGTCACTCTGGTTAAAGTGTTATGAAAAAAAAGGCTGTTGGGGGCTAGGGAGTATCGAGTTGATCATTATACATGAAGAAATAACCAATTTCATCGTTTGGTTTATGTTTTACACGCGTTTTAAATTTTATTGCCGAAATCGCTTTTTCTCGCCGAGATAAGCACGTTTTCTGAAATGCCGCTCTCCCGTCACTCTGGTTAAAGTGTTATGAAAAAAAAAGGCTGTTGGGGGCTAGGGAGTATCGAGTTGATCATTATACATGAAGAAATAACCAATTTCATCGTTTGGTTTATGTTTTACACGATGCTCAGCTCCAGCTGGAAGTGTAAAAAGAACCGGGCTGGTTAAAAAAAGAACCGGGCGACCCGGTAAAATTTCTTAGCCGGGGCTCTGGAAGCCTAACACGGCGTGATCTTGTCCAAAAAGCCGCTGCTGAGCTCCAGCTGGAAGTGTAAAAAGAACCGGGCTGGTTAAAAAAAAGAACCGGGCGACCCGGTAAAATTGCTTAGCCGGGGCTCTGGAAGCCTAACACGGCGTGATCTTGTCCAAAAAGCCGCTGCTGAGCTCCAGCTGGAAGTGTAAAAAGAACCGGGCTGGTTAAAAAAAAGAACCGGGCGGCCCGGTAAAATTGCTTAGCCGGGGCTCTGGAAGCCTAACCCGGCGTGATACTGTGCAAAAAGCCGCTGCTGAGCTCCAGCTGGAAGTGTAAAAAAAACCGGGCTGGTTAAAAAAAAGAACCGGGCGACCCTGTAAAATTGCTTAGCCGGGGCTCTGGAAGCCTAACACGGCGTGATCTTGTCCAAAAACCCGCTGCTGAGCTCCAGCTGGAAGTGTAAAAAGAACCGGGCTGGTTAAAAAAAAAAGAACCGGGCGGGCCGGTAAAATTGCTTAGCCGGGGCTCTGGAAGCCTAACACGGCGTGATCTTGTCCAAAAAGCCGCTCGTGAGCTCCAGCTGGAAGTGTAAAAAGAACCGGGCTGGTTCAAAAAAAGAACCGGGCGGCCCGGTAGAATTGCTTAGCCGAGGTCCTGGAAGCCTAACCCGGCGTGATCTTGCGCAAAAAGCCGCTGCTGAGCTCCAGCTGGAAGTGTAAAAAGAACCGGGCTGGTTCAAAAAAAGAACCGGGCGGCCCGGTAAAATTGCTTAGCCGGGGTCCTGGAAGCCTAACGCGGCGTGATCTTGCCCGAAAGTCGGCCTCTATACTTCCATATTAGGTACCAGGCGCTCAGAGCCAACTTGGCAAAAATTTTCTAAGTGCCCACGGCTCTGCGGGGATTGTGCGTCCGACCCGCGCCGGTTCTCCAGCCGGCCTAAAATAACGCAAAACCAGCCTCTCCCCCTGGAGCTCACAGCCAAAGGCGAAACTTTTCTAAGTGCCTACGGCTCTGCGGGCTTTTGAGTCCGCCCCGCGCCGGTTCGTCGGTCGGCCTCAAAAAGCGAAAAATCAGCCTCTCTCCCTGGAGCTCGACTCGAGTTGATTATTATACATGAAGAAATAACCAATTTCATCGTTTGGTTTATGTTTTACACGCGTTTTAAATTTTATTGCCGAAATCGCTTTTTCTCGCCGAGATAAGCACGTTTTCTGAAATGCCGCTCTCCCGTCACTCTGGTTAAAGTGTTATGAAAAAAAAGGCTGTTGGGGGCTAGGGAGTATCGAGTTGATCATTATACATGAAGAAATAACCAATTTCATCGTTTGGTTTATGTTTTACACGCGTTTTAAATTTTATTGCCGAAATCGCTTTTTCTCGCCGAGATAAGCACGTTTTCTGAAATGCCGCTCTCCCGTCACTCTGGTTAAAGTGTTATGAAAAAAAAGGCTGTTGGGGGCTAGGGAGTATCGAGTTGATCATTATACATGAAGAAATAACCAATTTCATCGTTTGGTTTATGTTTTACACGCGTTTTAAATTTTATTGCCGAAATCGCTTTTTCTCGCCGAGATAAGCACGTTTTCTGAAATGCCGCTCTCCCGTCACTCTGGTTAAAGTGTTATGAAAAAAAAGGCTGTTGGGGGCTAGGGAGTATCGAGTTGATCATTATACATGAAGAAATAACCAATTTCATCGTTTGGTTTATGTTTTACACGCGTTTTAAATTTTATTGCCGAGATAAGCACGTTTTCTGAAATGCCGCTCTCCCGTCACTCTGGTTAAAGTGTTATGAAAAAAAAGGCTGTTGGGGGCTAGGGAGTATCGAGTTGATCATTATACATGAAGAAATAACCAATTTCATCGTTTGGTTTATGTTTTACACGCGTTTTAAATTTTATTGCCGAAATCGCTTTTTCTCGCCGAGATAAGCACGTTTTCTGAAATGCCGCTCTCCCGTCACTCTGGTTAAAGTGTTATGAAAAAAAAGGCTGTTGGGGGCTAGGGAGTATCGAGTTGATCATTATACATGAAGAAATAACCAATTTCATCGTTTGGTTTATGTTTTACACGATGCTCAGCTCCAGCTGGAAGTGTAAAAAGAACCGGGCTGGTTAAAAAAAGAACCGGGCGACCCGGTAAAATTTCTTAGCCGGGGCTCTGGAAGCCTAACACGGCGTGATCTTGTCCAAAAAGCCGCTGCTGAGCTCCAGCTGGAAGTGTAAAAAGAACCGGGCTGGTTAAAAAAAAGAACCGGGCGACCCGGTAAAATTGCTTAGCCGGGGCTCTGGAAGCCTAACACGGCGTGATCTTGTCCAAAAAGCCGCTGCTGAGCTCCAGCTGGAAGTGTAAAAAGAACCGGGCTGGTTAAAAAAAAGAACCGGGCGGCCCGGTAAAATTGCTTAGCCGGGGCTCTGGAAGCCTAACCCGGCGTGATACTGTGCAAAAAGCCGCTGCTGAGCTCCAGCTGGAAGTGTAAAAAAAACCGGGCTGGTTAAAAAAAAGAACCGGGCGACCCTGTAAAATTGCTTAGCCGGGGCTCTGGAAGCCTAACACGGCGTGATCTTGTCCAAAAACCCGCTGCTGAGCTCCAGCTGGAAGTGTAAAAAGAACCGGGCTGGTTAAAAAAAAGAACCGGGCGGGCCGGTAAAATTGCTTAGCCGGGGCTCTGGAAGCCTAACACGGCGTGATCTTGTCCAAAAAGCCGCTCGTGAGCTCCAGCTGGAAGTGTAAAAAGAACCGGGCTGGTTCAAAAAAAGAACCGGGCGGCCCGGTAGAATTGCTTAGCCGAGGTCCTGGAAGCCTAACCCGGCGTGATCTTGCGCAAAAAGCCGCTGCTGAGCTCCAGCTGGAAGTGTAAAAAGAACCGGGCTGGTTCAAAAAAAGAACCGGGCGGCCCGGTAAAATTGCTTAGCCGGGGTCCTGGAAGCCTAACGCGGCGTGATCTTGCCCGAAAGTCGGCCTCTATACTTCCATATTAGGTACCAGGCGCTCAGAGCCAACTTGGCAAAAATTTTCTAAGTGCCCACGGCTCTGCGGGGATTGTGCGTCCGACCCGCGCCGGTTCTCCAGCCGGCCTAAAATAACGCAAAACCAGCCTCTCCCCCTGGAGCTCACAGCCAAAGGCGAAACTTTTCTAAGTGCCTACGGCTCTGCGGGCTTTTGAGTCCGCCCCGCGCCGGTTCGTCGGTCGGCCTCAAAAAGCGAAAAATCAGCCTCTCTCCCTGGAGCTCGACTCGAGTTGATTATTATACATGAAGAAATAACCAATTTCATCGTTTGGTTTATGTTTTACACGCGTTTTAAATTTTATTGCCGAAATCGCTTTTTCTCGCCGAGATAAGCACGTTTTCTGAAATGCCGCTCTCCCGTCACTCTGGTTAAAGTGTTATGAAAAAAAAGGCTGTTGGGGGCTAGGGAGTATCGAGTTGATCATTATACATGAAGAAATAACCAATTTCATCGTTTGGTTTATGTTTTACACGCGTTTTAAATTTTATTGCCGAAATCGCTTTTTCTCGCCGAGATAAGCACGTTTTCTGAAATGCCGCTCTCCCGTCACTCTGGTTAAAGTGTTATGAAAAAAAAGGCTGTTGGGGGCTAGGGAGTATCGAGTTGATCATTATACATGAAGAAATAACCAATTTCATCGTTTGGTTTATGTTTTACACGCGTTTTAAATTTTATTGCCGAAATCGCTTTTTCTCGCCGAGATAAGCACGTTTTCTGAAATGCCGCTCTCCCGTCACTCTGGTTAAAGTGTTATGAAAAAAAAGGCTGTTGGGGGCTAGGGAGTATCGAGTTGATCATTATACATGAAGAAATAACCAATTTCATCGTTTGGTTTATGTTTTACACGCGTTTTAAATTTTATTGCCGAGATAAGCACGTTTTCTGAAATGCCGCTCTCCCGTCACTCTGGTTAAAGTGTTATGAAAAAAAAGGCTGTTGGGGGCTAGGGAGTATCGAGTTGATCATTATACATGAAGAAATAACCAATTTCATCGTTTGGTTTATGTTTTACACGCGTTTTAAATTTTATTGCCGAAATCGCTTTTTCTCGCCGAGATAAGCACGTTTTCTGAAATGCCGCTCTCCCGTCACTCTGGTTAAAGTGTTATGAAAAAAAAGGCTGTTGGGGGCTAGGGAGTATCGAGTTGATCATTATACATGAAGAAATAACCAATTTCATCGTTTGGTTTATGTTTTACACGATGCTCAGCTCCAGCTGGAAGTGTAAAAAGAACCGGGCTGGTTAAAAAAAGAACCGGGCGACCCGGTAAAATTTCTTAGCCGGGGCTCTGGAAGCCTAACACGGCGTGATCTTGTCCAAAAAGCCGCTGCTGAGCTCCAGCTGGAAGTGTAAAAAGAACCGGGCTGGTTAAAAAAAAGAACCGGGCGACCCGGTAAAATTGCTTAGCCGGGGCTCTGGAAGCCTAACACGGCGTGATCTTGTCCAAAAAGCCGCTGCTGAGCTCCAGCTGGAAGTGTAAAAAGAACCGGGCTGGTTAAAAAAAAGAACCGGGCGGCCCGGTAAAATTGCTTAGCCGGGGCTCTGGAAGCCTAACCCGGCGTGATACTGTGCAAAAAGCCGCTGCTGAGCTCCAGCTGGAAGTGTAAAAAAAACCGGGCTGGTTAAAAAAAAGAACCGGGCGACCCTGTAAAATTGCTTAGCCGGGGCTCTGGAAGCCTAACACGGCGTGATCTTGTCCAAAAACCCGCTGCTGAGCTCCAGCTGGAAGTGTAAAAAGAACCGGGCTGGTTAAAAAAAAGAACCGGGCGGGCCGGTAAAATTGCTTAGCCGGGGCTCTGGAAGCCTAACACGGCGTGATCTTGTCCAAAAAGCCGCTCGTGAGCTCCAGCTGGAAGTGTAAAAAGAACCGGGCTGGTTCAAAAAAAGAACCGGGCGGCCCGGTAGAATTGCTTAGCCGAGGTCCTGGAAGCCTAACCCGGCGTGATCTTGCGCAAAAAGCCGCTGCTGAGCTCCAGCTGGAAGTGTAAAAAGAACCGGGCTGGTTCAAAAAAAGAACCGGGCGGCCCGGTAAAATTGCTTAGCCGGGGTCCTGGAAGCCTAACGCGGCGTGATCTTGCCCGAAAGTCGGCCTCTATACTTCCATATTAGGTACCAGGCGCTCAGAGCCAACTTGGCAAAAATTTTCTAAGTGCCCACGGCTCTGCGGGGATTGTGCGTCCGACCCGCGCCGGTTCTCCAGCCGGCCTAAAATAACGCAAAACCAGCCTCTCCCCCTGGAGCTCACAGCCAAAGGCGAAACTTTTCTAAGTGCCTACGGCTCTGCGGGCTTTTGAGTCCGCCCCGCGCCGGTTCGTCGGTCGGCCTCAAAAAGCGAAAAATCAGCCTCTCTCCCTGGAGCTCGACTCGAGTTGATTATTATACATGAAGAAATAACCAATTTCATCGTTTGGTTTATGTTTTACACGCGTTTTAAATTTTATTGCCGAAATCGCTTTTTCTCGCCGAGATAAGCACGTTTTCTGAAATGCCGCTCTCCCGTCACTCTGGTTAAAGTGTTATGAAAAAAAAGGCTGTTGGGGGCTAGGGAGTATCGAGTTGATCATTATACATGAAGAAATAACCAATTTCATCGTTTGGTTTATGTTTTACACGCGTTTTAAATTTTATTGCCGAAATCGCTTTTTCTCGCCGAGATAAGCACGTTTTCTGAAATGCCGCTCTCCCGTCACTCTGGTTAAAGTGTTCTGAAAAAAAAGGCTGTTGGGGGCTAGGGAGTATCGAGTTGATCATTATACATGAAGAAATAACCAATTTCATCGTTTGGTTTATGTTTTACACGCGTTTTAAATTTTATTGCCGAAATCGCTTTTTCTCGCCGAGATAAGCACGTTTTCTGAAATGCCGCTCTCCCGTCACTCTGGTTAAAGTGTTATGAAAAAAAAGGCTGTTGGGGGCTAGGGAGTATCGAGTTGATCATTATACATGAAGAAATAACCAATTTCATCGTTTGGTTTATGTTTTACACGCGTTTTAAATTTTATTGCCGAGATAAGCACGTTTTCTGAAATGCCGCTCTCCCGTCACTCTGGTTAAAGTGTTATGAAAAAAAAGGCTGTTGGGGGCTAGGGAGTATCGAGTTGATCATTATACATGAAGAAATAACCAATTTCATCGTTTGGTTTATGTTTTACACGCGTTTTAAATTTTATTGCCGAAATCGCTTTTTCTCGCCGAGATAAGCACGTTTTCTGAAATGCCGCTCTCCCGTCACTCTGGTTAAAGTGTTATGAAAAAAAAGGCTGTTGGGGGCTAGGGAGTATCGAGTTGATCATTATACATGAAGAAATAACCAATTTCATCGTTTGGTTTATGTTTTACACGCGTTTTAAATTTTATTGCCGAAATCGCTTTTTCTCGCCGAGATAAGCACGTTTTCTGAAATGCCGCTCTCCCGTCACTCTGGTTAAAGTGTTATGAAAAAAAAAGGCTGTTGGGGGCTAGGGAGTATCGAGTTGATCATTATACATGAAGAAATAACCAATTTCATCGTTTGGTTTATGTTTTACACGCGTTTTAAATTTTATTGCCGAAATCGCTTTTTCTCGCCGAGATAAGCACGTTTTCTGAAATGCCGCTCTCCCGTCACTCTGGTTAAAGTGTTATGAAAAAAAAGGCTGTTGGGGGCTAGGGAGTATCGAGTTGATCATTATACATGAAGAAATAACCAATTTCATCGTTTGGTTTATGTTTTACACGCGTTTTAAATTTTATTGCCGAAATCGCTTTTTCTCGCCGAGATAAGCACGTTTTCTGAAATGCCGCTCTCCCGTCCCTCTGGTTAAAGTGTTATGAAAAAAAAGGCTGTTGGGGGCTAGGGAGTATCGAGTTGATCATTATACATGAAGAAATAACCAATTTCATCGTTTGGTTTATGTTTTACACGCGTTTTAAATTTTATTGCCGAAATCGCTTTTTCTCGCCGAGATAAGCACGTTTTCTGAAATGCCGCTCTCCCGTCACTCTGGTTAAAGTGTTATGAAAAAAAAGGCTGTTGGGGGCTAGGGAGTATCGAGTTGATCATTATACATGAAGAAATAACCAATTTCATCGTTTGGTTTATGTTTTACACGCGTTTTAAATTTTATTGCCGAGATAAGCACGTTTTCTGAAATGCCGCTCTCCCGTCACTCTGGTTAAAGTGTTATGAAAAAAAAGGCTGTTGGGGGCTAGGGAGTATCGAGTTGATCATTATACATGAAGAAATAACCAATTTCATCGTTTGGTTTATGTTTTACACGCGTTTTAAATTTTATTGCCGAAATCGCTTTTTCTCGCCGAGATAAGCACGTTTTCTGAAATGCCGCTCTCCCGTCACTCTGGTTAAAGTGTTATGAAAAAAAAGGCTGTTGGGGGCTAGGGAGTATCGAGTTGATCATTATACATGAAGAAATAACCAATTTCATCGTTTGGTTTATGTTTTACACGATGCTCAGCTCCAGCTGGAAGTGTAAAAAGAACCGGGCTGGTTAAAAAAAGAACCGGGAGGCCCGGTAAAATTGCTTAGCCGGGGCTCTGGAAGCCTAACCCGGCGTGATACTGTGCAAAAAGCCGCTGCTGAGCTCCAGCTGGAAGTGTAAAAAAAACCGGGCTGGTTAAAAAAAAGAACCGGGCGACCCTGTAAAATTGCTTAGCCGGGGCTCTGGAAGCCTAACACGGCGTGATCTTGTCCAAAAACCCGCTGCTGAGCTCCAGCTGGAAGTGTAAAAAGAACCGGGCTGGTTAAAAAAAAGAACCGGGCGGGCCGGTAAAATTGCTTAGCCGGGGCTCTGGAAGCCTAACACGGCGTGATCTTGTCCAAAAAGCCGCTCGTGAGCTCCAGCTGGAAGTGTAAAAAGAACCGGGCTGGTTCAAAAAAAGAACCGGGCGGCCCGGTAGAATTGCTTAGCCGAGGTCCTGGAAGCCTAACCCGGCGTGATCTTGCGCAAAAAGCCGCTGCTGAGCTCCAGCTGGAAGTGTAAAAAGAACCGGGCTGGTTCAAAAAAAGAACCGGGCGGCCCGGTAAAATTGCTTAGCCGGGGTCCTGGAAGCCTAACGCGGCGTGATCTTGCCCGAAAGTCGGCCTCTATACTTCCATATTAGGTACCAGGCGCTCAGAGCCAACTTGGCAAAAATTTTCTAAGTGCCCACGGCTCTGCGGGGATTGTGCGTCCGACCCGCGCCGGTTCTCCAGCCGGCCTAAAATAACGCAAAACCAGCCTCTCCCCCTGGAGCTCACAGCCAAAGGCGAAACTTTTCTAAGTGCCTACGGCTCTGCGGGCTTTTGAGTCCGCCCCGCGCCGGTTCGTCGGTCGGCCTCAAAAAGCGAAAAATCAGCCTCTCTCCCTGGAGCTCGACTCGAGTTGATTATTATACATGAAGAAATAACCAATTTCATCGTTTGGTTTATGTTTTACACGCGTTTTAAATTTTATTGCCGAAATCGCTTTTTCTCGCCGAGATAAGCACGTTTTCTGAAATGCCGCTCTCCCGTCACTCTGGTTAAAGTGTTATGAAAAAAAAGGCTGTTGGGGGCTAGGGAGTATCGAGTTGATCATTATACATGAAGAAATAACCAATTTCATCGTTTGGTTTATGTTTTACACGCGTTTTAAATTTTATTGCCGAAATCGCTTTTTCTCGCCGAGATAAGCACGTTTTCTGAAATGCCGCTCTCCCGTCACTCTGGTTAAAGTGTTATGAAAAAAAAGGCTGTTGGGGGCTAGGGAGTATCGAGTTGATCATTATACATGAAGAAATAACCAATTTCATCGTTTGGTTTATGTTTTACACGCGTTTTAAATTTTATTGCCGAAATCGCTTTTTCTCGCCGAGATAAGCACGTTTTCTGAAATGCCGCTCTCCCGTCACTCTGGTTAAAGTGTTATGAAAAAAAAGGCTGTTGGGGGCTAGGGAGTATCGAGTTGATCATTATACATGAAGAAATAACCAATTTCATCGTTTGGTTTATGTTTTACACGCGTTTTAAATTTTATTGCCGAGATAAGCACGTTTTCTGAAATGCCGCTCTCCCGTCACTCTGGTTAAAGTGTTATGAAAAAAAAGGCTGTTGGGGGCTAGGGAGTATCGAGTTGATCATTATACATGAAGAAATAACCAATTTCATCGTTTGGTTTATGTTTTACACGCGTTTTAAATTTTATTGCCGAAATCGCTTTTTCTCGCCGAGATAAGCACGTTTTCTGAAATGCCGCTCTCCCGTCACTCTGGTTAAAGTGTTATGAAAAAAAAGGCTGTTGGGGGCTAGGGAGTATCGAGTTGATCATTATACATGAAGAAATAACCAATTTCATCGTTTGGTTTATGTTTTACACGATGCTCAGCTCCAGCTGGAAGTGTAAAAAGAACCGGGCTGGTTAAAAAAAGAACCGGGCGACCCGGTAAAATTTCTTAGCCGGGGCTCTGGAAGCCTAACACGGCGTGATCTTGTCCAAAAAGCCGCTGCTGAGCTCCAGCTGGAAGTGTAAAAAGAACCGGGCTGGTTAAAAAAAAGAACCGGGCGACCCGGTAAAATTGCTTAGCCGGGGCTCTGGAAGCCTAACACGGCGTGATCTTGTCCAAAAAGCCGCTGCTGAGCTCCAGCTGGAAGTGTAAAAAGAACCGGGCTGGTTAAAAAAAAGAACCGGGCGGCCCGGTAAAATTGCTTAGCCGGGGCTCTGGAAGCCTAACCCGGCGTGATACTGTGCAAAAAGCCGCTGCTGAGCTCCAGCTGGAAGTGTAAAAAAAACCGGGCTGGTTAAAAAAAAGAACCGGGCGACCCTGTAAAATTGCTTAGCCGGGGCTCTGGAAGCCTAACACGGCGTGATCTTGTCCAAAAACCCGCTGCTGAGCTCCAGCTGGAAGTGTAAAATGAACCGGGCTGGTTAAAAAAAAGAACCGGGCGGGCCGGTAAAATTGCTTAGCCGGGGCTCTGGAAGCCTAACACGGCGTGATCTTGTCCAAAAAGCCGCTCGTGAGCTCCAGCTGGAAGTGTAAAAAGAACCGGGCTGGTTCAAAAAAAGAACCGGGCGGCCCGGTAGAATTGCTTAGCCGAGGTCCTGGAAGCCTAACCCGGCGTGATCTTGCGCAAAAAGCCGCTGCTGAGCTCCAGCTGGAAGTGTAAAAAGAACCGGGCTGGTTCAAAAAAAGAACCGGGCGGCCCGGTAAAATTGCTTAGCCGGGGTCCTGGAAGCCTAACGCGGCGTGATCTTGCCCGAAAGTCGGCCTCTATACTTCCATATTAGGTACCAGGCGCTCAGAGCCAACTTGGCAAAAATTTTCTAAGTGCCCACGGCTCTGCGGGGATTGTGCGTCCGACCCGCGCCGGTTCTCCAGCCGGCCTAAAATAACGCAAAACCAGCCTCTCCCCCTGGAGCTCACAGCCAAAGGCGAAACTTTTCTAAGTGCCTACGGCTCTGCGGGCTTTTGAGTCCGCCCCGCGCCGGTTCGTCGGTCGGCCTCAAAAAGCGAAAAATCAGCCTCTCTCCCTGGAGCTCGACTCGAGTTGATTATTATACATGAAGAAATAACCAATTTCATCGTTTGGTTTATGTTTTACACGCGTTTTAAATTTTATTGCCGAAATCGCTTTTTCTCGCCGAGATAAGCACGTTTTCTGAAATGCCGCTCTCCCGTCACTCTGGTTAAAGTGTTATGAAAAAAAAGGCTGTTGGGGGCTAGGGAGTATCGAGTTGATCATTATACATGAAGAAATAACCAATTTCATCGTTTGGTTTATGTTTTACACGCGTTTTAAATTTTATTGCCGAAATCGCTTTTTCTCGCCGAGATAAGCACGTTTTCTGAAATGCCGCTCTCCCGTCACTCTGGTTAAAGTGTTATGAAAAAAAAGGCTGTTGGGGGCTAGGGAGTATCGAGTTGATCATTATACATGAAGAAATAACCAATTTCATCGTTTGGTTTATGTTTTACACGATGCTGAGCTCCAGCTGGAAGTGTAAAAAGAACCGGGCTGGTTAAAAAAAAGAACCGGGCGGGCCGGTAAAATTTCTTAGCCGGGGCTCTGGAAGCCTAACACGGCGTGATCTTGTCCAAAAAGCCGCTGCTGAGCTCCAGCTGGAAGTGTAAAAAGAACCGGGCTGGTTAAAAAAAAGAACCGGGCGACCCGGTAAAATTGCTTAGCCGGGGCTCTGGAAGCCTAACACGGCGTGATCTTGTCCAAAAAGCCGCTGCTGAGCTCCAGCTGGAAGTGTAAAAAAAACCGGGCTGGTTAAAAAAAAGAACCGGGCGGCCCGGTAAAATTGCTTAGCCGGGGCTCTGGAAGCCTAACCCGGCGTGATACTGTGCAAAAAGCCGCTGCTGAGCTCCAGCTGGAAGTGTAAAAAAAACCGGGCTGGTTAAAAAAAAGAACCGGGCGACCCTGTAAAATTGCTTAGCCGGGGCTCTGGAAGCCTAACACGGCGTGATCTTGTCCAAAAACCCGCTGCTGAGCTCCAGCTGGAAGTGTAAAAAGAACCGGGCTGGTTAAAAAAAAGAACCGGGCGGGCCGGTAAAATTGCTTAGCCGGGGCTCTGGAAGCCTAACACGGCGTGATCTTGTCCAAAAAGCCGCTCGTGAGCTCCAGCTGGAAGTGTAAAAAGAACCGGGCTGGTTCAAAAAAAGAACCGGGCGGCCCGGTAGAATTGCTTAGCCGAGGTCCTGGAAGCCTAACCCGGCGTGATCTTGCGCAAAAAGCCGCTGCTGAGCTCCAGCTGGAAGTGTAAAAAGAACCGGGCTGGTTCAAAAAAAGAACCGGGCGGCCCGGTAAAATTGCTTAGCCGGGGTCCTGGAAGCCTAACGCGGCGTGATCTTGCCCGAAAGTCGGCCTCTATACTTCCATATTAGGTACCAGGCGCTCAGAGCCAACTTGGCAAAAATTTTCTAAGTGCCCACGGCTCTGCGGGGATTGTGCGTCCGACCCGCGCCGGTTCTCCAGCCGGCCTAAAATAACGCAAAACCAGCCTCTCCCCCTGGAGCTCACAGCCAAAGGCGAAACTTTTCTAAGTGCCTACGGCTCTGCGGGCTTTTGAGTCCGCCCCGCGCCGGTTCGTCGGTCGGCCTCAAAAAGCGAAAAATCAGCCTCTCTCCCTGGAGCTCGACTCGAGTTGATTATTATACATGAAGAAATAACCAATTTCATCGTTTGGTTTATGTTTTACACGCGTTTTAAATTTTATTGCCGAAATCGCTTTTTCTCGCCGAGATAAGCACGTTTTCTGAAATGCCGCTCTCCCGTCACTCTGGTTAAAGTGTTATGAAAAAAAAGGCTGTTGGGGGCTAGGGAGTATCGAGTTGATCATTATACATGAAGAAATAACCAATTTCATCATTTGGTTTATGTTTTACACGCGTTTTAAATTTTATTGCCGAAATCGCTTTTTCTCGCCGAGATAAGCACGTTTTCTGAAATGCCGCTCTCCCGTCACTCTGGTTAAAGTGTTATGAAAAAAAAGGCTGTTGGGGGCTAGGGAGTATCGAGTTGATCATTATACATGAAGAAATAACCAATTTCATCGTTTGGTTTATGTTTTACACGCGTTTTAAATTTTATTGCCGAAATCGCTTTTTCTCGCCGAGATAAGCACGTTTTCTGAAATGCCGCTCTCCCGTCACTCTGGTTAAAGTGTTATGAAAAAAAAAGGCTGTTGGGGGCTAGGGAGTATCGAGTTGATCATTATACATGAAGAAATAACCAATTTCATCGTTTGGTTTATGTTTTACACGCGTTTTAAATTTTATTGCCGAGATAAGCACGTTTTCTGAAATGCCGCTCTCCCGTCACTCTGGTTAAAGTGTTATGAAAAAAAAGGCTGTTGGGGGCTAGGGAGTATCGAGTTGATCATTATACATGAAGAAATAACCAATTTCATCGTTTGGTTTATGTTTTACACGCGTTTTAAATTTTATTGCCGAAATCGCTTTTTCTCGCCGAGATAAGCACGTTTTCTGAAATGCCGCTCTCCCGTCACTCTGGTTAAAGTGTTATGAAAAAAAAGGCTGTTGGGGGCTAGGGAGTATCGAGTTGATCATTATACATGAAGAAATAACCAATTTCATCGTTTGGTTTATGTTTTACACGATGCTCAGCTCCAGCTGGAAGTGTAAAAAGAACCGGGCTGGTTAAAAAAAGAACCGGGCGACCCGGTAAAATTTCTTAGCCGGGGCTCTGGAAGCCTAACACGGCGTGATCTTGTCCAAAAAGCCGCTGCTGAGCTCCAGCTGGAAGTGTAAAAAGAACCGGGCTGGTTAAAAAAAAGAACCGGGCGACCCGGTAAAATTGCTTAGCCGGGGCTCTGGAAGCCTAACACGGCGTGATCTTGTCCAAAAAGCCGCTGCTGAGCTCCAGCTGGAAGTGTAAAAAGAACCGGGCTGGTTAAAAAAAAGAACCGGGCGGCCCGGTAAAATTGCTTAGCCGGGGCTCTGGAAGCCTAACCCGGCGTGATACTGTGCAAAAAGCCGCTGCTGAGCTCCAGCTGGAAGTGTAAAAAAAACCGGGCTGGTTAAAAAAAAGAACCGGGCGACCCTGTAAAATTGCTTAGCCGGGGCTCTGGAAGCCTAACACGGCGTGATCTTGTCCAAAAACCCGCTGCTGAGCTCCAGCTGGAAGTGTAAAAAGAACCGGGCTGGTTAAAAAAAAGAACCGGGCGGGCCGGTAAAATTGCTTAGCCGGGGCTCTGGAAGCCTAACACGGCGTGATCTTGTCCAAAAAGCCGCTCGTGAGCTCCAGCTGGAAGTGTAAAAAGAACCGGGCTGGTTCAAAAAAAGAACCGGGCGGCCCGGTAGAATTGCTTAGCCGAGGTCCTGGAAGCCTAACCCGGCGTGATCTTGCGCAAAAAGCCGCTGCTGAGCTCCAGCTGGAAGTGTAAAAAGAACCGGGCTGGTTCAAAAAAAGAACCGGGCGGCCCGGTAAAATTGCTTAGCCGGGGTCCTGGAAGCCTAACGCGGCGTGATCTTGCCCGAAAGTCGGCCTCTATACTTCCATATTAGGTACCAGGCGCTCAGAGCCAACTTGGCAAAAATTTTCTAAGTGCCCACGGCTCTGCGGGGATTGTGCGTCCGACCCGCGCCGGTTCTCCAGCCGGCCTAAAATAACGCAAAACCAGCCTCTCCCCCTGGAGCTCACAGCCAAAGGCGAAACTTTTCTAAATGCCTACGGCTCTGCGGGCTTTTGAGTCCGCCCCGCGCCGGTTCGTCGGTCGGCCTCAAAAAGCGAAAAATCAGCCTCTCTCCCTGGAGCTCGACTCGAGTTGATCATTATACATGAAGAAATAACCAATTTCATCGTTTGGTTTATGTTTTACATGCGTTTTAAATTTTATTGCCGAAATCGCTTTTTCTCGCCGAGATAAGCACGTTTTCTGAAATGCCGCTCTCCCGTCACTCTGGTTAAAGTGTTATGAAAAAAAAGGCTGTTGGGGGCTAGGGAGTATCGAGTTGATCATTATACATGAAGAAATAACCAATTTCATCGTTTGGTTTATGTTTTACACCCGTTTTAAATTTTATTGCCGAAGTCGCTTTTTCTCGCCGAGATAAGCACGTTTTCTGAAATGCCGCTCTCCCGTCACTCTGGTTAAAGTGTTATGAAAAAAAAGGCTGTTGGGGGCTAGGGAGTATCGAGTTGATCATTATACATGAAGAAATAACCAATTTCATCGTTTGGTTTATGTTTTACACGCGTTTTAAATTTTATTGCCGAAATCGCTTTTTCTCGCCGAGATAAGCACGTTTTCTGAAATGCCGCTCTCCCGTCACTCTGGTTAAAGTGTTATGAAAAAAAAAGGCTGTTGGGGGCTAGGGAGTATCGAGTTGATCATTATACATGAAGAAATAACCAATTTCATCGTTTGGTTTATGTTTTACACGCGTTTTAAATTTTATTGCCGAAATCGCTTTTTCTCGCCGAGATAAGCACGTTTTCTGAAATGCCGCTCTCCCGTCACTCTGGTTAAAGTGTTATGAAAAAAAAGGCTGTTGGGGGCTAGGGAGTATCGAGTTGATCATTATACATGAAGAAATAACCAATTTCATCGTTTGGTTTATGTTTTACACGCGTTTTAAATTTTATTGCCGAAATCGCTTTTTCTCGCCGAGATAAGCACGTTTTCTGAAATGCCGCTCTCCCGTCACTCTGGTTAAAGTGTTATGAAAAAAAAGGCTGTTGGGGGCTAGGGAGTATCGAGTTGATCATTATACATGAAGAAATAACCAATTTCATCGTTTGGTTTATGTTTTACACGCGTTTTAAATTTTATTGCCGAAATCGCTTTTTCTCGCCGAGATAAGCACGTTTTCTGAAATGCCGCTCTCCCGTCACTCTGGTTAAAGTGTTATGAAAAAAAAAGGCTGTTGGGGGCTAGGGAGTATCGAGTTGATCATTATACATGAAGAAATAACCAATTTCATCGTTTGGTTTATGTTTTACACGCGTTTTAAATTTTATTGCCGAAATCGCTTTTTCTCGCCGAGATAAGCACGTTTTCTGAAATGCCGCTCTCCCGTCACTCTGGTTAAAGTGTTATGAAAAAAAAGGCTGTTGGGGGCTAGGGAGTATCGAGTTGATCATTATACATGAAGAAATAACCAATTTCATCGTTTGGTTTATGTTTTACACGCGTTTTAAATTTTATTGCCGAAATCGCTTTTTCTCGCCGAGATAAGCACGTTTTCTGAAATGCCGCTCTCCCGTCCCTCTGGTTAAAGTGTTATGAAAAAAAAGGCTGTTGGGGGCTAGGGAGTATCGAGTTGATCATTATACATGAAGAAATAACCAATTTCATCGTTTGGTTTATGTTTTACACGCGTTTTAAATTTTATTGCCGAAATCGCTTTTTCTCGCCGAGATAAGCACGTTTTCTGAAATGCCGCTCTCCCGTCACTCTGGTTAAAGTGTTATGAAAAAAAAGGCTGTTGGGGGCTAGGGAGTATCGAGTTGATCATTATACATGAAGAAATAACCAATTTCATCGTTTGGTTTATGTTTTACACGCGTTTTAAATTTTATTGCCGAGATAAGCACGTTTTCTGAAATGCCGCTCTCCCGTCACTCTGGTTAAAGTGTTATGAAAAAAAAGGCTGTTGGGGGCTAGGGAGTATCGAGTTGATCATTATACATGAAGAAATAACCAATTTCATCGTTTGGTTTATGTTTTACACGCGTTTTAAATTTTATTGCCGAAATCGCTTTTTCTCGCCGAGATAAGCACGTTTTCTGAAATGCCGCTCTCCCGTCACTCTGGTTAAAGTGTTATGAAAAAAAAGGCTGTTGGGGGCTAGGGAGTATCGAGTTGATCATTATACATGAAGAAATAACCAATTTCATCGTTTGGTTTATGTTTTACACGATGCTCAGCTCCAGCTGGAAGTGTAAAAAGAACCGGGCTGGTTAAAAAAAGAACCGGGAGGCCCGGTAAAATTGCTTAGCCGGGGCTCTGGAAGCCTAACCCGGCGTGATACTGTGCAAAAAGCCGCTGCTGAGCTCCAGCTGGAAGTGTAAAAAAAACCGGGCTGGTTAAAAAAAAGAACCGGGCGACCCTGTAAAATTGCTTAGCCGGGGCTCTGGAAGCCTAACACGGCGTGATCTTGTCCAAAAACCCGCTGCTGAGCTCCAGCTGGAAGTGTAAAAAGAACCGGGCTGGTTAAAAAAAAGAACCGGGCGGGCCGGTAAAATTGCTTAGCCGGGGCTCTGGAAGCCTAACACGGCGTGATCTTGTCCAAAAAGCCGCTCGTGAGCTCCAGCTGGAAGTGTAAAAAGAACCGGGCTGGTTCAAAAAAAGAACCGGGCGGCCCGGTAGAATTGCTTAGCCGAGGTCCTGGAAGCCTAACCCGGCGTGATCTTGCGCAAAAAGCCGCTGCTGAGCTCCAGCTGGAAGTGTAAAAAGAACCGGGCTGGTTCAAAAAAAGAACCGGGCGGCCCGGTAAAATTGCTTAGCCGGGGTCCTGGAAGCCTAACGCGGCGTGATCTTGCCCGAAAGTCGGCCTCTATACTTCCATATTAGGTACCAGGCGCTCAGAGCCAACTTGGCAAAAATTTTCTAAGTGCCCACGGCTCTGCGGGGATTGTGCGTCCGACCCGCGCCGGTTCTCCAGCCGGCCTAAAATAACGCAAAACCAGCCTCTCCCCCTGGAGCTCACAGCCAAAGGCGAAACTTTTCTAAGTGCCTACGGCTCTGCGGGCTTTTGAGTCCGCCCCGCGCCGGTTCGTCGGTCGGCCTCAAAAAGCGAAAAATCAGCCTCTCTCTCCCTGGAGCTCGACTCGAGTTGATTATTATACATGAAGAAATAACCAATTTCATCGTTTGGTTTATGTTTTACACGCGTTTTAAATTTTATTGCCGAAATCGCTTTTTCTCGCCGAGATAAGCACGTTTTCTGAAATGCCGCTCTCCCGTCACTCTGGTTAAAGTGTTATGAAAAAAAAGGCTGTTGGGGGCTAGGGAGTATCGAGTTGATCATTATACATGAAGAAATAAGCAATTTCATCGTTTGGTTTATGTTTTACACGCGTTTTAAATTTTATTGCCGAAATCGCTTTTTCTCGCCGAGATAAGCACGTTTTCTGAAATGCCGCTCTCCCGTCACTCTGGTTAAAGTGTTATGAAAAAAAAGGCTGTTGGGGGCTAGGGAGTATCGAGTTGATCATTATACATGAAGAAATAACCAATTTCATCGTTTGGTTTATGTTTTACACGCGTTTTAAATTTTATTGCCGAAATCGCTTTTTCTCGCCGAGATAAGCACGTTTTCTGAAATGCCGCTCTCCCGTCACTCTGGTTAAAGTGTTATGAAAAAAAAGGCTGTTGGGGGCTAGGGAGTATCGAGTTGATCATTATACATGAAGAAATAACCAATTTCATCGTTTGGTTTATGTTTTACACGCGTTTTAAATTTTATTGCCGAGATAAGCACGTTTTCTGAAATGCCGCTCTCCCGTCACTCTGGTTAAAGTGTTATGAAAAAAAAGGCTGTTGGGGGCTAGGGAGTATCGAGTTGATCATTATACATGAAGAAATAACCAATTTCATCGTTTGGTTTATGTTTTACACGCGTTTTAAATTTTATTGCCGAAATCGCTTTTTCTCGCCGAGATAAGCACGTTTTCTGAAATGCCGCTCTCCCGTCACTCTGGTTAAAGTGTTATGAAAAAAAAGGCTGTTGGGGGCTAGGGAGTATCGAGTTGATCATTATACATGAAGAAATAACCAATTTCATCGTTTGGTTTATGTTTTACACGATGCTCAGCTCCAGCTGGAAGTGTAAAAAGAACCGGGCTGGTTAAAAAAAGAACCGGGCGACCCGGTAAAATTTCTTAGCCGGGGCTCTGGAAGCCTAACACGGCGTGATCTTGTCCAAAAAGCCGCTGCTGAGCTCCAGCTGGAAGTGTAAAAAGAACCGGGCTGGTTAAAAAAAAGAACCGGGCGACCCGGTAAAATTGCTTAGCCGGGGCTCTGGAAGCCTAACACGGCGTGATCTTGTCCAAAAAGCCGCTGCTGAGCTCCAGCTGGAAGTGTAAAAAGAACCGGGCTGGTTAAAAAAAAGAACCGGGCGGCCCGGTAAAATTGCTTAGCCGGGGCTCTGGAAGCCTAACCCGGCGTGATACTGTGCAAAAAGCCGCTGCTGAGCTCCAGCTGGAAGTGTAAAAAAAACCGGGCTGGTTAAAAAAAAGAACCGGGCGACCCTGTAAAATTGCTTAGCCGGGGCTCTGGAAGCCTAACACGGCGTGATCTTGTCCAAAAACCCGCTGCTGAGCTCCAGCTGGAAGTGTAAAAAGAACCGGGCTGGTTAAAAAAAAGAACCGGGCGGGCCGGTAAAATTGCTTAGCCGGGGCTCTGGAAGCCTAACACGGCGTGATCTTGTCCAAAAAGCCGCTCGTGAGCTCCAGCTGGAAGTGTAAAAAGAACCGGGCTGGTTCAAAAAAAGAACCGGGCGGCCCGGTAGAATTGCTTAGCCGAGGTCCTGGAAGCCTAACCCGGCGTGATCTTGCGCAAAAAGCCGCTGCTGAGCTCCAGCTGGAAGTGTAAAAAGAACCGGGCTGGTTCAAAAAAAGAACCGGGCGGCCCGGTAAAATTGCTTAGCCGGGGTCCTGGAAGCCTAACGCGGCGTGATCTTGCCCGAAAGTCGGCCTCTATACTTCCATATTAGGTACCAGGCGCTCAGAGCCAACTTGGCAAAAATTTTCTAAGTGCCCACGGCTCTGCGGGGATTGTGCGTCCGACCCGCGCCGGTTCTCCAGCCGGCCTAAAATAACGCAAAACCAGCCTCTCCCCCTGGAGCTCACAGCCAAAGGCGAAACTTTTCTAAGTGCCTACGGCTCTGCGGGCTTTTGAGTCCGCCCCGCGCCGGTTCGTCGGTCGGCCTCAAAAAGCGAAAAATCAGCCTCTCTCCCTGGAGCTCGACTCGAGTTGATTATTATACATGAAGAAATAACCAATTTCATCGTTTGGTTTATGTTTTACACGCGTTTTAAATTTTATTGCCGAAATCGCTTTTTCTCGCCGAGATAAGCACGTTTTCTGAAATGCCGCTCTCCCGTCACTCTGGTTAAAGTGTTATGAAAAAAAAGGCTGTTGGGGGCTAGGGAGTATCGAGTTGATCATTATACATGAAGAAATAACCAATTTCATCGTTTGGTTTATGTTTTACACGCGTTTTAAATTTTATTGCCGAAATCGCTTTTTCTCGCCGAGATAAGCACGTTTTCTGAAATGCCGCTCTCCCGTCACTCTGGTTAAAGTGTTATGAAAAAAAAGGCTGTTGGGGGCTAGGGAGTATCGAGTTGATCATTATACATGAAGAAATAACCAATTTCATCGTTTGGTTTATGTTTTACACGATGCTGAGCTCCAGCTGGAAGTGTAAAAAGAACCGGGCTGGTTAAAAAAAAGAACCGGGCGGGCCGGTAAAATTTCTTAGCCGGGGCTCTGGAAGCCTAACACGGCGTGATCTTGTCCAAAAAGCCGCTGCTGAGCTCCAGCTGGAAGTGTAAAAAGAACCGGGCTGGTTAAAAAAAAGAACCGGGCGACCCGGTAAAATTGCTTAGCCGGGGCTCTGGAAGCCTAACACGGCGTGATCTTGTCCAAAA
Organism: Syngnathus leptorhynchus; assembly: GCF_054491065.1. Classification (NCBI taxonomy): domain Eukaryota; kingdom Metazoa; phylum Chordata; class Actinopteri; order Syngnathiformes; family Syngnathidae; genus Syngnathus; species Syngnathus leptorhynchus. The sequence continues at coordinate 323,332 of NW_028232045.1, forward strand.
AGCCGCTGCTGAGCTCCAGCTGGAAGTGTAAAAAAAACCGGGCTGGTTAAAAAAAAGAACCGGGCGGCCCGGTAAAATTGCTTAGCCGGGGCTCTGGAAGCCTAACCCGGCGTGATACTGTGCAAAAAGCCGCTGCTGAGCTCCAGCTGGAAGTGTAAAAAAAACCGGGCTGGTTAAAAAAAAGAACCGGGCGACCCTGTAAAATTGCTTAGCCGGGGCTCTGGAAGCCTAACACGGCGTGATCTTGTCCAAAAACCCGCTGCTGAGCTCCAGCTGGAAGTGTAAAAAGAACCGGGCTGGTTAAAAAAAAGAACCGGGCGGGCCGGTAAAATTGCTTAGCCGGGGCTCTGGAAGCCTAACACGGCGTGATCTTGTCCAAAAAGCCGCTCGTGAGCTCCAGCTGGAAGTGTAAAAAGAACCGGGCTGGTTCAAAAAAAGAACCGGGCGGCCCGGTAGAATTGCTTAGCCGAGGTCCTGGAAGCCTAACCCGGCGTGATCTTGCGCAAAAAGCCGCTGCTGAGCTCCAGCTGGAAGTGTAAAAAGAACCGGGCTGGTTCAAAAAAAGAACCGGGCGGCCCGGTAAAATTGCTTAGCCGGGGTCCTGGAAGCCTAACGCGGCGTGATCTTGCCCGAAAGTCGGCCTCTATACTTCCATATTAGGTACCAGGCGCTCAGAGCCAACTTGGCAAAAATTTTCTAAGTGCCCACGGCTCTGCGGGGATTGTGCGTCCGACCCGCGCCGGTTCTCCAGCCGGCCTAAAATAACGCAAAACCAGCCTCTCCCCCTGGAGCTCACAGCCAAAGGCGAAACTTTTCTAAGTGCCTACGGCTCTGCGGGCTTTTGAGTCCGCCCCGCGCCGGTTCGTCGGTCGGCCTCAAAAAGCGAAAAATCAGCCTCTCTCTCCCTGGAGCTCGACTCGAGTTGATTATTATACATGAAGAAATAACCAATTTCATCGTTTGGTTTATGTTTTACACGCGTTTTAAATTTTATTGCCGAAATCGCTTTTTCTCGCCGAGATAAGCACGTTTTCTGAAATGCCGCTCTCCCGTCACTCTGGTTAAAGTGTTATGAAAAAAAAGGCTGTTGGGGGCTAGGGAGTATCGAGTTGATCATTATACATGAAGAAATAACCAATTTCATCGTTTGGTTTATGTTTTACACGCGTTTTAAATTTTATTGCCGAAATCGCTTTTTCTCGCCGAGATAAGCACGTTTTCTGAAATGCCGCTCTCCCGTCACTCTGGTTAAAGTGTTATGAAAAAAAAGGCTGTTGGGGGCTAGGGAGTATGGAGTTGATCATTATACATGAAGAAATAACCAATTTCATCGTTTGGTTTATGTTTTACACGCGTTTTAAATTTTATTGCCGAAATCGCTTTTTCTCGCCGAGATAAGCACGTTTTCTGAAATGCCGCTCTCCCGTCACTCTGGTTAAAGTGTTATGAAAAAAAAGGCTGTTGGGGGCTAGGGAGTATCGAGTTGATCATTATACATGAAGAAATAACCAATTTCATCGTTTGGTTTATGTTTTACACGCGTTTTAAATTTTATTGCCGAGATAAGCACGTTTTCTGAAATGCCGCTCTCCCGTCACTCTGGTTAAAGTGTTATGAAAAAAAAGGCTGTTGGGGGCTAGGGAGTATCGAGTTGATCATTATACATGAAGAAATAACCAATTTCATCGTTTGGTTTATGTTTTACACGCGTTTTAAATTTTATTGCCGAAATCGCTTTTTCTCGCCGAGATAAGCACGTTTTCTGAAATGCCGCTCTCCCGTCACTCTGGTTAAAGTGTTATGAAAAAAAAGGCTGTTGGGGGCTAGGGAGTATCGAGTTGATCATTATACATGAAGAAATAACCAATTTCATCGTTTGGTTTATGTTTTACACGATGCTCAGCTCCAGCTGGAAGTGTAAAAAGAACCGGGCTGGTTAAAAAAAGAACCGGGCGACCCGGTAAAATTTCTTAGCCGGGGCTCTGGAAGCCTAACACGGCGTGATCTTGTCCAAAAAGCCGCTGCTGAGCTCCAGCTGGAAGTGTAAAAAGAACCGGGCTGGTTAAAAAAAAGAACCGGGCGACCCGGTAAAATTGCTTAGCCGGGGCTCTGGAAGCCTAACACGGCGTGATCTTGTCCAAAAAGCCGCTGCTGAGCTCCAGCTGGAAGTGTAAAAAGAACCGGGCTGGTTAAAAAAAAGAACCGGGCGGCCCGGTAAAATTGCTTAGCCGGGGCTCTGGAAGCCTAACCCGGCGTGATACTGTGCAAAAAGCCGCTGCTGAGCTCCAGCTGGAAGTGTAAAAAAAACCGGGCTGGTTAAAAAAAAGAACCGGGCGACCCTGTAAAATTGCTTAGCCGGGGCTCTGGAAGCCTAACACGGCGTGATCTTGTCCAAAAACCCGCTGCTGAGCTCCAGCTGGAAGTGTAAAAAGAACCGGGCTGGTTAAAAAAAAGAACCGGGCGGGCCGGTAAAATTGCTTAGCCGGGGCTCTGGAAGCCTAACACGGCGTGATCTTGTCCAAAAAGCCGCTCGTGAGCTCCAGCTGGAAGTGTAAAAAGAACCGGGCTGGTTCAAAAAAAGAACCGGGCGGCCCGGTAGAATTGCTTAGCCGAGGTCCTGGAAGCCTAACCCGGCGTGATCTTGCGCAAAAAGCCGCTGCTGAGCTCCAGCTGGAAGTGTAAAAAGAACCGGGCTGGTTCAAAAAAAGAACCGGGCGGCCCGGTAAAATTGCTTAGCCGGGGTCCTGGAAGCCTAACGCGGCGTGATCTTGCCCGAAAGTCGGCCTCTATACTTCCATATTAGGTACCAGGCGCTCAGAGCCAACTTGGCAAAAATTTTCTAAGTGCCCACGGCTCTGCGGGGATTGTGCGTCCGACCCGCGCCGGTTCTCCAGCCGGCCTAAAATAACGCAAAACCAGCCTCTCCCCCTGGAGCTCACAGCCAAAGGCGAAACTTTTCTAAGTGCCTACGGCTCTGCGGGCTTTTGAGTCCGCCCCGCGCCGGTTCGTCGGTCGGCCTCAAAAAGCGAAAAATCAGCCTCTCTCCCTGGAGCTCGACTCGAGTTGATTATTATACATGAAGAAATAACCAATTTCATCGTTTGGTTTATGTTTTACACGCGTTTTAAATTTTATTGCCGAAATCGCTTTTTCTCGCCGAGATAAGCACGTTTTCTGAAATGCCGCTCTCCCGTCACTCTGGTTAAAGTGTTATGAAAAAAAAGGCTGTTGGGGGCTAGGGAGTATCGAGTTGATCATTATACATGAAGAAATAACCAATTTCATCGTTTGGTTTATGTTTTACACGCGTTTTAAATTTTATTGCCGAAATCGCTTTTTCTCGCCGAGATAAGCACGTTTTCTGAAATGCCGCTCTCCCGTCACTCTGGTTAAAGTGTTATGAAAAAAAAGGCTGTTGGGGGCTAGGGAGTATCGAGTTGATCATTATACATGAAGAAATAACCAATTTCATCGTTTGGTTTATGTTTTACACGCGTTTTAAATTTTATTGCCGAAATCGCTTTTTCTCGCCGAGATAAGCACGTTTTCTGAAATGCCGCTCTCCCGTCACTCTGGTTAAAGTGTTATGAAAAAAAAGGCTGTTGGGGGCTAGGGAGTATCGAGTTGATCATTATACATGAAGAAATAACCAATTTCATCGTTTGGTTTATGTTTTACACGCGTTTTAAATTTTATTGCCGAGATAAGCACGTTTTCTGAAATGCCGCTCTCCCGTCACTCTGGTTAAAGTGTTATGAAAAAAAAGGCTGTTGGGGGCTAGGGAGTATCGAGTTGATCATTATACATGAAGAAATAACCAATTTCATCGTTTGGTTTATGTTTTACACGCGTTTTAAATTTTATTGCCGAAATCGCTTTTTCTCGCCGAGATAAGCACGTTTTCTGAAATGCCGCTCTCCCGTCACTCTGGTTAAAGTGTTATGAAAAAAAAGGCTGTTGGGGGCTAGGGAGTATCGAGTTGATCATTATACATGAAGAAATAACCAATTTCATCGTTTGGTTTATGTTTTACACGATGCTGAGCTCCAGCTGGAAGTGTAAAAAGAACCGGGCTGGTTAAAAAAAAGAACCGGGCGGGCCGGTAAAATTTCTTAGCCGGGGCTCTGGAAGCCTAACACGGCGTGATCTTGTCCAAAAAGCCGCTGCTGAGCTCCAGCTGGAAGTGTAAAAAGAACCGGGCTGGTTAAAAAAAAGGACCGGGCGACCCGGTAAAATTGCTTAGCCGGGGCTCTGGAAGCCTAACACGGCGTGATCTTGTCCAAAAAGCCGCTGCTGAGCTCCAGCTGGAAGTGTAAAAAGAACCGGGCTGGTTAAAAAAAAGAACCGGGCGGCCCGGTAAAATTGTTTAGCCGGGGCTCTGGAAGCCTAACCCGGCGTGATACTGTGCAAAAAGCCGCTGCTGAGCTCCAGCTGGAAGTGTAAAAAAAACCGGGCTGGTTAAAAAAAAGAACCGGGCGACCCTGTAAAATTGCTTAGCCGGGGCTCTGGAAGCCTAACACGGCGTGATCTTGTCCAAAAACCCGCTGCTGAGCTCCAGCTGGAAGTGTAAAAAGAACCGGGCTGGTTAAAAAAAAGAACCGGGCGGGCCGGTAAAATTGCTTAGCCGGGGCTCTGGAAGCCTAACACGGCGTGATCTTGTCCAAAAAGCCGCTCGTGAGCTCCAGCTGGAAGTGTAAAAAGAACCGGGCTGGTTCAAAAAAAGAACCGGGCGGCCCGGTAGAATTGCTTAGCCGAGGTCCTGGAAGCCTAACCCGGCGTGATCTTGCGCAAAAAGCCGCTGCTGAGCTCCAGCTGGAAGTGTAAAAAGAACCGGGCTGGTTCAAAAAAAGAACCGGGCGGCCCGGTAAAATTGCTTAGCCGGGGTCCTGGAAGCCTAACGCGGCGTGATCTTGCCCGAAAGTCGGCCTCTATACTTCCATATTAGGTACCAGGCGCTCAGAGCCAACTTGGCAAAAATTTTCTAAGTGCCCACGGCTCTGCGGGGATTGTGCGTCCGACCCGCGCCGGTTCTCCAGCCGGCCTAAAATAACGCAAAACCAGCCTCTCCCCCTGGAGCTCACAGCCAAAGGCGAAACTTTTCTAAGTGCCTACGGCTCTGCGGGCTTTTGAGTCCGCCCCGCGCCGGTTCGTCGGTCGGCCTCAAAAAGCGAAAAATCAGCCTCTCTCCCTGGAGCTCGACTCGAGTTGATTATTATACATGAAGAAATAACCAATTTCATCGTTTGGTTTATGTTTTACACGCGTTTTAAATTTTATTGCCGAAATCGCTTTTTCTCGCCGAGATAAGCACGTTTTCTGAAATGCCGCTCTCCCGTCACTCTGGTTAAAGTGTTATGAAAAAAAAGGCTGTTGGGGGCTAGGGAGTATCGAGTTGATCATTATACATGAAGAAATAACCAATTTCATCGTTTGGTTTATGTTTTACACGCGTTTTAAATTTTATTGCCGAAATCGCTTTTTCTCGCCGAGATAAGCACGTTTTCTGAAATGCCGCTCTCCCGTCACTCTGGTTAAAGTGTTATGAAAAAAAAGGCTGTTGGGGGCTAGGGAGTATCGAGTTGATCATTATACATGAAGAAATAACCAATTTCATCGTTTGGTTTATGTTTTACACGCGTTTTAAATTTTATTGCCGAAATCGCTTTTTCTCGCCGAGATAAGCACGTTTTCTGAAATGCCGCTCTCCCGTCACTCTGGTTAAAGTGTTATGGAAAAAAAGGCTGTTGGGGGCTAGGGAGTATCGAGTTGATCATTATACATGAAGAAATAACCAATTTCATCGTTTGGTTTATGTTTTACACGCGTTTTAAATTTTATTGCCGAGATAAGCACGTTTTCTGAAATGCCGCTCTCCCGTCACTCTGGTTAAAGTGTTATGAAAAAAAAGGCTGTTGGGGGCTAGGGAGTATCGAGTTGATCATTATACATGAAGAAATAACCAATTTCATCGTTTGGTTTATGTTTTACACGCGTTTTAAATTTTATTGCCGAAATCGCTTTTTCTCGCCGAGATAAGCACGTTTTCTGAAATGCCGCTCTCCCGTCACTCTGGTTAAAGTGTTATGAAAAAAAAGGCTGTTGGGGGCTAGGGAGTATCGAGTTGATCATTATACATGAAGAAATAACCAATTTCATCGTTTGGTTTATGTTTTACACGATGCTGAGCTCCAGCTGGAAGTGTAAAAAGAACCGGGCTGGTTAAAAAAAAGAACCGGGCGGGCCGGTAAAATTTCTTAGCCGGGGCTCTGGAAGCCTCACACGGCGTGATCTTGTCCAAAAAGCCGCTGCTGAGCTCCAGCTGGAAGTGTAAAAAGAACCGGGCTGGTTAAAAAAAAGAACCGGGCGACCCGGTAAAATTGCTTAGCCGGGGCTCTGGAAGCCTAACACGGCGTGATCTTGTCCAAAAAGCCGCTGCTGAGCTCCAGCTGGAAGTGTAAAAAGAACCGGGCTGGTTAAAAAAAAGAACCGGGCGGCCCGGTAAAATTGCTTAGCCGGGGCTCTGGAAGCCTAACCCGGCGTGATACTGTGCAAAAAGCCGCTGCTGAGCTCCAGCTGGAAGTGTAAAAAAAACCGGGCTGGTTAAAAAAAAGAACCGGGCGACCCTGTAAAATTGCTTAGCCGGGGCTCTGGAAGCCTAACACGGCGTGATCTTGTCCAAAAACCCGCTGCTGAGCTCCAGCTGGAAGTGTAAAAAGAACCGGGCTGGTTAAAAAAAAGAACCGGGCGGGCCGGTAAAATTGCTTAGCCGGGGCTCTGGAAGCCTAACACGGCGTGATCTTGTCCAAAAAGCCGCTCGTGAGCTCCAGCTGGAAGTGTAAAAAGAACCGGGCTGGTTCAAAAAAAGAACCGGGCGGCCCGGTAGAATTGCTTAGCCGAGGTCCTGGAAGCCTAACCCGGCGTGATCTTGCGCAAAAAGCCGCTGCTGAGCTCCAGCTGGAAGTGTAAAAAGAACCGGGCTGGTTCAAAAAAAGAACCGGGCGGCCCGGTAAAATTGCTTAGCCGGGGTCCTGGAAGCCTAACGCGGCGTGATCTTGCCCGAAAGTCGGCCTCTATACTTCCATATTAGGTACCAGGCGCTCAGAGCCAACTTGGCAAAAATTTTCTAAGTGCCCACGGCTCTGCGGGGATTGTGCGTCCGACCCGCGCCGGTTCTCCAGCCGGCCTAAAATAACGCAAAACCAGCCTCTCCCCCTGGAGCTCACAGCCAAAGGCGAAACTTTTCTAAGTGCCTACGGCTCTGCGGGCTTTTGAGTCCGCCCCGCGCCGGTTCGTCGGTCGGCCTCAAAAAGCGAAAAATCAGCCTCTCTCCCTGGAGCTCGACTCGAGTTGATTATTATACATGAAGAAATAACCAATTTCATCGTTTGGTTTATGTTTTACACGCGTTTTAAATTTTATTGCCGAAATCGCTTTTTCTCGCCGAGATAAGCACGTTTTCTGAAATGCCGCTCTCCCGTCACTCTGGTTAAAGTGTTATGAAAAAAAAGGCTGTTGGGGGCTAGGGAGTATCGAGTTGATCATTATACATGAAGAAATAACCAATTTCATCGTTTGGTTTATGTTTTACACGCGTTTTAAATTTTATTGCCGAAATCGCTTTTTCTCGCCGAGATAAGCACGTTTTCTGAAATGCCGCTCTCCCGTCACTCTGGTTAAAGTGTTATGAAAAAAAAGGCTGTTGGGGGCTAGGGAGTATCGAGTTGATCATTATACATGAAGAAATAACCAATTTCATCGTTTGGTTTATGTTTTACACGCGTTTTAAATTTTATTGCCGAAATCGCTTTTTCTCGCCGAGATAAGCACGTTTTCTGAAATGCCGCTCTCCCGTCACTCTGGTTAAAGTGTTATGGAAAAAAAGGCTGTTGGGGGCTAGGGAGTATCGAGTTGATCATTATACATGAAGAAATAACCAATTTCATCGTTTGGTTTATGTTTTACACGCGTTTTAAATTTTATTGCCGAAATCGCTTTTTCTCGCCGAGATAAGCACGTTTTCTGAAATGCCGCTCTCCCGTCACTCTGGTTAAAGTGTTATGGAAAAAAAGGCTGTTGGGGGCTAGGGAGTATCGAGTTGATCATTATACATGAAGAAATAACCAATTTCATCGTTTGGTTTATGTTTTACACGCGTTTTAAATTTTATTGCCGAGATAAGCACGTTTTCTGAAATGCCGCTCTCCCGTCACTCTGGTTAAAGTGTTATGAAAAAAAAGGCTGTTGGGGGCTAGGGAGTATCGAGTTGATCATTATACATGAAGAAATAACCAATTTCATCGTTTGGTTTATGTTTTACACGCGTTTTAAATTTTATTGCCGAAATCGCTTTTTCTCGCCGAGATAAGCACGTTTTCTGAAATGCCGCTCTCCCGTCACTCTGGTTAAAGTGTTAAGAAAAAAAAGGCTGTTGGGGGCTAGGGAGTATCGAGTTGATCATTATACATGAAGAAATAACCAATTTCATCGTTTGGTTTATGTTTTACACGATGCTCAGCTCCAGCTGGAAGTGTAAAAAGAACCGGGCTGGTTAAAAAAAGAACCGGGCGACCCGGTAAAATTTCTTAGCCGGGGCTCTGGAAGCCTAACACGGCGTGATCTTGTCCAAAAAGCCGCTGCTGAGCTCCAGCTGGAAGTGTAAAAAGAACCGGGCTGGTTAAAAAAAAGAACCGGGCGACCCGGTAAAATTGCTTAGCCGGGGCTCTGGAAGCCTAACACGGCGTGATCTTGTCCAAAAAGCCGCTGCTGAGCTCCAGCTGGAAGTGTAAAAAGAACCGGGCTGGTTAAAAAAAAGAACCGGGCGGCCCGGTAAAATTGCTTAGCCGGGGCTCTGGAAGCCTAACCCGGCGTGATACTGTGCAAAAAGCCGCTGCTGAGCTCCAGCTGGAAGTGTAAAAAAAACCGGGCTGGTTAAAAAAAAGAACCGGGCGACCCTGTAAAATTGCTTAGCCGGGGCTCTGGAAGCCTAACACGGCGTGATCTTGTCCAAAAACCCGCTGCTGAGCTCCAGCTGGAAGTGTAAAAAGAACCGGGCTGGTTAAAAAAAAGAACCGGGCGGGCCGGTAAAATTGCTTAGCCGGGGCTCTGGAAGCCTAACACGGCGTGATCTTGTCCAAAAAGCCGCTCGTGAGCTCCAGCTGGAAGTGTAAAAAGAACCGGGCTGGTTCAAAAAAAGAACCGGGCGGCCCGGTAGAATTGCTTAGCCGAGGTCCTGGAAGCCTAACCCGGCGTGATCTTGCGCAAAAAGCCGCTGCTGAGCTCCAGCTGGAAGTGTAAAAAGAACCGGGCTGGTTCAAAAAAAGAACCGGGCGGCCCGGTAAAATTGCTTAGCCGGGGTCCTGGAAGCCTAACGCGGCGTGATCTTGCCCGAAAGTCGGCCTCTATACTTCCATATTAGGTACCAGGCGCTCAGAGCCAACTTGGCAAAAATTTTCTAAGTGCCCACGGCTCTGCGGGGATTGTGCGTCCGACCCGCGCCGGTTCTCCAGCCGGCCTAAAATAACGCAAAACCAGCCTCTCCCCCTGGAGCTCACAGCCAAAGGCGAAACTTTTCTAAGTGCCTACGGCTCTGCGGGCTTTTGAGTCCGCCCCGCGCCGGTTCGTCGGTCGGCCTCAAAAAGCGAAAAATCAGCCTCTCTCCCTGGAGCTCGACTCGAGTTGATCATTATACATGAAGAAATAACCAATTTCATCGTTTGGTTTATGTTTTACACGCGTTTTAAATTTTATTGCCGAAATCGCTTTTTCTCGCCGAGATAAGCACGTTTTCTGAAATGCCGCTCTCCCGTCACTCTGGTTAAAGTGTTATGAAAAAAAAGGCTGTTGGGGGCTAGGGAGTATCGAGTTGATCATTATACATGAAGAAATAACCAATTTCATCGTTTGGTTTATGTTTTACACCCGTTTTAAATTTTATTGCCGAAGTCGCTTTTTCTCGCCGAGATAAGCACGTTTTCTGAAATGCCGCTCTCCCGTCACTCTGGTTAAAGTGTTATGAAAAAAAAGGCTGTTGGGGGCTAGGGAGTATCGAGTTGATCATTATACATGAAGAAATAACCAATTTCATCGTTTGGTTTATGTTTTACACGCGTTTTAAATTTTATTGCCGAAATCGCTTTTTCTCGCCGAGATAAGCACGTTTTCTGAAATGCCGCTCTCCCGTCACTCTGGTTAAAGTGTTATGAAAAAAAAGGCTGTTGGGGGCTAGGGAGTATCGAGTTGATCATTATACATGAAGAAATAACCAATTTCATCGTTTGGTTTATGTTTTACACGCGTTTTAAATTTTATTGCCGAAATCGCTTTTTCTCGCCGAGATAAGCACGTTTTCTGAAATGCCGCTCTCCCGTCACTCTGGTTAAAGTGTTATGAAAAAAAAGGCTGTTGGGGGCTAGGGAGTATCGAGTTGATCATTATACATGAAGAAATAACCAATTTCATCGTTTGGTTTATGTTTTACACGCGTTTTAAATTTTATTGCCGAAATCGCTTTTTCTCGCCGAGATAAGCACGTTTTCTGAAATGCCGCTCTCCCGTCACTCTGGTTAAAGTGTTATGAAAAAAAAGGCTGTTGGGGGCTAGGGAGTATCGAGTTGATCATTATACATGAAGAAATAACCAATTTCATCGTTTGGTTTATGTTTTACACGCGTTTTAAATTTTATTGCCGAAATCGCTTTTTCTCGCCGAGATAAGCACGTTTTCTGAAATGCCGCTCTCCCGTCACTCTGGTTAAAGTGTTATGAAAAAAAAGGCTGTTGGGGGCTAGGGAGTATCGAGTTGATCATTATACATGAAGAAATAACCAATTTCATCGTTTGGTTTATGTTTTACACGCGTTTTAAATTTTATTGCCGAAATCGCTTTTTCTCGCCGAGATAAGCACGTTTTCTGAAATGCCGCTCTCCCGTCACTCTGGTTAAAGTGTTATGAAAAAAAAGGCTGTTGGGGGCTAGGGAGTATCGAGTTGATCATTATACATGAAGAAATAACCAATTTCATCGTTTGGTTTATGTTTTACACGCGTTTTAAATTTTATTGCCGAAATCGCTTTTTCTCGCCGAGATAAGCACGTTTTCTGAAATGCCGCTCTCCCGTCACTCTGGTTAAAGTGTTATGAAAAAAAAGGCTGTTGGGGGCTAGGGAGTATCGAGTTGATCATTATACATGAAGAAATAACCAATTTCATCGTTTGGTTTATGTTTTACACGCGTTTTAAATTTTATTGCCGAAATCGCTTTTTCTCGCCGAGATAAGCACGTTTTCTGAAATGCCGCTCTCCCGTCACTCTGGTTAAAGTGTTATGAAAAAAAAGGCTGTTGGGGGCTAGGGAGTATCGAGTTGATCATTATACATGAAGAAATAACCAATTTCATCGTTTGGTTTATGTTTTACACGCGTTTTAAATTTTATTGCCGAAATCGCTTTTTCTCGCCGAGATAAGCACGTTTTCTGAAATGCCGCTCTCCCGTCACTCTGGTTAAAGTGTTATGAAAAAAAAGGCTGTTGGGGGCTAGGGAGTATCGAGTTGATCATTATACATGAAGAAATAACCAATTTCATCGTTTGGTTTATGTTTTACACGCGTTTTAAATTTTATTGCCGAAATCGCTTTTTCTCGCCGAGATAAGCACGTTTTCTGAAATGCCGCTCTCCCGTCACTCTGGTTAAAGTGTTATGAAAAAAAAGGCTGTTGGGGGCTAGGGAGTATCGAGTTGATCATTATACATGAAGAAATAACCAATTTCATCGTTTGGTTTATGTTTTACACGCGTTTTAAATTTTATTGCCGAAATCGCTTTTTCTCGCCGAGATAAGCACGTTTTCTGAAATGCCGCTCTCCCGTCACTCTGGTTAAAGTGTTATGAAAAAAAAGGCTGTTGGGGGCTAGGGAGTATCGAGTTGATCATTATACATGAAGAAATAACCAATTTCATCGTTTGGTTTATGTTTTACACGCGTTTTAAATTTTATTGCCGAAATCGCTTTTTCTCGCCGAGATAAGCACGTTTTCTGAAATGCCGCTCTCCCGTCACTCTGGTTAAAGTGTTATGAAAAAAAAGGCTGTTGGGGGCTAGGGAGTATCGAGTTGATCATTATACATGAAGAAATAACCAATTTCATCGTTTGGTTTATGTTTTACACGCGTTTTAAATTTTATTGCCGAAATCGCTTTTTCTCGCCGAGATAAGCACGTTTTCTGAAATGCCGCTCTCCCGTCACTCTGGTTAAAGTGTTATGAAAAAAAAGGCTGTTGGGGGCTAGGGAGTATCGAGTTGATCATTATACATGAAGAAATAACCAATTTCATCGTTTGGTTTATGTTTTACACGCGTTTTAAATTTTATTGCCGAAATCGCTTTTTCTCGCCGAGATAAGCACGTTTTCTGAAATGCCGCTCTCCCGTCACTCTGGTTAAAGTGTTATGAAAAAAAAGGCTGTTGGGGGCTAGGGAGTATCGAGTTGATCATTATACATGAAGAAATAACCAATTTCATCGTTTGGTTTATGTTTTACACGCGTTTTAAATTTTATTGCCGAAATCGCTTTTTCTCGCCGAGATAAGCACGTTTTCTGAAATGCCGCTCTCCCGTCACTCTGGTTAAAGTGTTATGAAAAAAAAGGCTGTTGGGGGCTAGGGAGTATCGAGTTGATCATTATACATGAAGAAATAACCAATTTCATCGTTTGGTTTATGTTTTACACGCGTTTTAAATTTTATTGCCGAAATCGCTTTTTCTCGCCGAGATAAGCACGTTTTCTGAAATGCCGCTCTCCCGTCACTCTGGTTAAAGTGTTATGAAAAAAAAAGGCTGTTGGGGGCTAGGGAGTATCGAGTTGATCATTATACATGAAGAAATAACCAATTTCATCGTTTGGTTTATGTTTTACACGCGTTTTAAATTTTATTGCCGAAATCGCTTTTTCTCGCCGAGATAAGCACGTTTTCTGAAATGCCGCTCTCCCGTCACTCTGGTTAAAGTGTTATGAAAAAAAAAGGCTGTTGGGGGCTAGGGAGTATCGAGTTGATCATTATACATGAAGAAATAACCAATTTCATCGTTTGGTTTATGTTTTACACGCGTTTTAAATTTTATTGCCGAAATCGCTTTTTCTCGCCGAGATAAGCACGTTTTCTGAAATGCCGCTCTCCCGTCACTCTGGTTAAAGTGTTATGAAAAAAAAGGCTGTTGGGGGCTAGGGAGTATCGAGTTGATCATTATACATGAAGAAATAACCAATTTCATCGTTTGGTTTATGTTTTACACGCGTTTTAAATTTTATTGCCGAAATCGCTTTTTCTCGCCGAGATAAGCACGTTTTCTGAAATGCCGCTCTCCCGTCACTCTGGTTAAAGTGTTATGAAAAAAAAGGCTGTTGGGGGCTAGGGAGTATCGAGTTGATCATTATACATGAAGAAATAACCAATTTCATCGTTTGGTTTATGTTTTACACGCGTTTTAAATTTTATTGCCGAAATCGCTTTTTCTCGCCGAGATAAGCACGTTTTCTGAAATGCCGCTCTCCCGTCACTCTGGTTAAAGTGTTATGAAAAAAAAGGCTGTTGGGGGCTAGGGAGTATCGAGTTGATCATTATACATGAAGAAATAACCAATTTCATCGTTTGGTTTATGTTTTACACGCGTTTTAAATTTTATTGCCGAAATCGCTTTTTCTCGCCGAGATAAGCACGTTTTCTGAAATGCCGCTCTCCCGTCACTCTGGTTAAAGTGTTATGAAAAAAAAGGCTGTTGGGGGCTAGGGAGTATCGAGTTGATCATTATACATGAAGAAATAACCAATTTCATCGTTTGGTTTATGTTTTACACGCGTTTTAAATTTTATTGCCGAAATCGCTTTTTCTCGCCGAGATAAGCACGTTTTCTGAAATGCCGCTCTCCCGTCACTCTGGTTAAAGTGTTATGAAAAAAAAGGCTGTTGGGTGTTAGGGAGTATCGAGTTGATCATTATACATGAAGAAATAACCAATTTCATCGTTTGGTTTATGTTTTACACGCGTTTTAAATTTTATTGCCGAAATCGCTTTTTCTCGCCGAGATAAGCACGTTTTCTGAAATGCCGCTCTCCCGTCACTCTGGTTAAAGTGTTATGAAAAAAGGCTGTTGGGGGCTAGGGAGTATCGAGTTGATCATTATACATGAAGAAATAACCAATTTCATCGTTTGGTTTATGTTTTACACGCGTTTTAAATTTTATTGCCGAAATCGCTTTTTCTCGCCGAGATAAGCACGTTTTCTGAAATGCCGCTCTCCCGTCACTCTGGTTAAAGTGTTATGAAAAAAAAGGCTGTTGGGGGCTAGGGAGTATCGAGTTGATCATTATACATGAAGAAATAACCAATTTCATCGTTTGGTTTATGTTTTACACGCGTTTTAAATTTTATTGCCGAAATCGCTTTTTCTCGCCGAGATAAGCACGTTTTCTGAAATGCCGCTCTCCCGTCACTCTGGTTAAAGTGTTATGAAAAAAAAGGCTGTTGGGGGCTAGGGAGTATCGAGTTGATCATTATACATGAAGAAATAACCAATTTCATCGTTTGGTTTATGTTTTACACGCGTTTTAAATTTTATTGCCGAAATCGCTTTTTCTCGCCGAGATAAGCACGTTTTCTGAAATGCCGCTCTCCCGTCACTCTGGTTAAAGTGTTATGAAAAAAAAGGCTGTTGGGGGCTAGGGAGTATCGAGTTGATCATTATACATGAAGAAATAACCAATTTCATCGTTTGGTTTATGTTTTACACGCGTTTTAAATTTTATTGCCGAAATCGCTTTTTCTCGCCGAGATAAGCACGTTTTCTGAAATGCCGCTCTCCCGTCACTCTGGTTAAAGTGTTATGAAAAAAAAGGCTGTTGGGGGCTAGGGAGTATCGAGTTGATCATTATACATGAAGAAATAACCAATTTCATCGTTTGGTTTATGTTTTACACGCGTTTTAAATTTTATTGCCGAAATCGCTTTTTCTCGCCGAGATAAGCACGTTTTCTGAAATGCCGCTCTCCCGTCACTCTGGTTAAAGTGTTATGAAAAAAAAGGCTGTTGGGGGCTAGGGAGTATCGAGTTGATCATTATACATGAAGAAATAACCAATTTCATCGTTTGGTTTATGTTTTACACGCGTTTTAAATTTTATTGCCGAAATCGCTTTTTCTCGCCGAGATAAGCACGTTTTCTGAAATGCCGCTCTCCCGTCACTCTGGTTAAAGTGTTATGAAAAAAAAGGCTGTTGGGGGCTAGGGAGTATCGAGTTGATCATTATACATGAAGAAATAACCAATTTCATCGTTTGGTTTATGTTTTACACGCGTTTTAAATTTTATTGCCGAAATCGCTTTTTCTCGCCGAGATAAGCACGTTTTCTGAAATGCCGCTCTCCCGTCACTCTGGTTAAAGTGTTATGAAAAAAAAGGCTGTTGGGGGCTAGGGAGTATCGAGTTGATCATTATACATGAAGAAATAACCAATTTCATCGTTTGGTTTATGTTTTACACGCGTTTTAAATTTTATTGCCGAAATCGCTTTTTCTCGCCGAGATAAGCACGTTTTCTGAAATGCCGCTCTCCCGTCACTCTGGTTAAAGTGTTATGAAAAAAAAGGCTGTTGGGGGCTAGGGAGTATCGAGTTGATCATTATACATGAAGAAATAACCAATTTCATCGTTTGGTTTATGTTTTACACGCGTTTTAAATTTTATTGCCGAAATCGCTTTTTCTCGCCGAGATAAGCACGTTTTCTGAAATGCCGCTCTCCCGTCACTCTGGTTAAAGTGTTATGAAAAAAAAGGCTGTTGGGGGCTAGGGAGTATCGAGTTGATCATTATACATGAAGAAATAACCAATTTCATCGTTTGGTTTATGTTTTACACGCGTTTTAAATTTTATTGCCGAAATCGCTTTTTCTCGCCGAGATAAGCACGTTTTCTGAAATGCCGCTCTCCCGTCACTCTGGTTAAAGTGTTATGAAAAAAAAGGCTGTTGGGGGCTAGGGAGTATCGAGTTGATCATTATACATGAAGAAATAACCAATTTCATCGTTTGGTTTATGTTTTACACGCGTTTTAAATTTTATTGCCGAAATCGCTTTTTCTCGCCGAGATAAGCACGTTTTCTGAAATGCCGCTCTCCCGTCACTCTGGTTAAAGTGTTATGAAAAAAAAGGCTGTTGGGGGCTAGGGAGTATCGAGTTGATCATTATACATGAAGAAATAACCAATTTCATCGTTTGGTTTATGTTTTACACGCGTTTTAAATTTTATTGCCGAAATCGCTTTTTCTCGCCGAGATAAGCACGTTTTCTGAAATGCCGCTCTCCCGTCACTCTGGTTAAAGTGTTATGAAAAAAAAGGCTGTTGGGGGCTAGGGAGTATCGAGTTGATCATTATACATGAAGAAATAACCAATTTCATCGTTTGGTTTATGTTTTACACGCGTTTTAAATTTTATTGCCGAAATCGCTTTTTCTCGCCGAGATAAGCACGTTTTCTGAAATGCCGCTCTCCCGTCACTCTGGTTAAAGTGTTATGAAAAAAAAGGCTGTTGGGGGCTAGGGAGTATCGAGTTGATCATTATACATGAAGAAATAACCAATTTCATCGTTTGGTTTATGTTTTACACGCGTTTTAAATTTTATTGCCGAAATCGCTTTTTCTCGCCGAGATAAGCACGTTTTCTGAAATGCCGCTCTCCCGTCACTCTGGTTAAAGTGTTATGAAAAAAAAGGCTGTTGGGGGCTAGGGAGTATCGAGTTGATCATTATACATGAAGAAATAACCAATTTCATCGTTTGGTTTATGTTTTACACGCGTTTTAAATTTTATTGCCGAAATCGCTTTTTCTCGCCGAGATAAGCACGTTTTCTGAAATGCCGCTCTCCCGTCACTCTGGTTAAAGTGTTATGAAAAAAAAGGCTGTTGGGGGCTAGGGAGTATCGAGTTGATCATTATACATGAAGAAATAACCAATTTCATCGTTTGGTTTATGTTTTACACGCGTTTTAAATTTTATTGCCGAAATCGCTTTTTCTCGCCGAGATAAGCACGTTTTCTGAAATGCCGCTCTCCCGTCACTCTGGTTAAAGTGTTATGAAAAAAAAGGCTGTTGGGGGCTAGGGAGTATCGAGTTGATCATTATACATGAAGAAATAACCAATTTCATCGTTTGGTTTATGTTTTACACGCGTTTTAAATTTTATTGCCGAAATCGCTTTTTCTCGCCGAGATAAGCACGTTTTCTGAAATGCCGCTCTCCCGTCACTCTGGTTAAAGTGTTATGAAAAAAAAGGCTGTTGGGGGCTAGGGAGTATCGAGTTGATCATTATACATGAAGAAATAACCAATTTCATCGTTTGGTTTATGTTTTACACGCGTTTTAAATTTTATTGCCGAAATCGCTTTTTCTCGCCGAGATAAGCACGTTTTCTGAAATGCCGCTCTCCCGTCACTCTGGTTAAAGTGTTATGAAAAAAAAGGCTGTTGGGGGCTAGGGAGTATCGAGTTGATCATTATACATGAAGAAATAACCAATTTCATCGTTTGGTTTATGTTTTACACGCGTTTTAAATTTTATTGCCGAAATCGCTTTTTCTCGCCGAGATAAGCACGTTTTCTGAAATGCCGCTCTCCCGTCACTCTGGTTAAAGTGTTATGAAAAAAAAGGCTGTTGGGGGCTAGGGAGTATCGAGTTGATCATTATACATGAAGAAATAACCAATTTCATCGTTTGGTTTATGTTTTACACGCGTTTTAAATTTTATTGCCGAAATCGCTTTTTCTCGCCGAGATAAGCACGTTTTCTGAAATGCCGCTCTCCCGTCACTCTGGTTAAAGTGTTATGAAAAAAAAGGCTGTTGGGGGCTAGGGAGTATCGAGTTGATCATTATACATGAAGAAATAACCAATTTCATCGTTTGGTTTATGTTTTACACGCGTTTTAAATTTTATTGCCGAAATCGCTTTTTCTCGCCGAGATAAGCACGTTTTCTGAAATGCCGCTCTCCCGTCACTCTGGTTAAAGTGTTATGAAAAAAAAGGCTGTTGGGGGCTAGGGAGTATCGAGTTGATCATTATACATGAAGAAATAACCAATTTCATCGTTTGGTTTATGTTTTACACGCGTTTTAAATTTTATTGCCGAAATCGCTTTTTCTCGCCGAGATAAGCACGTTTTCTGAAATGCCGCTCTCCCGTCACTCTGGTTAAAGTGTTATGAAAAAAAAGGCTGTTGGGGGCTAGGGAGTATCGAGTTGATCATTATACATGAAGAAATAACCAATTTCATCGTTTGGTTTATGTTTTACACGCGTTTTAAATTTTATTGCCGAAATCGCTTTTTCTCGCCGAGATAAGCACGTTTTCTGAAATGCCGCTCTCCCGTCACTCTGGTTAAAGTGTTATGAAAAAAAAGGCTGTTGGGGGCTAGGGAGTATCGAGTTGATCATTATACATGAAGAAATAACCAATTTCATCGTTTGGTTTATGTTTTACACGCGTTTTAAATTTTATTGCCGAAATCGCTTTTTCTCGCCGAGATAAGCACGTTTTCTGAAATGCCGCTCTCCCGTCACTCTGGTTAAAGTGTTATGAAAAAAAAGGCTGTTGGGGGCTAGGGAGTATCGAGTTGATCATTATACATGAAGAAATAACCAATTTCATCGTTTGGTTTATGTTTTACACGCGTTTTAAATTTTATTGCCGAAATCGCTTTTTCTCGCCGAGATAAGCACGTTTTCTGAAATGCCGCTCTCCCGTCACTCTGGTTAAAGTGTTATGAAAAAAAAGGCTGTTGGGGGCTAGGGAGTATCGAGTTGATCATTATACATGAAGAAATAACCAATTTCATCGTTTGGTTTATGTTTTACACGCGTTTTAAATTTTATTGCCGAAATCGCTTTTTCTCGCCGAGATAAGCACGTTTTCTGAAATGCCGCTCTCCCGTCACTCTGGTTAAAGTGTTATGAAAAAAAAGGCTGTTGGGGGCTAGGGAGTATCGAGTTGATCATTATACATGAAGAAATAACCAATTTCATCGTTTGGTTTATGTTTTACACGCGTTTTAAATTTTATTGCCGAAATCGCTTTTTCTCGCCGAGATAAGCACGTTTTCTGAAATGCCGCTCTCCCGTCACTCTGGTTAAAGTGTTATGAAAAAAAAGGCTGTTGGGGGCTAGGGAGTATCGAGTTGATCATTATACATGAAGAAATAACCAATTTCATCGTTTGGTTTATGTTTTACACGCGTTTTAAATTTTATTGCCGAAATCGCTTTTTCTCGCCGAGATAAGCACGTTTTCTGAAATGCCGCTCTCCCGTCACTCTGGTTAAAGTGTTATGAAAAAAAAGGCTGTTGGGGGCTAGGGAGTATCGAGTTGATCATTATACATGAAGAAATAACCAATTTCATCGTTTGGTTTATGTTTTACACGCGTTTTAAATTTTATTGCCGAAATCGCTTTTTCTCGCCGAGATAAGCACGTTTTCTGAAATGCCGCTCTCCCGTCACTCTGGTTAAAGTGTTATGAAAAAAAAGGCTGTTGGGGGCTAGGGAGTATCGAGTTGATCATTATACATGAAGAAATAACCAATTTCATCGTTTGGTTTATGTTTTACACGCGTTTTAAATTTTATTGCCGAAATCGCTTTTTCTCGCCGAGATAAGCACGTTTTCTGAAATGCCGCTCTCCCGTCACTCTGGTTAAAGTGTTATGAAAAAAAAGGCTGTTGGGGGCTAGGGAGTATCGAGTTGATCATTATACATGAAGAAATAACCAATTTCATCGTTTGGTTTATGTTTTACACGCGTTTTAAATTTTATTGCCGAAATCGCTTTTTCTCGCCGAGATAAGCACGTTTTCTGAAATGCCGCTCTCCCGTCACTCTGGTTAAAGTGTTATGAAAAAAAAGGCTGTTGGGGGCTAGGGAGTATCGAGTTGATCATTATACATGAAGAAATAACCAATTTCATCGTTTGGTTTATGTTTTACACGCGTTTTAAATTTTATTGCCGAAATCGCTTTTTCTCGCCGAGATAAGCACGTTTTCTGAAATGCCGCTCTCCCGTCACTCTGGTTAAAGTGTTATGAAAAAAAAGGCTGTTGGGGGCTAGGGAGTATCGAGTTGATCATTATACATGAAGAAATAACCAATTTCATCGTTTGGTTTATGTTTTACACGCGTTTTAAATTTTATTGCCGAAATCGCTTTTTCTCGCCGAGATAAGCACGTTTTCTGAAATGCCGCTCTCCCGTCACTCTGGTTAAAGTGTTATGAAAAAAAAGGCTGTTGGGGGCTAGGGAGTATCGAGTTGATCATTATACATGAAGAAATAACCAATTTCATCGTTTGGTTTATGTTTTACACGCGTTTTAAATTTTATTGCCGAAATCGCTTTTTCTCGCCGAGATAAGCACGTTTTCTGAAATGCCGCTCTCCCGTCACTCTGGTTAAAGTGTTATGAAAAAAAAGGCTGTTGGGGGCTAGGGAGTATCGAGTTGATCATTATACATGAAGAAATAACCAATTTCATCGTTTGGTTTATGTTTTACACGCGTTTTAAATTTTATTGCCGAAATCGCTTTTTCTCGCCGAGATAAGCACGTTTTCTGAAATGCCGCTCTCCCGTCACTCTGGTTAAAGTGTTATGAAAAAAAAGGCTGTTGGGGGCTAGGGAGTATCGAGTTGATCATTATACATGAAGAAATAACCAATTTCATCGTTTGGTTTATGTTTTACACGCGTTTTAAATTTTATTGCCGAAATCGCTTTTTCTCGCCGAGATAAGCACGTTTTCTGAAATGCCGCTCTCCCGTCACTCTGGTTAAAGTGTTATGAAAAAAAAGGCTGTTGGGGGCTAGGGAGTATCGAGTTGATCATTATACATGAAGAAATAACCAATTTCATCGTTTGGTTTATGTTTTACACGCGTTTTAAATTTTATTGCCGAAATCGCTTTTTCTCGCCGAGATAAGCACGTTTTCTGAAATGCCGCTCTCCCGTCACTCTGGTTAAAGTGTTATGAAAAAAAAGGCTGTTGGGGGCTAGGGAGTATCGAGTTGATCATTATACATGAAGAAATAACCAATTTCATCGTTTGGTTTATGTTTTACACGCGTTTTAAATTTTATTGCCGAAATCGCTTTTTCTCGCCGAGATAAGCACGTTTTCTGAAATGCCGCTCTCCCGTCACTCTGGTTAAAGTGTTATGAAAAAAAAGGCTGTTGGGGGCTAGGGAGTATCGAGTTGATCATTATACATGAAGAAATAACCAATTTCATCGTTTGGTTTATGTTTTACACGCGTTTTAAATTTTATTGCCGAAATCGCTTTTTCTCGCCGAGATAAGCACGTTTTCTGAAATGCCGCTCTCCCGTCACTCTGGTTAAAGTGTTATGAAAAAAAAGGCTGTTGGGGGCTAGGGAGTATCGAGTTGATCATTATACATGAAGAAATAACCAATTTCATCGTTTGGTTTATGTTTTACACGCGTTTTAAATTTTATTGCCGAAATCGCTTTTTCTCGCCGAGATAAGCACGTTTTCTGAAATGCCGCTCTCCCGTCACTCTGGTTAAAGTGTTATGAAAAAAAAGGCTGTTGGGGGCTAGGGAGTATCGAGTTGATCATTATACATGAAGAAATAACCAATTTCATCGTTTGGTTTATGTTTTACACGCGTTTTAAATTTTATTGCCGAAATCGCTTTTTCTCGCCGAGATAAGCACGTTTTCTGAAATGCCGCTCTCCCGTCACTCTGGTTAAAGTGTTATGAAAAAAAAGGCTGTTGGGGGCTAGGGAGTATCGAGTTGATCATTATACATGAAGAAATAACCAATTTCATCGTTTGGTTTATGTTTTACACGCGTTTTAAATTTTATTGCCGAAATCGCTTTTTCTCGCCGAGATAAGCACGTTTTCTGAAATGCCGCTCTCCCGTCACTCTGGTTAAAGTGTTATGAAAAAAAAGGCTGTTGGGGGCTAGGGAGTATCGAGTTGATCATTATACATGAAGAAATAACCAATTTCATCGTTTGGTTTATGTTTTACACGCGTTTTAAATTTTATTGCCGAAATCGCTTTTTCTCGCCGAGATAAGCACGTTTTCTGAAATCGCCGCTCTCCCGTCACTCTGGTTAAAGTGTTATGAAAAAAAAGGCTGTTGGGGGCTAGGGAGTATCGAGTTGATCATTATACATGAAGAAATAACCAATTTCATCGTTTGGTTTATGTTTTACACGCGTTTTAAATTTTATTGCCGAAATCGCTTTTTCTCGCCGAGATAAGCACGTTTTCTGAAATGCCGCTCTCCCGTCACTCTGGTTAAAGTGTTATGAAAAAAAAGGCTGTTGGGGGCTAGGGAGTATCGAGTTGATCATTATACATGAAGAAATAACCAATTTCATCGTTTGGTTTATGTTTTACACGCGTTTTAAATTTTATTGCCGAAATCGCTTTTTCTCGCCGAGATAAGCACGTTTTCTGAAATGCCGCTCTCCCGTCACTCTGGTTAAAGTGTTATGAAAAAAAAGGCTGTTGGGGGCTAGGGAGTATCGAGTTGATCATTATACATGAAGAAATAACCAATTTCATCGTTTGGTTTATGTTTTACACGCGTTTTAAATTTTATTGCCGAAATCGCTTTTTCTCGCCGAGATAAGCACGTTTTCTGAAATGCCGCTCTCCCGTCACTCTGGTTAAAGTGTTATGAAAAAAAAGGCTGTTGGGGGCTAGGGAGTATCGAGTTGATCATTATACATGAAGAAATAACCAATTTCATCGTTGTTGATCATTACATGAAGAAATAACCAATTTCATCGTTTGGTTTATGTTTTACACGCGTTTTAAATTTTATTGCCGAAATCGCTTTTTCTCGCCGAGATAAGCACGTTTTCTGAAATGCCGCTCTCCCGTCACTCTGGTTAAAGTGTTATGAAAAAAAAGGCTGTTGGGGGCTAGGGAGTATCGAGTTGATCATTATACATGAAGAAATAACCAATTTCATCGTTTGGTTTATGTTTTACACGCGTTTTAAATTTTATTGCCGAAATCGCTTTTTCTCGCCGAGATAAGCACGTTTTCTGAAATGCCGCTCTCCCGTCACTCTGGTTAAAGTGTTATGAAAAAAAAGGCTGTTGGGGGCTAGGGAGTATCGAGTTGATCATTATACATGAAGAAATAACCAATTTCATCGTTTGGTTTATGTTTTACACGCGTTTTAAATTTTATTGCCGAAATCGCTTTTTCTCGCCGAGATAAGCACGTTTTCTGAAATGCCGCTCTCCCGTCACTCTGGTTAAAGTGTTATGAAAAAAAAGGCTGTTGGGGGCTAGGGAGTATCGAGTTGATCATTATACATGAAGAAATAACCAATTTCATCGTTTGGTTTATGTTTTACACGCGTTTTAAATTATTGCCGAAATCGCTTTTTCTCGCCGAGATAAGCACGTTTTCTGAAATGCCGCTCTCCCGTCACTCTGGTTAAAGTGTTATGAAAAAAAAGGCTGTTGGGGGCTAGGGAGTATCGAGTTGATCATTATACATGAAGAAATAACCAATTTCATCGTTTGGTTTATGTTTTACACGCGTTTTAAATTTTATTGCCGAAATCGCTTTTTCTCGCCGAGATAAGCACGTTTTCTGAAATGCCGCTCTCCCGTCACTCTGGTTAAAGTGTTATGAAAAAAAAGGCTGTTGGGGGCTAGGGAGTATCGAGTTGATCATTATACATGAAGAAATAACCAATTTCATCGTTTGGTTTATGTTTTACACGCGTTTTAAATTTTATTGCCGAAATCGCTTTTTCTCGCCGAGATAAGCACGTTTTCTGAAATGCCGCTCTCCCGTCACTCTGGTTAAAGTGTTATGAAAAAAAAGGCTGTTGGGGGCTAGGGAGTATCGAGTTGATCATTATACATGAAGAAATAACCAATTTCATCGTTTGGTTTATGTTTTACACGCGTTTTAAATTTTATTGCCGAAATCGCTTTTTCTCGCCGAGATAAGCACGTTTTCTGAAATGCCGCTCTCCCGTCACTCTGGTTAAAGTGTTATGAAAAAAAAGGCTGTTGGGGGCTAGGGAGTATCGAGTTGATCATTATACATGAAGAAATAACCATTACCATTTCATCGTTTGGTTTATGTTTTACACGCGTTTTAAATTTTATTGCCGAAATCGCTTTTTCTCGCCGAGATAAGCACGTTTTCTGAAATGCCGCTCTCCCGTCACTCTGGTTAAAGTGTTATGAAAAAAAAGGCTGTTGGGGGCTAGGGAGTATCGAGTTGATCATTATACATGAAGAAATAACCAATTTCATCGTTTGGTTTATGTTTTACACGCGTTTTAAATTTTATTGCCGAAATCGCTTTTTCTCGCCGAGATAAGCACGTTTTCTGAAATGCCGCTCTCCCGTCACTCTGGTTAAAGTGTTATGAAAAAAAAGGCTGTTGGGGGCTAGGGAGTATCGAGTTGATCATTATACATGAAGAAATAACCAATTTCATCGTTTGGTTTATGTTTTACACGCGTTTTAAATTTTATTGCCGAAATCGCTTTTTCTCGCCGAGATAAGCACGTTTTCTGAAATGCCGCTCTCCCGTCACTCTGGTTAAAGTGTTATGAAAAAAAAGGCTGTTGGGGGCTAGGGAGTATCGAGTTGATCATTATACATGAAGAAATAACCAATTTCATCGTTTGGTTTATGTTTTACACGCGTTTTAAATTTTATTGCCGAAATCGCTTTTTCTCGCCGAGATAAGCACGTTTTCTGAAATGCCGCTCTCCCGTCACTCTGGTTAAAGTGTTATGAAAAAAAAGGCTGTTGGGGGCTAGGGAGTATCGAGTTGATCATTATACATGAAGAAATAACCAATTTCATCGTTTGGTTTATGTTTTACACGCGTTTTAAATTTTATTGCCGAAATCGCTTTTTCTCGCCGAGATAAGCACGTTTTCTGAAATGCCGCTCTCCCGTCACTCTGGTTAAAGTGTTATGAAAAAAAAGGCTGTTGGGGGCTAGGGAGTATCGAGTTGATCATTATACATGAAGAAATAACCAATTTCATCGTTTGGTTTATGTTTTACACGCGTTTTAAATTTTATTGCCGAAATCGCTTTTTCTCGCCGAGATAAGCACGTTTTCTGAAATGCCGCTCTCCCGTCACTCTGGTTAAAGTGTTATGAAAAAAAAGGCTGTTGGGGGCTAGGGAGTATCGAGTTGATCATTATACATGAAGAAATAACCAATTTCATCGTTTGGTTTATGTTTTACACGCGTTTTAAATTTTATTGCCGAAATCGCTTTTTCTCGCCGAGATAAGCACGTTTTCTGAAATGCCGCTCTCCCGTCACTCTGGTTAAAGTGTTATGAAAAAAAAGGCTGTTGGGGGCTAGGGAGTATCGAGTTGATCATTATACATGAAGAAATAACCAATTTCATCGTTTGGTTTATGTTTTACACGCGTTTTAAATTTTATTGCCGAAATCGCTTTTTCTCGCCGAGATAAGCACGTTTTCTGAAATGCCGCTCTCCCGTCACTCTGGTTAAAGTGTTATGAAAAAAAAGGCTGTTGGGGGCTAGGGAGTATCGAGTTGATCATTATACATGAAGAAATAACCAATTTCATCGTTTGGTTTATGTTTTACACGCGTTTTAAATTTTATTGCCGAAATCGCTTTTTCTCGCCGAGATAAGCACGTTTTCTGAAATGCCGCTCTCCCGTCACTCTGGTTAAAGTGTTATGAAAAAAAAGGCTGTTGGGGGCTAGGGAGTATCGAGTTGATCATTATACATGAAGAAATAACCAATTTCATCGTTTGGTTTATGTTTTACACGCGTTTTAAATTTTATTGCCGAAATCGCTTTTTCTCGCCGAGATAAGCACGTTTTCTGAAATGCCGCTCTCCCGTCACTCTGGTTAAAGTGTTATGAAAAAAAAGGCTGTTGGGGGCTAGGGAGTATCGAGTTGATCATTATACATGAAGAAATAACCAATTTCATCGTTTGGTTTATGTTTTACACGCGTTTTAAATTTTATTGCCGAAATCGCTTTTTCTCGCCGAGATAAGCACGTTTTCTGAAATGCCGCTCTCCCGTCACTCTGGTTAAAGTGTTATGAAAAAAAAGGCTGTTGGGGGCTAGGGAGTATCGAGTTGATCATTATACATGAAGAAATAACCAATTTCATCGTTTGGTTTATGTTTTACACGCGTTTTAAATTTTATTGCCGAAATCGCTTTTTCTCGCCGAGATAAGCACGTTTTCTGAAATGCCGCTCTCCCGTCACTCTGGTTAAAGTGTTATGAAAAAAAAGGCTGTTGGGGGCTAGGGAGTATCGAGTTGATCATTATACATGAAGAAATAACCAATTTCATCGTTTGGTTTATGTTTTACACGCGTTTTAAATTTTATTGCCGAAATCGCTTTTTCTCGCCGAGATAAGCACGTTTTCTGAAATGCCGCTCTCCCGTCACTCTGGTTAAAGTGTTATGAAAAAAAAGGCTGTTGGGGGCTAGGGAGTATCGAGTTGATCATTATACATGAAGAAATAACCAATTTCATCGTTTGGTTTATGTTTTACACGCGTTTTAAATTTTATTGCCGAAATCGCTTTTTCTCGCCGAGATAAGCACGTTTTCTGAAATGCCGCTCTCCCGTCACTCTGGTTAAAGTGTTATGAAAAAAAAGGCTGTTGGGGGCTAGGGAGTATCGAGTTGATCATTATACATGAAGAAATAACCAATTTCATCGTTTGGTTTATGTTTTACACGCGTTTTAAATTTTATTGCCGAAATCGCTTTTTCTCGCCGAGATAAGCACGTTTTCTGAAATGCCGCTCTCCCGTCACTCTGGTTAAAGTGTTATGAAAAAAAAGGCTGTTGGGGGCTAGGGAGTATCGAGTTGATCATTATACATGAAGAAATAACCAATTTCATCGTTTGGTTTATGTTTTACACGCGTTTTAAATTTTATTGCCGAAATCGCTTTTTCTCGCCGAGATAAGCACGTTTTCTGAAATGCCGCTCTCCCGTCACTCTGGTTAAAGTGTTATGAAAAAAAAGGCTGTTGGGGGCTAGGGAGTATCGAGTTGATCATTATACATGAAGAAATAACCAATTTCATCGTTTGGTTTATGTTTTACACGCGTTTTAAATTTTATTGCCGAAATCGCTTTTTCTCGCCGAGATAAGCACGTTTTCTGAAATGCCGCTCTCCCGTCACTCTGGTTAAAGTGTTATGAAAAAAAAGGCTGTTGGGGGCTAGGGAGTATCGAGTTGATCGTTATACATGAAGAAATAACCAATTTCATCGTTTGGTTTATGTTTTACACGCGTTTTAAATTTTATTGCCGAAATCGCTTTTTCTCGCCGAGATAAGCACGTTTTCTGAAATGCCGCTCTCCCGTCACTCTGGTTAAAGTGTTATGAAAAAAAAGGCTGTTGGGGGCTAGGGAGTATCGAGTTGATCATTATACATGAAGAAATAACCAATTTCATCGTTTGGTTTATGTTTTACACGCGTTTTAAATTTTATTGCCGAAATCGCTTTTTCTCGCCGAGATAAGCACGTTTTCTGAAATGCCGCTCTCCCGTCACTCTGGTTAAAGTGTTATGAAAAAAAAGGCTGTTGGGGGCTAGGGAGTATCGAGTTGATCATTATACATGAAGAAATAACCAATTTCATCGTTTGGTTTATGTTTTACACGCGTTTTAAATTTTATTGCCGAAATCGCTTTTTCTCGCCGAGATAAGCACGTTTTCTGAAATGCCGCTCTCCCGTCACTCTGGTTAAAGTGTTATGAAAAAAAAGGCTGTTGGGGGCTAGGGAGTATCGAGTTGATCATTATACATGAAGAAATAACCAATTTCATCGTTTGGTTTATGTTTTACACGCGTTTTAAATTTTATTGCCGAAATCGCTTTTTCTCGCCGAGATAAGCACGTTTTCTGAAATGCCGCTCTCCCGTCACTCTGGTTAAAGTGTTATGAAAAAAAAGGCTGTTGGGGGCTAGGGAGTATCGAGTTGATCATTATACATGAAGAAATAACCAATTTCATCGTTTGGTTTATGTTTTACACGCGTTTTAAATTTTATTGCCGAAATCGCTTTTTCTCGCCGAGATAAGCACGTTTTCTGAAATGCCGCTCTCCCGTCACTCTGGTTAAAGTGTTATGAAAAAAAAGGCTGTTGGGGGCTAGGGAGTATCGAGTTGATCATTATACATGAAGAAATAACCAATTTCATCGTTTGGTTTATGTTTTACACGCGTTTTAAATTTTATTGCCGAAATCGCTTTTTCTCGCCGAGATAAGCACGTTTTCTGAAATGCCGCTCTCCCGTCACTCTGGTTAAAGTGTTATGAAAAAAAAGGCTGTTGGGGGCTAGGGAGTATCGAGTTGATCATTATACATGAAGAAATAACCAATTTCATCGTTTGGTTTATGTTTTACACGCGTTTTAAATTTTATTGCCGAAATCGCTTTTTCTCGCCGAGATAAGCACGTTTTCTGAAATGCCGCTCTCCCGTCACTCTGGTTAAAGTGTTATGAAAAAAAAGGCTGTTGGGGGCTAGGGAGTATCGAGTTGATCATTATACATGAAGAAATAACCAATTTCATCGTTTGGTTTATGTTTTACACGCGTTTTAAATTTTATTGCCGAAATCGCTTTTTCTCGCCGAGATAAGCACGTTTTCTGAAATGCCGCTCTCCCGTCACTCTGGTTAAAGTGTTATGAAAAAAAAGGCTGTTGGGGGCTAGGGAGTATCGAGTTGATCGTTATACATGAAGAAATAACCAATTTCATCGTTTGGTTTATGTTTTACACGCGTTTTAAATTTTATTGCCGAAATCGCTTTTTCTCGCCGAGATAAGCACGTTTTCTGAAATGCCGCTCTCCCGTCACTCTGGTTAAAGTGTTATGAAAAAAAAGGCTGTTGGGGGCTAGGGAGTATCGAGTTGATCATTATACATGAAGAAAAAACCAATTTCATCGTTTGGTTTATGTTTTACACGCGTTTTAAATTTTATTGCCGAAATCGCTTTTTCTCGCCGAGATAAGCACGTTTTCTGAAATGCCGCTCTCCCGTCACTCTGGTTAAAGTGTTATGAAAAAAAAGGCTGTTGGGGGCTAGGGAGTATCGAGTTGATCATTATACATGAAGAAATAACCAATTTCATCGTTTGGTTTATGTTTTACACGCGTTTTAAATTTTATTGCCGAAATCGCTTTTTCTCGCCGAGATAAGCACGTTTTCTGAAATGCCGCTCTCCCGTCACTCTGGTTAAAGTGTTATGAAAAAAAAGGCTGTTGGGGGCTAGGGAGTATCGAGTTGATCATTATACATGAAGAAATAACCAATTTCATCGTTTGGTTTATGTTTTACACGCGTTTTAAATTTTATTGCCGAAATCGCTTTTTCTCGCCGAGATAAGCACGTTTTCTGAAATGCCGCTCTCCCGTCACTCTGGTTAAAGTGTTATGAAAAAAAAGGCTGTTGGGGGCTAGGGAGTATCGAGTTGATCATTATACATGAAGAAATAACCAATTTCATCGTTTGGTTTATGTTTTACACGCGTTTTAAATTTTATTGCCGAAATCGCTTTTTCTCGCCGAGATAAGCACGTTTTCTGAAATGCCGCTCTCCCGTCACTCTGGTTAAAGTGTTATGAAAAAAAAGGCTGTTGGGGGCTAGGGAGTATCGAGTTGATCATTATACATGAAGAAATAACCAATTTCATCGTTTGGTTTATGTTTTACACGCGTTTTAAATTTTATTGCCGAAATCGCTTTTTCTCGCCGAGATAAGCACGTTTTCTGAAATGCCGCTCTCCCGTCACTCTGGTTAAAGTGTTATGAAAAAAAAGGCTGTTGGGGGCTAGGGAGTATCGAGTTGATCATTATACATGAAGAAATAACCAATTTCATCGTTTGTTGATCATTATACATGAAGAAATAACCAATTTCATCGTTTGGTTTATGTTTTACACGCGTTTTAAATTTTATTGCCGAAATCGCTTTTTCTCGCCGAGATAAGCACGTTTTCTGAAATGCCGCTCTCCCGTCACTCTGGTTAAAGTGTTATGAAAAAAAAGGCTGTTGGGGGCTAGGGAGTATCGAGTTGATCATTATACATGAAGAAATAACCAATTTCATCGTTTGGTTTATGTTTTACACGCGTTTTAAATTTTATTGCCGAAATCGCTTTTTCTCGCCGAGATAAGCACGTTTTCTGAAATGCCGCTCTCCCGTCACTCTGGTTAAAGTGTTATGAAAAAAAAAGGCTGTTGGGGGCTAGGGAGTATCGAGTTGATCATTATACATGAAGAAATAACCAATTTCATCGTTTGGTTTATGTTTTACACGCGTTTTAAATTTTATTGCCGAAATCGCTTTTTCTCGCCGAGATAAGCACGTTTTCTGAAATGCCGCTCTCCCGTCACTCTGGTTAAAGTGTTATGAAAAAAAAGGATGTTGGGGGCTAGGGAGTATCGAGTTGATCATTATACATGAAGAAATAACCAATTTTATCGTTTGATTTATGTTTTACACGCGTTTTAAATTTTATTGCCGAAATCGCTTTTTCTCGCCGAGATAAGCACGTTTTCTGAAATGCCGCTCTCCCGTCACTCTGGTTAAAGTGTTATGAAAAAAAAGGCTGTTGGGGGCTAAGGAGTATCGAGTTGATCATTATACATGAAGAAATAACCAATTTCATCGTTTGGTTTATGTTTTACACGATGCTCAGCTCCAGCTGGAAGTGTAAAAAGAACCGGGCTGGTTAAAAAAAGAACCGGGCGACCCGGTAAAATTTCTTAGCCGGGGCTCTGGAAGCCTAACACGGCGTGATCTTGTCCAAAAAGCCGCTGCTGAGCTCCAGCTGGAAGTGTAAAAAGAACCGGGCTGGTTAAAAAAAAGAACCGGGCGACCCGGTAAAATTGCTTAGCCGGGGCTCTGGAAGCCTAACACTGCGTGATCTTGTCCAAAAAGCCGCTGCTGAGCTCCAGCTGGAAGTGTAAAAAGAACCGGGCTGGTTAAAAAAAAGAACCGGGCGGCCCGGTAAAATTGCTTAGCCGGGGCTCTGGAAGCCTAACCCGGCGTGATACTGTGCAAAAAGCCGCTGCTGAGCTCCAGCTGGAAGTGTAAAAAAAACCGGGCTGGTTAAAAAAAAGAACCGGGCGACCCTGTAAAATTGCTTAGCCGGGGCTCTGGAAGCCTAACACGGCGTGATCTTGTCCAAAAACCCGCTGCTGAGCTCCAGCTGGAAGTGTAAAAAGAACCGGGCTGGTTAAAAAAAAGAACCGGGCGGGCCGGTAAAATTGCTTAGCCGGGGCTCTGGAAGCCTAACACGGCGTGATCTTGTCCAAAAAGCCGCTCGTGAGCTCCAGCTGGAAGTGTAATAAGAACCGGGCTGGTTCAAAAAAAGAACCGGGCGGCCCGGTAGAATTGCTTAGCCGAGGTCCTGGAAGCCTAACCCGGCGTGATCTTGCGCAAAAAGCCGCTGCTGAGCTCCAGCTGGAAGTGTAAAAAGAACCGGGCTGGTTCAAAAAAAGAACCGGGCGGCCCGGTAAAATTGCTTAGCCGGGG
Organism: Syngnathus leptorhynchus; assembly: GCF_054491065.1. Taxonomy (NCBI): domain Eukaryota; kingdom Metazoa; phylum Chordata; class Actinopteri; order Syngnathiformes; family Syngnathidae; genus Syngnathus; species Syngnathus leptorhynchus. Next base: position 354,939 of record NW_028232045.1, read on the forward strand.
TCCTGGAAGCCTAACGCGGCGTGATCTTGCCCGAAAGTCGGCCTCTATACTTCCATATTAGGTACCAGGCGCTCAGAGCCAACTTGGCAAAAATTTTCTAAGTGCCCACGGCTCTGCGGGGATTGTGCGTCCGACCCGCGCCGGTTCTCCAGCCGGCCTAAAATAACGCAAAACCAGCCTCTCCCCCTGGAGCTCAAAGCCAAAGGCGAAACTTTTCTAAGTGCCTACGGCTCTGCGGGCTTTTGAGTCCGCCCCGCGCCGGTTCGTCGGTCGGCCTCAAAAAGCGAAAAATCAGCCTCTCTCCCTGGAGCTCGACTCGAGTTGATCATTATACATGAAGAAATAACCAATTTCATCGTTTGGTTTATGTTTTACACGCGTTTTAAATTTTATTGCCGAAATCGCTTTTTCTCGCCGAGATAAGCACGTTTTCTGAAATGCCGCTCTCCCGTCCCTCTGGTTAAAGTGTTATGAAAAAAAAGGCTTTTGGGGGCTAGGGAGTATCGAGTTGATCATTATACATGAAGAAATAACCAATTTCATCGTTTGGTTTATGTTTTACACGCGTTTTAAATTTTATTGCCAAAATCGCTTTTTCTCGCCGAGATAAGCACGTTTTCTGAAATGCCGCTCTCCCGTCACTCTGGTTAAAGTGTTATGAAAAAAAGGCTGTTGGGGGCTAGGGAGTATCGAGTTGATCATTATACATGAAGAAATAACCAATTTCATCGTTTGGTTTATGTTTTACACGCGTTTTAAATTTTATTGCCGAAATCGCTTTTTCTCGCCGAGATAAGCACGTTTTCTGAAATGCCGCTCTCCCGTCCCTCTGGTTAAAGTGTTATGAAAAAAAAGGCTGTTGGGGGCTAGGGAGTATCGAGTTGATCATTATACATGAAGAAATAACCAATTTCATCGTTTGGTTTATGTTTTACACGCGTTTTAAATTTTATTGCCGAAATCGCTTTTTCTCGCCGAGATAAGCACGTTTTCTGAAATGCCGCTCTCCCGTCACTCTGGTTAAAGTGTTATGAAAAAAAAGGCTGTTGGGGGCTAGGGAGTATCGAGTTGATCATTATACATGAAGAAATAACCAATTTCATCGTTTGGTTTATGTTTTACACGCGTTTTAAATTTTATTGCCGAAATCGCTTTTTCTCGCCGAGATAAGCACGTTTTCTGAAATGCCGCTCTCCCGTCACTCTGGTTAAAGTGTTATGAAAAAAAAAGGTTTGGTTTATGTTTTACACGCGTTTTAAATTTTATTGCCGAAATCGCTTTTTCTCGCCGAGATAAGCACGTTTTCTGAAATGCCGCTCTCCCGTCACTCTGGTTAAAGTGTTATGAAAAAAAAGGCTGTTGGGGGCTAGGGAGTATCGAGTTGATCATTATACATGAAGAAATAACCAATTTCATCGTTTGGTTTATGTTTTACACGCGTTTTAAATTTTATTGCCGAAATCGCTTTTTCTCGCCGAGATAAGCACGTTTTCTGAAATGCCGCTCTCCCGTCACTCTGGTTAAAGTGTTATGAAAAAAAAGGTTTGGTTTATGTTTTACACGCGTTTTAAATTTTATTGCCGAAATCGCTTTTTCTCGCCGAGATAAGCACGTTTTCTGAAATGCCGCTCTCCCGTCACTCTGGTTAAAGTGTTATGAAAAAAAAAGGCTGTTGGGGGCTAGGGAGTATCGAGTTGATCATTATACATGAAGAAATAACCAATTTCATCGTTTGGTTTATGTTTTACACGCGTTTTAAATTTTATTGCCGAAATCGCTTTTTCTCGCCGAGATAAGCACGTTTTCTGAAATGCCGCTCTCCCGTCACTCTGGTTAAAGTGTTATGAAAAAAAAGGCTGTTGGGGGCTAGGGAGTATCGAGTTGATCATTATACATGAAGAAATAACCAATTTCATCGTTTGGTTTATGTTTTACACGCGTTTTAAATTTTATTGCCGAAATCGCTTTTTCTCGCCGAGATAAGCACGTTTTCTGAAATGCCGCTCTCCCGTCACTCTGGTTAAAGTGTTATGAAAAAAAAGGCTGTTGGGGGCTAGGGAGTATCGAGTTGATCATTATACATGAAGAAATAACCAATTTCATCGTTTGGTTTATGTTTTACACGCGTTTTAAATTTTATTGCCGAAATCGCTTTTTCTCGCCGAGATAAGCACGTTTTCTGAAATGCCGCTCTCCCGTCACTCTGGTTAAAGTGTTATGAAAAAAAAGGCTGTTGGGGGCTAGGGAGTATCGAGTTGATCATTATACATGAAGAAATAACCAATTTCATCGTTTGGTTTATGTTTTACACGCGTTTTAAATTTTATTGCCGAAATCGCTTTTTCTCGCCGAGATAAGCACGTTTTCTGAAATGCCGCTCTCCCGTCACTCTGGTTAAAGTGTTATGAAAAAAAAAGGCTGTTGGGGGCTAGGGAGTATCGAGTTGATCATTATACATGAAGAAATAACCAATTTCATCGTTTGGTTTATGTTTTACACGCGTTTTAAATTTTATTGCCGAAATCGCTTTTTCTCGCCGAGATAAGCACGTTTTCTGAAATGCCGCTCTCCCGTCACTCTGGTTAAAGTGTTATGAAAAAAAAGGCTGTTGGGGGCTAGGGAGTATCGAGTTGATCATTATACATGAAGAAATAACCAATTTCATCGTTTGGTTTATGTTTTACACGCGTTTTAAATTTTATTGCCGAAATCGCTTTTTCTCGCCGAGATAAGCACGTTTTCTGAAATGCCGCTCTCCCGTCACTCTGGTTAAAGTGTTATGAAAAAAAAGGCTGTTGGGGGCTAGGGAGTATCGAGTTGATCATTATACATGAAGAAATAACCAATTTCATCGTTTGGTTTATGTTTTACACGCGTTTTAAATTTTATTGCCGAAATCGCTTTTTCTCGCCGAGATAAGCACGTTTTCTGAAATGCCGCTCTCCCGTCACTCTGGTTAAAGTGTTATGAAAAAAAAGGCTGTTGGGGGCTAGGGAGTATCGAGTTGATCATTATACATGAAGAAATAACCAATTTCATCGTTTGGTTTATGTTTTACACGCGTTTTAAATTTTATTGCCGAAATCGCTTTTTCTCGCCGAGATAAGCACGTTTTCTGAAATGCCGCTCTCCCGTCACTCTGGTTGAAGTGTTATGAAAAAAAAGGCTGTTGGGGGCTAGGGAGTATCGAGTTGATCATTATACATGAAGAAATAACCAATTTTATCGTTTGGTTTATGTTTTACACGCGTTTTAAATTTTATTGCCGAAATCGCTTTTTCTCGCCGAGATAAGCACGTTTTCTGAAATGCCGCTCTCCCGTCACTCTGGTTAAAGTGTTATGAAAAAAAAGGCTGTTGGGGGCTAGGGAGTATCGAGTTGATCATTATACATGAAGAAATAACCAATTTCATCGTTTGGTTTATGTTTTACACGCGTTTTAAATTTTATTGCCGAAATCGCTTTTTCTCGCCGAGATAAGCACGTTTTCTGAAATGCCGCTCTCCCGTCACTCTGGTTAAAGTGTTATGAAAAAAAAGGCTGTTGGGGGCTAGGGAGTATCGAGTTGATCATTATACATGAAGAAATAACCAATTTCATCGTTTGGTTTATGTTTTACACGCGTTTTAAATTTTATTGCCGAAATCGCTTTTTCTCGCCGAGATAAGCACGTTTTCTGAAATGCCGCTCTCCCGTCACTCTGGTTAAAGTGTTATGAAAAAAAAGGCTGTTGGGGGCTAGGGAGTATCGAGTTGATCATTATACATGAAGAAATAACCAATTTCATCGTTTGGTTTATGTTTTACACGCGTTTTAAATTTTATTGCCGAAATCGCTTTTTCTCGCCGAGATAAGCACGTTTTCTGAAATGCCGCTCTCCCGTCACTCTGGTTAAAGTGTTATGAAAAAAAAGGCTGTTGGGGGCTAGGGAGTATCGAGTTGATCGTTATACATGAAGAAATAACCAATTTCATCGTTTGGTTTATGTTTTACACGCGTTTTAAATTTTATTGCCGAAATCGCTTTTTCTCGCCGAGATAAGCACGTTTTCTGAAATGCCGCTCTCCCGTCACTCTGGTTAAAGTGTTATGAAAAAAAAGGCTGTTGGGGGCTAGGGAGTATCGAGTTGATCATTATACATGAAGAAATAACCAATTTCTTCGTTTGGTTTATGTTTTACACGCGTTTTAAATTTTATCCGAAATCGCTTTTTCTCGCCGAGATAAGCACGTTTTCTGAAATGCCGCTCTCCCGTCACTCTGGTTAAAGTGTTATGAAAAAAAAGGCTGTTGGGGGCTAGGGAGTATCGAGTTGATCATTATACATGAAGAAATAACCAATTTCATCGTTTGGTTTATGTTTTACACGCGTTTTAAATTTTATTGCCGAAATCGCTTTTTCTCGCCGAGATAAGCACGTTTTCTGAAATGCCGCTCTCCCGTCACTCTGGTTAAAGTGTTATGAAAAAAAAGGCTGTTGGGGGCTAGGGAGTATCGAGTTGATCATTATACATGAAGAAATAACCAATTTCATCGTTTGGTTTATGTTTTACACGCGTTTTAAATTTTATTGCCGAAATCGCTTTTTCTCGCCGAGATAAGCACGTTTTCTGAAATGCCGCTCTCCCGTCACTCTGGTTAAAGTGTTATGAAACAAAAGGCTGTTGGGGGCTAGGGAGTATCGAGTTGATCATTATACATGAAGAAATAACCAATTTCTTCGTTTGGTTTATGTTTTACACGCGTTTTAAATTTTATTGCCGAAATCGCTTTTTCTCGCCGAGATAAGCACGTTTTCTGAAATGCCGCTCTCCCGTCACTCTGGTTAAAGTGTTATGAAAAAAAAGGCTGTTGGGGGCTAGGGAGTATCGAGTTGATCATTATACATGAAGAAATAACCAATTTCATCGTTTGGTTTATGTTTTACACGCGTTTTAAATTTTATTGCCGAAATCGCTTTTTCTCGCCGAGATAAGCACGTTTTCTGAAATGCCGCTCTCCCGTCACTCTGGTTAAAGTGTTATGAAAAAAAAGGCTGTTGGGGGCTAGGGAGTATCGAGTTGATCATTATACATGAAGAAATAACCAATTTCATCGTTTGGTTTATGTTTTACACGCGTTTTAAATTTTATTGCCGAAATCGCTTTTTCTCGCCGAGATAAGCACGTTTTCTGAAATGCCGCTCTCCCGTCACTCTGGTTAAAGTGTTATGAAAAAAAAGGCTGTTGGGGGCTAGGGAGTATCGAGTTGATCATTATACATGAAGAAATAACCAATTTCATCGTTTGGTTTATGTTTTACACGCGTTTTAAATTTTATTGCCGAAATCGCTTTTTCTCGCCGAGATAAGCACGTTTTCTGAAATGCCGCTCTCCCGTCACTCTGGTTAAAGTGTTATGAAAAAAAAGGCTGTTGGGGGCTAGGGAGTATCGAGTTGATCATTATACATGAAGAAATAACCAATTTCATCGTTTGGTTTATGTTTTACACGCGTTTTAAATTTTATTGCCGAAATCGCTTTTTCTCGCCGAGATAAGCACGTTTTCTGAAATGCCGCTCTCCCGTCACTCTGGTTAAAGTGTTATGAAAAAAAAGGCTGTTGGGGGCTAGGGAGTATCGAGTTGATCATTATACATGAAGAAATAACCAATTTCATCGTTTGGTTTATGTTTTACACGCGTTTTAAATTTTATTGCCGAAATCGCTTTTTCTCGCCGAGATAAGCACGTTTTCTGAAATGCCGCTCTCCCGTCACTCTGGTTAAAGTGTTATGAAAAAAAAGGCTGTTGGGGGCTAGGGAGTATCGAGTTGATCATTATACATGAAGAAATAACCAATTTCATCGTTTGGTTTATGTTTTACACGCGTTTTAAATTTTATTGCCGAAATCGCTTTTTCTCGCCGAGATAAGCACGTTTTCTGAAATGCCGCTCTCCCGTCACTCTGGTTAAAGTGTTATGAAAAAAAAAGGCTGTTGGGGGCTAGGGAGTATCGAGTTGATCATTATACATGAAGAAATAACCAATTTCATCGTTTGGTTTATGTTTTACACGCGTTTTAAATTTTATTGCCGAAATCGCTTTTTCTCGCCGAGATAAGCACGTTTTCTGAAATGCCGCTCTCCCGTCACTCTGGTTAAAGTGTTATGAAAAAAAAGGCTGTTGGGGGCTAGGGAGTATCGAGTTGATCGTTATACATGAAGAAATAACCAATTTCATCGTTTGGTTTATGTTTTACACGCGTTTTAAATTTTATTGCCGAAATCGCTTTTTCTCGCCGAGATAAGCACGTTTTCTGAAATGCCGCTCTCCCGTCACTCTGGTTAAAGTGTTATGAAAAAAAAGGCTGTTGGGGGCTAGGGAGTATCGAGTTGATCATTATACATGAAGAAATAACCAATTTCATCGTTTGGTTTATGTTTTACACGCGTTTTAAATTTTATTGCCGAAATCGCTTTTTCTCGCCGAGATAAGCACGTTTTCTGAAATGCCGCTCTCCCGTCACTCTGGGTAAAGTGTTATGAAAAAAAAGGCTGTTGGGGGCTAGGGAGTATCGAGTTGATCATTATACATGAAGAAATAACCAATTTCATCGTTTGGTTTATGTTTTACACGCGTTTTAAATTTTATTGCCGAAATCGCTTTTTCTCGCCGAGATAAGCACGTTTTCTGAAATGCCGCTCTCCCGTCACTCTGGTTAAAGTGTTATGAAAAAAAAGGCTGTTGGGGGCTAGGGAGTATCGAGTTGATCATTATACATGAAGAAATAACCAATTACTTCGTTTGGTTTATGTTTTACACGCGTTTTAAATTTTATTGCCGAAATCGCTTTTTCTCGCCGAGATAAGCACGTTTTCTGAAATGCCGCTCTCCCGTCACTCTGGTTAAAGTGTTATGAAAGAAAAGGCTGTTGGGGGCTAGGGAGTATCGAGTTGATCATTATACATGAAGAAATAACCAATTTCATCGTTTGGTTTATGTTTTACACGCGTTTTAAATTTTATTGCCGAAATCGCTTTTTCTCGCCGAGATAAGCACGTTTTCTGAAATGCCGCTCTCCCGTCACTCTGGTTAAAGTGTTATGAAAAAAAAGGCTGTTGGGGGCTAGGGAGTATCGAGTTGATCATTATACATGAAGAAATAACCAATTTCATCGTTTGGTTTATGTTTTACACGCGTTTTAAATTTTATTGCCGAAATCGCTTTTTCTCGCCGAGATAAGCACGTTTTCTGAAATGCCGCTCTCCCGTCACTCTGGTTAAAGTGTTATGAAAAAAAAGGCTGTTGGGGGCTGGGGAGTATCGAGTTGATCATTATACATGAAGAAATAACCAATTTCATCGTTTGGTTTATGTTTTACACGCGTTTTAAATTTTATTGCCGAAATCGCTTTTTCTCGCCGAGATAAGCACGTTTTCTGAAATGCCGCTCTCCCGTCACTCTGGTTAAAGTGTTATGAAAAAAAAGGCTGTTGGGGGCTAGGGAGTATCGAGTTGATCATTATACATGAAGAAATAACCAATTTCATCGTTTGGTTTATGTTTTACACGCGTTTTAAATTTTATTGCCGAAATCGCTTTTTCTCGCCGAGATAAGCACGTTTTCTGAAATGCCGCTCTCCCGTCCCTCTGGTTAAAGTGTTATGAAAAAAAAGGCTGTTGGGGGCTAGGGAGTATCGAGTTGATCATTATACATGAAGAAATAACCAATTTCATCGTTTGGTTTATGTTTTACACGCGTTTTAAATTTTATTGCCGAAATCGCTTTTTCTCGCCGAGATAAGCACGTTTTCTGAAATGCCGCTCTCCCGTCACTCTGGTTAAAGTGTTATGAAAAAAAAGGCTGTTGGGGGCTAGGGAGTATCGAGTTGGTCATTATACATGAAGAAATAACCAATTTCATCGTTTGGTTTATGTTTTACACGCGTTTTAAATTTTATTGCCGAAATCGCTTTTTCTCGCCGAGATAAGCACGTTTTCTGAAATGCCGCTCTCCCGTCACTCTGGTTAAAGTGTTATGAAAAAAAAGGCTGTTGGGGGCTAGGGAGTATCGAGTTGATCATTATACATGAAGAAATAACCAATTTCATCGTTTGGTTTATGTTTTACACGCGTTTTAAATTTTATTGCCGAAATCGCTTTTTCTCGCCGAGATAAGCACGTTTTCTGAAATGCCGCTCTCCCGTCACTCTGGTTAAAGTGTTATGAAAAAAAAGGCTGTTGGGGGCTAGGGAGTATCGAGTTGATCATTATACATGAAGAAATAACCAATTTCATCGTTTGGTTTATGTTTTACACGCGTTTTAAATTTTATTGCCGAAATCGCTTTTTCTCGCCGAGATAAGCACGTTTTCTGAAATGCCGCTCTCCCGTCACTCTGGTTAAAGTGTTATGAAAAAAAAGGCTGTTGGGGGCTAGGGAGTATCGAGTTGATCATTATACATGAAGAAATAACCAATTTCATCGTTTGGTTTATGTTTTACACGCGTTTTAAATTTTATTGCCGAAATCGCTTTTTCTCGCCGAGATAAGCACGTTTTCTGAAATGCCGCTCTCCCGTCACTCTGGTTAAAGTGTTATGAAAAAAAAGGCTGTTGGGGGCTAGGGAGTATCGAGTTGATCATTATACATGAAGAAATAACCAATTTCATCGTTTGGTTTATGTTTTACACGCGTTTTAAATTTTATTGCCGAAATCGCTTTTTCTCGCCGAGATAAGCACGTTTTCTGAAATGCCGCTCTCCCGTCACTCTGGTTAAAGTGTTATGAAAAAAAAGGCTGTTGGGGGCTAGGGAGTATCGAGTTGATCATTATACATGAAGAAATAACCAATTTCATCGTTTGGTTTATGTTTTACACGCGTTTTAAATTTTATTGCCGAAATCGCTTTTTCTCGCCGAGATAAGCACGTTTTCTGAAATGCCGCTCTCCCGTCACTCTGGTTAAAGTGTTATGAAAAAAAAGGCTGTTGGGGGCTAGGGAGTATCGAGTTGATCATTATACATGAAGAAATAACCAATTTCATCGTTTGGTTTATGTTTTACACGCGTTTTAAATTTTATTGCCGAAATCGCTTTTTCTCGCCGAGATAAGCACGTTTTCTGAAATGCCGCTCTCCCGTCACTCTTGTTAAAGTGTTATGAAAAAAAAGGCTGTTGGGGGCTAGGGAGTATCGAGTTGATCATTATACATGAAGAAATAACCAATTTCATCGTTTGGTTTATGTTTTACACGCGTTTTAAATTTTATTGCCGAAATCGCTTTTTCTCGCCGAGATAAGCACGTTTTCTGAAATGCCGCTCTCCCGTCACTCTGGTTAAAGTGTTATGAAAAAAAAGGCTGTTGGGGGCTAGGGAGTATCGAGTTGATCATTATACATGAAGAAATAACCAATTTCATCGTTTGGTTTATGTTTTACACGCGTTTTAAATTTTATTGCCGAAATCGCTTTTTCTCGCCGAGATAAGCACGTTTTCTGAAATGCCGCTCTCCCGTCACTCTGGTTAAAGTGTTATGAAAAAAAAGGCTGTTGGGGGCTAGGGAGTATCGAGTTGATCATTATACATGAAGAAATAACCAATTTCATCGTTTGGTTTATGTTTTACACGCGTTTTAAATTTTATTGCCGAAATCGCTTTTTCTCGCCGAGATAAGCACGTTTTCTGAAATGCCGCTCTCCCGTCACTCTGGTTAAAGTGTTATGAAAAAAAAGGCTGTTGGGGGCTAGGGAGTATCGAGTTGATCATTATACATGAAGAAATAACCAATTTCATCGTTTGGTTTATGTTTTACACGCGTTTTAAATTTTATTGCCGAAATCGCTTTTTCTCGCCGAGATAAGCACGTTTTCTGAAATGCCGCTCTCCCGTCACTCTGGTTAAAGTGTTATGAAAAAAAAGGCTGTTGGGGGCTAGGGAGTATCGAGTTGATCATTATACATGAAGAAATAACCAATTTCATCGTTTGGTTTATGTTTTACACGCGTTTTAAATTTTATTGCCGAAATCGCTTTTTCTCGCCGAGATAAGCACGTTTTCTGAAATGCCGCTCTCCCGTCACTCTGGTTAAAGTGTTATGAAAAAAAAGGCTGTTGGGGGCTAGGGAGTATCGAGTTGATCATTATACATGAAGAAATAACCAATTTCATCGTTTGGTTTATGTTTTACACGCGTTTTAAATTTTATTGCCGAAATCGCTTTTTCTCGCCGAGATAAGCACGTTTTCTGAAATGCCGCTCTCCCGTCACTCTGGTTAAAGTGTTATGAAAAAAAAGGCTGTTGGGGCTAGGGAGTATCGAGTTGATCATTATACATGAAGAAATAACCAATTTCATCGTTTGGTTTATGTTTTACACGCGTTTTAAATTTTATTGCCGAAATCGCTTTTTCTCGCCGAGATAAGCACGTTTTCTGAAATGCCGCTCTCCCGTCACTCTGGTTAAAGTGTTATGAAAAAAAAGGCTGTTGGGGGCTAGGGAGTATCGAGTTGATCATTATACATGAAGAAATAACCAATTTCATCGTTTGGTTTATGTTTTACACGCGTTTTAAATTTTATTGCCGAAATCGCTTTTTCTCGCCGAGATAAGCACGTTTTCTGAAATGCCGCTCTCCCGTCACTCTGGTTAAAGTGTTATGAAAAAAAAGGCTGTTGGGGGCTAGGGAGTATCGAGTTGATCATTATACATGAAGAAATAACCAATTTCATCGTTTGGTTTATGTTTTACACGCGTTTTAAATTTTATTGCCGAAATCGCTTTTTCTCGCCGAGATAAGCACGTTTTCTGAAATGCCGCTCTCCCGTCACTCTGGTTAAAGTGTTATGAAAAAAAAGGCTGTTGGGGGCTAGGGAGTATCGAGTTGATCATTATACATGAAGAAATAACCAATTTCATCGTTTGGTTTATGTTTTACACGCGTTTTAAATTTTATTGCCGAAATCGCTTTTTCTCGCCGAGATAAGCACGTTTTCTGAAATGCCGCTCTCCCGTCACTCTGGTTAAAGTGTTATGAAAAAAAAGGCTGTTGGGGGCTAGGGAGTATCGAGTTGATCATTATACATGAAGAAATAACCAATTTCATCGTTTGGTTTATGTTTTACACGCGTTTTAAATTTTATTGCCGAAATCGCTTTTTCTCGCCGAGATAAGCACGTTTTCTGAAATGCCGCTCTCCCGTCACTCTGGTTAAAGTGTTATGAAAAAAAAGGCTGTTGGGGGCTAGGGAGTATCGAGTTGATCATTATACATGAAGAAATAACCAATTTCATCGTTTGGTTTATGTTTTACACGCGTTTTAAATTTTATTGCCGAAATCGCTTTTTCTCGCCGAGATAAGCACGTTTTCTGAAATGCCGCTCTCCCGTCACTCTGGTTAAAGTGTTATGAAAAAAAAAGGCTGTTGGGGGCTAGGGAGTATCGAGTTGATCATTATACATGAAGAAATAACCAATTTCATCGTTTGGTTTATGTTTTACACGCGTTTTAAATTTTATTGCCGAAATCGCTTTTTCTCGCCGAGATAAGCACGTTTCTGAAATGCCGCTCTCCGTCACTCTGGTTAAAGTGTTATGAAAAAAAAGGCTGTTGGGGGCTAGGGAGTATCGAGTTGATCATTATACATGAAGAAATAACCAATTTCATCGTTTGGTTTATGTTTTACACGCGTTTTAAATTTTATTGCCGAAATCGCTTTTTCTCGCCGAGATAAGCACGTTTTCTGAAATGCCGCTCTCCCGTCACTCTGGTTAAAGTGTTATGAAAAAAAAGGCTGTTGGGGGCTAGGGAGTATCGAGTTGATCATTATACATGAAGAAATAACCAATTTCATCGTTTGGTTTATGTTTTACACGCGTTTTAAATTTTATTGCCGAAATCGCTTTTTCTCGCCGAGATAAGCACGTTTCTGAAATGCGCTCTCCCGTCACTCTGGTTAAAGTGTTATGAAAAAAAAGGCTGTTGGGGGCTAGGGAGTATCGAGTTGATCATTATACATGAAGAAATAACCAATTACATCGTTTGGTTTATGTTTTACACGCGTTTTAAATTTTATTGCCGAAATCGCTTTTTCTCGCCGAGATAAGCACGTTTTCTGAAATGCCGCTCTCCCGTCACTCTGGTTAAAGTGTTATGAAAAAAAAGGCTGTTGGGGGCTAGGGAGTATCGAGTTGATCATTATACATGAAGAAATAACCAATTTCATCGTTTGGTTTATGTTTTACACGCGTTTTAAATTTTATTGCCGAAATCGCTTTTTCTCGCCGAGATAAGCACGTTTTCTGAAATGCCGCTCTCCCGTCACTCTGGTTAAAGTGTTATGAAAAAAAAGGCTGTTGGGGGCTAGGGAGTATCGAGTTGATCATTATACATGAAGAAATAACCAATTTCATCGTTTGGTTTATGTTTTACACGCGTTTTAAATTTTATTGCCGAAATCGCTTTTTCTCGCCGAGATAAGCACGTTTTCTGAAATGCCGCTCTCCCGTCACTCTGGTTAAAGTGTTATGAAAAAAAAGGCTGTTGGGGGCTAGGGAGTATCGAGTTGATCATTATACATGAAGAAATAACCAATTTCATCGTTTGGTTTATGTTTTACACGCGTTTTAAATTTTATTGCCGAAATCGCTTTTTCTCGCCGAGATAAGCACGTTTTCTGAAATGCCGCTCTCCCGTCACTCTGGTTAAAGTGTTATGAAAAAAAAGGCTGTTGGGGGCTAGGGAGTATCGAGTTGATCATTATACATGAAGAAATAACCAATTACTTCGTTTGGTTTATGTTTTACACGCGTTTTAAATTTTATTGCCGAAATCGCTTTTTCTCGCCGAGATAAGCACGTTTTCTGAAATGCCGCTCTCCCGTCACTCTGGTTAAAGTGTTATGAAAGAAAAGGCTGTTGGGGGCTAGGGAGTATCGAGTTGATCATTATACATGAAGAAATAACCAATTTCAACGTTTGGTTTATGTTTTACACGCGTTTTAAATTTTATTGCCGAAATCGCTTTTTCTCGCCGAGATAAGCACGTTTTCTGAAATGCCGCTCTCCCGTCACTCTGGTTAAAGTGTTATGAAAAAAAAGGCTGTTGGGGGCTAGGGAGTATCGAGTTGATCATTATACATGAAGAAATAACCAATTTCATCGTTTGGTTTATGTTTTACACGCGTTTTAAATTTTATTGCCGAAATCGCTTTTTCTCGCCGAGATAAGCACGTTTTCTGAAATGCCGCTCTCCCGTCACTCTGGTTAAAGTGTTATGAAAAAAAAGGCTGTTGGGGGCTAGGGAGTATCGAGTTGATCATTATACATGAAGAAATAACCAATTTCATCGTTTGGTTTATGTTTTACACGCGTTTTAAATTTTATTGCCGAAATCGCTTTTTCTCGCCGAGATAAGCACGTTTTCTGAAATGCCGCTCTCCCGTCACTCTGGTTAAAGTGTTATGAAAAAAAAGGCTGTTGGGGGCTAGGGAGTATCGAGTTGATCATTATACATGAAGAAATAACCAATTTCATCGTTTGGTTTATGTTTTACACGCGTTTTAAATTTTATTGCCGAAATCGCTTTTTCTCGCCGAGATAAGCACGTTTTCTGAAATGCCGCTCTCCCGTCACTCTGGTTAAAGTGTTATGAAAAAAAAGGCTGTTGGGGGCTAGGGAGTATCGAGTTGATCATTATACATGAAGAAATAACCAATTTCATCGTTTGGTTTATGTTTTACACGCGTTTTAAATTTTATTGCCGAAATCGCTTTTTCTCGCCGAGATAAGCACGTTTTCTGAAATGCCGCTCTCCCGTCACTCTGGTTAAAGTGTTATGAAAAAAAAGGCTGTTGGGGGCTAGGGAGTATCGAGTTGATCATTATACATGAAGAAATAACCAATTTCATCGTTTGGTTTATGTTTTACACGCGTTTTAAATTTTATTGCCGAAATCGCTTTTTCTCGCCGAGATAAGCACGTTTTCTGAAATGCCGCTCTCCCGTCACTCTGGTTAAAGTGTTATGAAAAAAAAGGCTGTTGGGGGCTAGGGAGTATCGAGTTGATCATTATACATGAAGAAATAACCAATTTCATCGTTTGGTTTATGTTTTACACGCGTTTTAAATTTTATTGCCGAAATCGCTTTTTCTCGCCGAGATAAGCACGTTTTCTGAAATGCCGCTCTCCCGTCACTCTGGTTAAAGTGTTATGAAAAAAAAGGCTGTTGGGGGCTAGGGAGTATCGAGTTGATCATTATACATGAAGAAATAACCAATGTCATCGTTTGGTTTATGTTTTACACGATGCTGAGCTCCAGCTGGAAGTGTAAAAAGAACCGGGCTGGTTAAAAAAAGAACCGGGCGACCCGGTAAAATTGCTTAGCCGGGGCTCTGGAAGCCTAACACGTCGTGATCTTGTCCAAAAAGCCGCTGCTGAGCTCCAGCTGGAAGTGTAAAAAGAACCGGGCTGGTTAAAAAAAAGAACCGGGCGACCCGGTAAAATTGCTTAGCCGGGGCTCTGGAAGCCTAACACGGCGTGATCTTGTCCAAAAAGCCGCTGCTGAGCTCCAGCTGGAAGTGTAAAAAGAACCGGGCTGGTTAAAAAAAAGAACCGGGCGGCCCGGTAAAATTGCTTAGCCGGGGCTCTGGAAGCCTAACCCGGCGTGATACTGTGCAAAAAGCCGCTGCTGAGCTCCAGCTGGAAGTGTAAAAAAAACCGGGCTGGTTAAAAAAAAGAACCGGGCGACCCTGTAAAATTGCTTAGCCGGGGCTCTGGAAGCCTAACACGGCGTGATCTTGTCCAAAAACCCGCTGCTGAGCTCCAGCTGGAAGTGTAAAAAGAACCGGGCTGGTTAAAAAAAAAGAACCGGGCGGGCCGGTAAAATTGCTTAGCCGGGGCTCTGGAAGCCTAACACGGCGTGATCTTGTCCAAAAAGCCGCTCGTGAGCTCCAGCTGGAAGTGTAAAAAGAACCGGGCTGGTTCCAAAAAAGAACCGGGCGGCCCGGTAGAATTGCTTAGCCGAGGTCCTGGAAGCCTAACCCGGCGTGATCTTGCGCAAAAAGCCGCTGCTGAGCTCCAGCTGGAAGTGTAAAAAGAACCGGGCTGGTTCAAAAAAAGAACCGGGCGGCCCGGTAAAATTGCTTAGCCGGGGTCCTGGAAGCCTAACGCGGCGTGATCTTGCCCGAAAGTCGGCCTCTATACTTCCATATTAGGTACCAGGCGCTCAGAGCCAACTTGGCAAAAATTTTCTAAGTGCCCACGGCTCTGCGGGGATTGTGCGTCCGACCCGCGCCGGTTCTCCAGCCAGCCTAAAATAACGCAAAACCAGCCTCTCCCCCTGGAGCTCACAGCCAAAGGCGAAACTTTTCTAAGAGCCTACGGCTCTGCGGGCTTTTGAGTCCGCCCCGCGCCGGTTCGTCGGTCGGCCTCAAAAAGCAAAAAATCAGCCTCTCTCCCTGGAGCTCGACTCGAGTTGATCATTATACATGAAGAAATAACCAATTTCATCGTTTGGTTTATGTTTTACACGCGTTTTAAATTTTATTGCCGAAATCGATTTTTCTCGCCGAGATAAGCACGTTTTCTGAAATGCCGCTCTCCCGTCACTCTGGTTAAAGTGTTATGAAAAAAAAGGCTGTTGGGGGCTAGGGAGTATCGAGTTGATCATTATACATGAAGAAATAACCAATTTCATCGTTTGGTTTATGTTTTACACGCGTTTTAAATTTTATTGCCGAAATCGCTTTTTCTCGCCGAGATAAGCACGTTTTCTGAAATGCCGCTCTCCCGTCACTCTGGTTAAAGTGTTATGAAAAAAAAGGCTGTTGGGGGCTAGGGAGTATCGAGTTGATCATTATACATGAAGAAATAACCAATTTCATCGTTTGGTTTATGTTTTACACGCGTTTTAAATTTTATTGCCGAAATCGCTTTTTCTCGCCGAGATAAGCACGTTTTCTGAAATGCCGCTCTCCCGTCACTCTGGTTAAAGTGTTATGAAAAAAAAGGCTGTTGGGGGCTAGGGAGTATCGAGTTGATCATTATACATGAAGAAATAACCAATTTCATCGTTTGGTTTATGTTTTACACGCGTTTTAAATTTTATTGCCGAAATCGCTTTTTCTCGCCGAGATAAGCACGTTTTCTGAAATGCCGCTCTCCCGTCACTCTGGTTAAAGTGTTATGAAAAAAAAGGCTGTTGGGGGCTAGGGAGTATCGAGTTGATCATTATACATGAAGAAATAACCAATTTCATCGTTTGGTTTATGTTTTACACGCGTTTTAAATTTTATTGCCGAAATCGCTTTTTCTCGCCGAGATAAGCACGTTTTCTGAAATGCCGCTCTCCCGTCACTCTGGTTAAAGTGTTATGAAAAAAAAGGCTGTTGGGGGCTAGGGAGTATCGAGTTGATCATTATACATGAAGAAATAACCAATTTCATCGTTTGGTTTATGTTTTACACGCGTTTTAAATTTTATTGCCGAAATCGCTTTTTCTCGCCGAGATAAGCACGTTTTCTGAAATGCCGCTCTCCCGTCACTCTGGTTAAAGTGTTATGAAAAAAAAGGCTGTTGGGGGCTAGGGAGTATCGAGTTGATCATTATACATGAAGAAATAACCAATTTCATCGTTTGGTTTATGTTTTACACGCGTTTTAAATTTTATTGCCGAAATCGCTTTTTCTCGCCGAGATAAGCACGTTTTCTGAAATGCCGCTCTCCCGTCACTCTGGTTAAAGTGTTATGAAAAAAAAGGCTGTTGGGGGCTAGGGAGTATCGAGTTGATCATTATACATGAAGAAATAACCAATTTCATCGTTTGGTTTATGTTTTACACGCGTTTTAAATTTTATTGCCGAAATCGCTTTTTCTCGCCGAGATAAGCACGTTTTCTGAAATGCCGCTCTCCCGTCACTCTGGTTAAAGTGTTATGAAAAAAAAGGCTGTTGGGGGCTAGGGAGTATCGAGTTGATCATTATACATGAAGAAATAACCAATTTCATCGTTTGGTTTATGTTTTACACGCGTTTTAAATTTTATTGCCGAAATCGCTTTTTCTCGCCCAGATAAGCACGTTTTCTGAAATGCCGCTCTCCCGTCACTCTGGTTAAAGTGTTATGAAAAAAAAGGCTGTTGGGGGCTAGGGAGTATCGAGTTGATCATTATACATGAAGAAATAACCAATTTCATCGTTTGGTTTATGTTTTACACGCGTTTTAAATTTTATTGCCGAAATCGCTTTTTCTCGCCGAGATAAGCACGTTTTCTGAAATGCCGCTCTCCCGTCACTCTGGTTAAAGTGTTATGAAAAAAAAGGCTGTTGGGGGCTAGGGAGTATCGAGTTGATCATTATACATGAAGAAATAACCAATTTCATCGTTTGGTTTATGTTTTACACGCGTTTTAAATTTTATTGCCGAAATCGCTTTTTCTCGCCGAGATAAGCACGTTTTCTGAAATGCCGCTCTCCCGTCACTCTGGTTAAAGTGTTATGAAAAAAAAGGCTGTTGGGGGCTAGGGAGTATCGAGTTGATCATTATACATGAAGAAATAACCAATTTCATCGTTTGGTTTATGTTTTACACGCGTTTTAAATTTTATTGCCGAAATCGCTTTTTCTCGCCGAGATAAGCACGTTTTCTGAAATGCCGCTCTCCCGTCACTCTGGTTAAAGTGTTATGAAAAAAAAGGCTGTTGGGGGCTAGGGAGTATCGAGTTGATCATTATACATGAAGAAATAACCAATTTCATCGTTTGGTTTATGTTTTACACGCGTTTTAAATTTTATTGCCGAAATCGCTTTTTCTCGCCGAGATAAGCACGTTTTCTGAAATGCCGCTCTCCCGTCACTCTGGTTAAAGTGTTATGAAAAAAAAGGCTGTTGGGGGCTAGGGAGTATCGAGTTGATCATTATACATGAAGAAATAACCAATTTCATCGTTTGGTTTATGTTTTACACGCGTTTTAAATTTTATTGCCGAAATCGCTTTTTCTCGCCGAGATAAGCACGTTTTCTGAAATGCCGCTCTCCCGTCACTCTGGTTAAAGTGTTATGAAAAAAAAGGCTGTTGGGGGCTAGGGAGTATCGAGTTGATCATTATACATGAAGAAATAACCAATTTCATCGTTTGGTTTATGTTTTACACGCGTTTTAAATTTTATTGCCGAAATCGCTTTTTCTCGCCGAGATAAGCACGTTTTCTGAAATGCCGCTCTCCCGTCACTCTGGTTAAAGTGTTATGAAAAAAAAGGCTGTTGGGGGCTAGGGAGTATCGAGTTGATCATTATACATGAAGAAATAACCAATTTCATCGTTTGGTTTATGTTTTACACGCGTTTTAAATTTTATTGCCGAAATCGCTTTTTCTCGCCGAGATAAGCACGTTTTCTGAAATGCCGCTCTCCCGTCACTCTGGTTAAAGTGTTATGAAAAAAAAGGCTGTTGGGGGCTAGGGAGTATCGAGTTGATCATTATACATGAAGAAATAACCAATTTCATCGTTTGGTTTATGTTTTACACGCGTTTTAAATTTTATTGCCGAAATCGCTTTTTCTCGCCGAGATAAGCACGTTTTCTGAAATGCCGCTCTCCCGTCACTCTGGTTAAAGTGTTATGAAAAAAAAGGCTGTTGGGGGCTAGGGAGTATCGAGTTGATCATTATACATGAAGAAATAACCAATTTCATCGTTTGGTTTATGTTTTACACGCGTTTTAAATTTTATTGCCGAAATCGCTTTTTCTCGCCGAGATAAGCACGTTTTCTGAAATGCCGCTCTCCCGTCACTCTGGTTAAAGTGTTATGAAAAAAAAGGCTGTTGGGGGCTAGGGAGTATCGAGTTGATCATTATACATGAAGAAATAACCAATTTCATCGTTTGGTTTATGTTTTACACGCGTTTTAAATTTTATTGCCGAAATCGCTTTTTCTCGCCGAGATAAGCACGTTTTCTGAAATGCCGCTCTCCCGTCACTCTGGTTAAAGTGTTATGAAAAAAAAGGCTGTTGGGGGCTAGGGAGTATCGAGTTGATCATTATACATGAAGAAATAACCAATTTCATCGTTTGGTTTATGTTTTACACGCGTTTTAAATTTTATTGCCGAAATCGCTTTTTCTCGCCGAGATAAGCACGTTTTCTGAAATGCCGCTCTCCCGTCACTCTGGTTAAAGTGTTATGAAAAAAAAGGCTGTTGGGGGCTAGGGAGTATCGAGTTGATCATTATACATGAAGAAATAACCAATTTCATCGTTTGGTTTATGTTTTACACGCGTTTTAAATTTTATTGCCGAAATCGCTTTTTCTCGCCGAGATAAGCACGTTTTCTGAAATGCCGCTCTCCCGTCACTCTGGTTAAAGTGTTATGAAAAAAAAGGCTGTTGGGGGCTAGGGAGTATCGAGTTGATCATTATACATGAAGAAATAACCAATTTCATCGTTTGGTTTATGTTTTACACGCGTTTTAAATTTTATTGCCGAAATCGCTTTTTCTCGCCGAGATAAGCACGTTTTCTGAAATGCCGCTCTCCCGTCACTCTGGTTAAAGTGTTATGCAAAAAAAAGGCTGTTGGGGGCTAGGGAGTATCGAGTTGATCATTATACATGAAGAAATAACCAATTTCATCGTTTGGTTTGTTTTACACGCGTTTTAAATTTTATTGCCGAAATCGCTTTTTCTCGCCGAGATAAGCACGTTTTCTGAAATGCCGCTCTCCCGTCACTCTGGTTAAAGTGTTATGAAAAAAAAGGCTGTTGGGGGCTAGGGAGTATCGAGTTGATCATTATACATGAAGAAATAACCAATTTCATCGTTTGGTTTATGTTTTACACGCGTTTTAAATTTTATTGCCGAAATCGCTTTTTCTCGCCGAGATAAGCACGTTTTCTGAAATGCCGCTCTCCCGTCACTCTGGTTAAAGTGTTATGAAAAAAAAGGCTGTTGGGGGCTAGGGAGTATCGAGTTGATCATTATACATGAAGAAATAACCAATTTCATCGTTTGGTTTATGTTTTACACGCGTTTTAAATTTTATTGCCGAAATCGCTTTTTCTCGCCGAGATAAGCACGTTTTCTGAAATGCCGCTCTCCCGTCACTCTGGTTAAAGTGTTATGAAAAAAAAGGCTGTTGGGGGCTAGGGAGTATCGAGTTGATCATTATACATGAAGAAATAACCAATTACATCGTTTGGTTTATGTTTTACACGCGTTTTAAATTTTATTGCCGAAATCGCTTTTTCTCGCCGAGATAAGCACGTTTTCTGAAATGCCGCTCTCCCGTCACTCTGGTTAAAGTGTTATGAAAAAAAAGGCTGTTGGGGGCTAGGGAGTATCGAGTTGATCATTATACATGAAGAAATAACCAATTTCATCGTTTGGTTTATGTTTTACACGCGTTTTAAATTTTATTGCCGAAATCGCTTTTTCTCGCCGAGATAAGCACGTTTTCTGAAATGCCGCTCTCCCGTCACTCTGGTTAAAGTGTTATGAAAAAAAAGGCTGTTGGGGGCTAGGGAGTATCGAGTTGATCATTATACATGAAGAAATAACCAATTTCATCGTTTGGTTTATGTTTTACACGCGTTTTAAATTTTATTGCCGAAATCGCTTTTTCTCGCCGAGATAAGCACGTTTTCTGAAATGCCGCTCTCCCGTCACTCTGGTTAAAGTGTTATGAAAAAAAAGGCTGTTGGGGGCTAGGGAGTATCGAGTTGATCATTATACATGAAGAAATAACCAATTTCATCGTTTGGTTTATGTTTTACACGCGTTTTAAATTTTATTGCCGAAATCGCTTTTTCTCGCCGAGATAAGCACGTTTTCTGAAATGCCGCTCTCCCGTCACTCTGGTTAAAGTGTTATGAAAAAAAAGGCTGTTGGGGGCTAGGGAGTATCGAGTTGATCGTTATACATGAAGAAATAACCAATTTCATCGTTTGGTTTATGTTTTACACGCGTTTTAAATTTTATTGCCTTAATCGCTTTTTCTCGCCGAGATAAGCACGTTTTCTGAAATGCCGCTCTCCCGTCACTCTGGTTAAAGTGTTATGAAAAAAAAGGCTGTTGGGGGCTAGGGAGTATCGAGTTGATCATTATACATGAAGAAATAACCAATTTCATCGTTTGGTTTATGTTTTACACGCGTTTTAAATTTTATTGCCGAAATCGCTTTTTCTCGCCGAGATAGCACGTTTTCTGAAATGCCGCTCTCCCGTCACTCTGGTTAAAGTGTTATGAAAAAAAAGGCTGTTGGGGGCTAGGGAGTATCGAGTTGATCATTATACATGAAGAAATAACCAATTTCATCGTTTGGTTTATGTTTTACACGCGTTTTAAATTTTATTGCCGAAATCGCTTTTTCTCGCCGAGATAAGCACGTTTTCTGAAATGCCGCTCTCCCGTCACTCTGGTTAAAGTGTTATGAAAAAAAAGGCTGTTGGGGGCTAGGGTGTATCGAGTTGATCATTATACATGAAGAAATAACCAATTTCATCGTTTGGTTTATGTTTTACACGCGTTTTAAATTTTATTGCCGAAATCGCTTTTTCTCGCCAAGATAAGCACGTTTTCTGAAATGCCGCTCTCCCGTCACTCTGGTTAAAGTGTTATGAAAAAAAAGGCTGTTGGGGGCTAGGGAGTATCGAGTTGATCATTATACATGAAGAAATAACCAATTTCATCGTTTGGTTTATGTTTTACACGCGTTTTAAATTTTATTGCCTTAATCGCTTTTTCTCGCCGAGATAAGCACGTTTTCTGAAATGCCGCTCTCCCGTCACTCTGGTTAAAGTGTTATGAAAAAAAAGGCTGTTGGGGGCTAGGGAGTATCGAGTTGATCATTATACATGAAGAAATAACCAATTTCATCGTTTGGTTTATGTTTTACACGCGTTTTAAATTTTATTGCCGAAATCGCTTTTTCTCGCCGAGATAACACGTTTTCTGAAATGCCGCTCTCCCGTCACTCTGGTTAAAGTGTTATGAAAAAAAAGGCTGTTGGGGGCTAGGGAGTATCGAGTTGATCATTATACATAAAGAAATAACCAATTTCATCGTTTGGTTTATGTTTTACACGCGTTTTAAATTTTATTGCCGAAATCGCTTTTTCTCGCCGAGATAAGCACGTTTTCTGAAATGCCGCTCTCCCGTCACTCTGGTTAAAGTGTTATGAAAAAAAAGGCTGTTGGGGGCTAGGGAGTATCGAGTTGATCATTATACATGAAGAAATAACCAATTTCATCGTTTGGTTTATTTTTTACACGCGTTTTAAATTTTATTGCCGAAATCGCTTTTTCTCGCCGAGATAAGCACGTTTTCTGAAATGCCGCTCTCCCGTCACTCTGGTTAAAGTGTTATGAAAAAAAAGGCTGTTGGGGGCTAGGGAGTACCGAGTTGATCATTATACATGAAGAAATAACCAATTTCATCGTTTGGTTTATGTTTTACACGCGTTTTAAATTTTATTGCCCAAATCGCTTTTTCTCGCCGAGATAAGCACGTTTTCTGAAATGCCGCTCTCCCGTCACTCTGGTTAAAGTGTTATGAAAAAAAAGGCTGTTGGGGGCTAGGGAGTATCGAGTTGATCATTATACATGAAGAAATAACAAATTTCATCGTTTGGTTTATGTTTTACACGCATTTTAAATTTTATTGCCGAAATCGCTTTTTCTCGCCGAGATAAGCACGTTTTCTGAAATGCCGCTCTCCCGTCACTCTGGTTAAAGTGTTATGAAAAAAAAGGCTGTTGGGGGCTAGGGAGTATCGAGTTGATCATTATACATGAAGAAATAACCAATTTCATCGTTTGGTTTATGTTTTACACGCGTTTTAAATTTTATTGCCGAAATCGCTTTTTCTCGCCGAGATAAGCACGTTTTCTGAAATGCCGCTCTCCCGTCACTCTGGTTAAAGTGTTATGAAAAAAAAGGCTGTTGGGGGCTAGGGCGTATCGAGTTGATCATTATACATGAAGAAATAACCAATTTCATCGTTTGGTTTATGTTTTACACGCGTTTTAAATTTTATTGCCGAAATCGCTTTTTCTCGCCGAGATAAGCACGTTTTCTGAAATGCCGCTCTCCCGTCACTCTGGTTAAAGTGTTATGAAAAAAAAGGCTGTTGGGGGCTAGGGAGTATCGAGTTGATCATTATACATGAAGAAATAACCAATTTCATCGTTTGGTTTATGTTTTACACGCGTTTTAAATTTTATTGCCGAAATCGCTTTTTCTCGCCGAGATAAGCACGTTTTCTGAAATGCCGCTTTCCGTCACTCTGGTTAAAGTGTTATGAAAAAAAAGGCTGTTGGGGGCTAGGGAGTATCGAGTTGATCATTATACATGAAGAAATAACCAATTTCATCGTTTGGTTTATGTTTTACACGCGTTTTAAATTTTATTGCCGAAATCGCTTTTTCTCGCCGAGATAAGCACGTTTTCTGAAATGCCGCTCTTCCGTCACTCTGGTTAAAGTGTTATGAAAAAAAAGGCTGTTGGGGGCTAGGGAGTATCGAGTTGATCATTATACATGAAGAAATAACCAATTTCATCGTTTGGTTTATGTTTTACACGCGTTTTAAATTTTATTGCCGAAATCGCTTTTTCTCGCCGAGATAAGCACGTTTTCTGAAATGCCGCTCTCCCGTCACTCTGGTTAAAGTGTTATGAAAAAAAAGGCTGTTGGGGGCTAGGGAGTATCGAGTTGATCATTATACATGAAGAAATAACCAATTTCATCGTTTGGTTTATGTTTTACACGCGTTTTAAATTTTATTGCCGAAATCGCTTTTTCTCGCCGAGATAAGCACGTTTTCTGAAATGCCGCTCTCCCGTCACTCTGGTTAAAGTGTTATGAAAAAAAAGGCTGTTGGGGGCTAGGGAGTATCGAGTTGATCATTATACATGAAGAAATAACCAATTTCATCGTTTGGTTTATGTTTTACACGCGTTTTAAATTTTATTGCCGAAATCGCTTTTTCTCGCCGAGATAAGCACGTTTTCTGAAATGCCGCTCTCCCGTCACTCTGGTTAAAGTGTTATGAAAAAAAAAGGCTGTTGGGGGCTAGGGAGTATCGAATTGATCATTATACATGAAGAAATAACCAATTTAATCGTTTGGTTTATGTTTTACACGCGTTTTAAATTTTATTGCCGAAATCGCTTTTTCTCGCCGAGATAAGCACGTTTTCTGAAATGCCGCTCTCCCGTCACTCTGGTTAAAGTGTTATGAAAAAAAAGGCTGTTGGGGGCTAGGGAGTATCGAGTTGATCATTATACATGAAGAAATAACCAATTTCATCGTTTGGTTTATGTTTTACACGCGTTTTAAATTTTATTGCCGAAATCGCTTTTTCTCGCCGAGATAAGCACGTTTTCTGAAATGCCGCTCTCCCGTCACTCTGGTTAAAGTGTTATGAAAAAAAAGGCTGTTGGGGGCTAGGGAGTATCGAGTTGATCATTATACATGAAGAAATAACCAATTTCATCGTTTGGTTTATGTTTTACACGTGTTTTAAATTTTATTGCCGAAATCGCTTTTTCTCGCCGAGATAAGCACGTTTTCTGAAATGCCGCTCTCCCGTCACTCTGGTTAAAGTGTTATAAAAAAAAAAGGCTGTTGGGGGCTAAGGAGTATCGAGTTGATCATTATACATGAAGAAATAACCAATTTCATCGTTTGGTTTATGTTTTACACGCGTTTTAAATTTTATTGCCGAAATCGCTTTTTCTCGCCGAGATAAGCACGTTTTCTGAAATGCCGCTCTCCCGTCACTCTGGTTAAAGTGTTATGAAAAAAAAGGCTGTTGGGGGCTAGGGAGTATCGAGTTGATCATTATACATGAAGAAATAACCAATTTCATCGTTTGGTTTATGTTTTACACGCGTTTTAAATTTTATTGCCGAAATCGCTTTTTCTCGCCGAGATAAGCACGTTTTCTGAAATGCCGCTCTCCCGTCACTCTGGTTAAAGTGTTATGAAAAAAAAGGCTGTTGGGGGCTAGGGAGTATCGAGTTGATCATTATACATGAAGAAATAACCAATTTCATCGTTTGGTTTATGTTTTACACGCGTTTTAAATTTTATTGCCGAAATCGCTTTTTCTCGCCGAGATAAGCACGTTTTCTGAAATGCCGCTCTCCCGTCACTCTGGTTAAAGTGTTATGAAAAAAAAGGCTGTTGGGGGCTAGGGAGTATCGAGTTGATCATTATACATGAAGAAATAACCAATTTCATCGTTTGGTTTATGTTTTACACGCGTTTTAAATTTTATTGCCGAAATTGCTTTTTCTCGCCGAGATAAGCACGTTTTCTGAAATGCCGCTCTCCCGTCACTCTGGTTAAAGTGTTATGAAAAAAAAGGCTGTTGGGGGCTAGGGAGTATCGAGTTGATCATTATACATGAAGAAATAACCAATTTCATCGTTTGGTTTATGTTTTACACGCGTTTTAAATTTTATTGCCGAAATCGCTTTTTCTCGCCGAGATAAGCACGTTTTCTGAAATGCCGCTCTCCCGTCACTCTGGTTAAAGTGTTATGAAAAAAAAGGCTGTTGGGGGCTAGGGAGTATCGAGTTGATCATTATACATGAAGAAATAACCAATTTCATCGTTTGGTTTATGTTTTACACGCGTTTTAAATTTTATTGCCGAAATCGCTTTTTCTCGCCGAGATAAGCACGTTTTCTGAAATGCCGCTCTCCCGTCACTCTGGTTAAAGTGTTATGAAAAAAAAGGCTGTTGGGGGCTAGGGAGTATCGAGTTGATCATTATACATGAAGAAATAACCAATTTCATCGTTTGGTTTATGTTTTACACGCGTTTTAAATTTTATTGCCGAAATCGCTTTTTCTCGCCGAGATAAGCACGTTTTCTGAAATGCCGCTCTCCCGTCACTCTGGTTAAAGTGTTATGAAAAAAAAGGCTGTTGGGGGCTAGGGCGTATCGAGTTGATCATTATACATGAAGAAATAACCAATTTCATCGTTTGGTTTATGTTTTACACGCGTTTTAAATTTTATTGCCGAAATCGCTTTTTCTCGCCGAGATAAGCACGTTTTCTGAAATGCCGCTCTCCCGTCACTCTGGTTAAAGTGTTATGAAAAAAAAGGCTGTTGGGGGCTAGGGAGTATCGAGTTGATCATTATACATGAAGAAATAACCAATTTCATCGTTTGGTTTATGTTTTACACGCGTTTTAAATTTTATTGCCGAAATCGCTTTTTCTCGCCGAGATAAGCACGTTTTCTGAAATGCCGCTCTCCCGTCACTCTGGTTAAAGTGTTATGAAAAAAAAGGCTGTTGGGGGCTAGGGAGTATCGAGTTGATCATTATACATGAAAAAATAACCAATTTCATCGTTTGGTTTATGTTTTACACGCGTTTTAAATTTTATTGCCGAAATCGCTTTTTCTCACCGAGATAAGCACGTTTTCTGAAATGCCGCTCTCCCGTCACTCTGGTTAAAGTGTTATGAAAAAAAAGGCTGTTGGGGGCTAGGGAGTATCGAGTTGATCATTATACATGAAGAAATAACCAATTTCATCGTTTGGTTTATGTTTTACACGCGTTTTAAATTTTATTGCCGAAATCGCTTTTTCTCGCCGAGATAAGCACGTTTTCTGAAATGCCGCTCTCCCGTCACTCTGGTTAAAGTGTTATGAAAAAAAAGGCTGTTGGGGGCTAGGGAGTATCGAGTTGATCATTATACATAAAGAAATAACCAATTTCATCGTTTGGTTTATGTTTTACACGCGTTTTAAATTTTATTGCCGAAATCGCTTTTTCTCGCCGAGATAAGCACGTTTTCTGAAATGCCGCTCTCACGTCACTCTGGTTAAAGTGTTATGAAAAAAAAGGCTGTTGGGGGCTAGGGAGTATCGAGTTGATCATTATACATGAAGAAATAACCAATTTCATCGTTTGGTTTATGTTTTACACGCGTTTTAAATTTTATTGCCGAAATAGCTTTTTCTCGCCGAGATAAGCACGTTTTCTGAAATGCCGCTCTCCCGTCACTCTGGTTAAAGTGTTATGAAAAAAAAGGCTGTTGGGGGCTAGGGAGTATCGAGTTGATCATTATACATGAAGAAATAACCAATTTCATCGTTTGGTTTATGTTTTACACGCGTTTTAAATTTTATTGCCGAAATCGCTTTTTCTCGCCGAGATAAGCACGTTTTCTGAAATGCCGCTCTCCCGTCACTCTGGTTAAAGTGTTATGAAAAAAAAGGCTGTTGGGGGCTAGAGAGTATCGAGTTGATCATTATACATGAAGAAATAACCAATTTTATCGTTTGGTTTATGTTTTACACGCGTTTTAAATTTTATTGCCGAAATCGCTTTTTCTCGCCGAGATAAGCACGTTTTCTGAAATGCCGCTCTCCCGTCACTCTGGTTAAAGTGTTATGAAAAAAAAGGCTGTTGGGGGCTAGGGAGTATCGAGTTGATTATTATACATGAAGAAATAACCAATTTCATCGTTTGGTTTATGTTGTACACGCGTTTTAAATTTTATTGCCGAAATCGCTTTTTCTCGCCGAGATAAGCACGTTTTCTGAAATGCTGCTTTCCCGTCACTCTGGTTAAAGTGTTATGAAAAAAAAGGCTGTTGGGGGCTAGGGAGTATCGAGTTGATCATTATACATGAAGAAATAACCAATTTCATCGTTTGGTTTATGTTTTACACGCGTTTTAAATTTTATTGCCGAAATCGCTTTTTCTCGCCGAGATAAGCACGTTTTCTGAAATGCCGCTCTCCCGTCACTCTGGTTAAAGTGTTATGAAAAAAAAGGCTGTTGGGGGCTAGGGAGTATCGAGTTGATCATTATACCTGAAGAAATAACCAATTTCATCGTTTGGTTTATGTTTTACACGCGTTTTAAATTTTATTGCCGAAATCGCTTTTTCTCGCCGAGATAAGCACGTTTTCTGAAATGCCGCTCTCCCGTCACTCTGGTTAAAGTGTTATGAAAAAAAAGGCTGTTGGGGGCTAGGGAGTATCGAGTTGATCATTATACATGAAGAAATAACCAATTTCATCGTTTGGTTTATGTTTTACACGCGTTTTAAATTTTATTGCCGAAATCGCTTTTTCTCGCCGAGATAAGCACGTTTTCTGAAATGCCGCTCTCCCGTCACTCTGGTTAAAGTGTTGTGAAAAAAAAGGCTGTTGGGGGCTAGGGAGTATCGAGTTGATCATTATACATGAAGAAATAACCAATTTCATCGTTTGGTTTATGTTTTACACGCGTTTTAAATTTTATTGCCGAAATCGCTTTTTCTCGCCGAGATAAGCACGTTTTCTGAAATGCCGCTCTCCCGTCACTCTGGTTAAAGTGTTATGAAAAAAAAGGCTGTTGGGGGCTAGGGAGTATCGAGTTGATCATTATACATGAAGAAATAACCAATTTCATCGTTTGGTTTATGTTTTACACGCGTTTTAAATTTTATTGCCGAAATCGCTTTTTCTCGCCGAGATAAGCACGTTTTCTGAAATGCCGCTCTCCCGTCACTCTGGTTAAAGTGTTATGAAAAAAAAGGCTGTTGGGGGCTAGGGAGTATCGAGTTGATCATTATACATGAAGAAATAACCAATTTCATCGTTTGGTTTATGTTTTACACGCTGCTGAGCTCCAGCTGGATGTGTAAAAAGAACCGGGCTGGTTAAAAAAAGAACCGGGCGACCCGGTAAAATTGCTTAGCCGGGGCTCTGGAAGCCTAACACGGCGTGATCTTGTCCAAAAAGCCGCTGCTGAGCTCCAGCTGGAAGTGTAAAAAGAACCGGGCTGGTTAAAAAAAAGAACCGGGCGACCCGGTAAAATTGCTTAGCCGGGGCTCTGGAAGCCTAACACGGCGTGATCTTGTCCAAAAAGCCGCTGCTGAGCTCCAGCTGGAAGTGTAAAAAGAACCGGGCTGGTTAAAAAAAATAACCGGGCGGCCCGGTAAAATTGCTTAGCCGGGGTCCTGGAAGCCTAACCCGGCGTGGTACTGTGCAAAAAGCCGCTGCTGAGCTCCAGCTGGAAGTGTAAAAAGAACCGGGCTGGTTAAAAAAAGAACCGGGCTGGTTAAAAAAAGAACCGGGCGACCCGGTAAAATTGCTTAGCCGGGGCTCTGGAAGCCTAACACGGCGTTATCTTGTCCAAAAAGCCGCTGCTGAGCTCCAGCTGGAAGTGTAAAAAGAACCGGGCTGGTTAAAAAAAAGAACCGGGCAGGCCTTTAAAATTGCTTAGCCGGGGCTCTGGAAGCCTAACCAGGCGTGATATTGTCCAAAAAGCCGCTCGTGAGCTCCAGCTGGAAGTGTAAAAAGAACTGGGCTGGTTAAAAAAAAGAACCGGGCGGCCCGGTAAAATTGCTTAGCCGGGGTCCTGGAAGCCTAACCCGGCGTGATATTGTCCAAAAAGCCGCTGCTGAGCTCCAGCTGGAAGTGTAAAAAGAACCGGGCTGATTTAAAAAAAGAACCAGGCGACCCGGTAAAATTGCTTAGCCGGGGCTCTGGAAGCCTAACACGGCGTGTTCTTGTCCAAAAAGCCGCTCGTGAGCTCCAGCTGGAAGTGTAAAAAGAACCGGGCTGGTTCAAAAAAAGAACCGGGCGGCCCGGTAGAATTGCTTAGCCGAGGTCCTGGAAGCCTAACCCGGCGTGATCTTGCGCAAAAAGCCGCTGCTGAGCTCCAGCTGGAAGTGTAAAAAGAACCGGGCTGGTTCAAAAAAAGAACCGGGCGGCCCGGTAAAATTGCTTAGCCGGGGTCCTGGAAGCCTAACGCGGCGTGATCTTGCCCGAAAGTCGGCCTCTATACTTCCATATTAGGTACCAGGCGCTCAGTGCCAACTTGGCGAAAAATTTCTAAGTGCCCACGGCTCTGCGGGGATTGTGCGTCCGACCCGCGCCGGTTCTCCAGCCGGCCTGAAATAACACAAAACCAGCCTCTCCCCCTGGAGCTCACAGCCAAAGGCGAAACTTTTCTAAGTGCCTACGGCTCTGCGGGCTTTTGAGTCCGCCCCGCGCCGGTTCGTCGGTCGGCCTCAAAAAGCGAAAAATCAGCCTCTCTCCCTGGAGCTCGACTCGAGTTGATCATTATACATGAAGAAATAACCAATTTCATCGTTTGGTTTATGTTTTACACGCGTTTTAAATTTTATTGCCGAAATCGCTTTTTCTCGCCGAGATAAGCACGTTTTCTGAAATGCCGCTCTCCCGTCACTCTGGTTAAAGTGTTATGAAAAAAAAGGCTGTTGGGGGCTAGGGAGTATCGAATTGATCATTATACATGAAGAAATTACCAATTTCATCGTTTGGTTTATGTTTTACACGCGTTTTAAATTTTATTGCCGAAATCGCTTTTTCTCGCCGAGATAAGCACGTTTTCTGAAATGCCGCTCTCCTGTCACTCTGGTTAAAGTGTTATGAAAAAAAAGGCTGTTGGGGGCTAGGGAGTATCGAGTTGATCATTATACATGAAGAAATAACCAATTTCATCGTTTGGTTTATGTTTTACACGCGTTTTAAATTTTATTGCCGAAATCGCTTTTTCTCGCCGAGATAAGCACGTTTTCTGAAATGCCGCTCTCCCGTCACTCTGGTTAAAGTGTTATGAAAAAAAAGGCTGTTGGGGGCTAGGGAGTATCGAGTTGATCATTATACATGAAGAAATAACCAATTTCATCGTTTGGTTTATGTTTTACACGCGTTTTAAATTTTATTGCCGAAATCGCTTTTTCTCGCCGAGATAAGCACGTTTTCTGAAATGCCGCTCTCCCGTCACTCTGGTTAAAGTGTTATGAAAAAAAAGGCTGTTGGGGGCTAGGGAGTATCGAGTTGATCATTATACATGAAGAAATAACCAATTTCATCGTTTGGTTTATGTTTTACACGCGTTTTAAATTTTATTGCCGAAATCGCTTTTTCTCGCCGAGATAAGCACGTTTTCTGAAATGCCCCTCTCCCGTCACTCTGGTTAAAGTGTTATGAAAAAAAAAGGCTGTTGGGGGCTAGGGAGTATCGAGTTGATCATTATACATGAAGAAATAACCAATTTCATCGTTTGGTTTATGTTTTACACGCGTTTTAAATTTTATTGCCGAAATCGCTTTTTCTCGCCGAGATAAGCACGTTTTCTGAAATACCGCTCTCCCGTCACTCTGGTTAAAGTGTTATGAAAAAAAAAGGCTGTTGGGGGCTAGGGAGTATCGAGTTGATCATTATACATGAAAAAA
This sequence comes from Syngnathus leptorhynchus, assembly GCF_054491065.1. Classification (NCBI taxonomy): domain Eukaryota; kingdom Metazoa; phylum Chordata; class Actinopteri; order Syngnathiformes; family Syngnathidae; genus Syngnathus; species Syngnathus leptorhynchus. Next base: position 386,117 of record NW_028232045.1, read on the forward strand.
TATCCAATTTCATCGTTTGGTTTATGTTTTACACGCGTTTTAAATT